>NC_056728.1:721476817-721821817 GCF_019279795.1 Protopterus annectens
CAGTCCCTCACTATCGCACACTTACCTGTCCGCTCCCTAACACTAAATCCCTCACTCTATCGCACACTTACCGAGTCCGTCGGATTCTCACCTTGTCGGTCATCTGAGTTGTCGGTGTTTTCATCCCGTCGGATTCCGTGTCGGCGAAACGCGTTGTCGGGCATCTGAAGGTGACCCATATATATATATATATATA
This sequence comes from Protopterus annectens, assembly GCF_019279795.1. Lineage (NCBI taxonomy): Eukaryota > Metazoa > Chordata > Ceratodontiformes > Protopteridae > Protopterus > Protopterus annectens. The sequence continues at coordinate 721,477,014 of NC_056728.1, forward strand.
TATATATATATATATATATATATATATATATATACATACATAAATGTATATATAGACAAACACACGCACACACACACACACACACATACACACACACACGCACACACACGCACATACACACACACACACACACACACACACACACACACACACACACACACACACACACATATAAAAGCACAGCACCACACTGTCAGACAGAAATATAAGTTTAATGTGACCACCACCACTCTGCAAACCAGGTTTCCTGCCACGTAAATAGAACTTCTTCAGTGCTGACATCAGTAATCAATGCCCCTGAATAAATAATAGACAGGGGCAGGGAATTAATTACAAAATAAGCAAAGATCTGGAAGTCATAATAATATGTAATCCAACAATGAAATTCACTGGAGATCATTTAATAGACAGAACAAACATATGTTATTAATTTTATGAAACCATTCACACAAACCTATTTTCAAAACATAAAATGAAAATATACTATCAATTCATCAAAAATATATAAAAATGTATTCAATATAAAAGTCACAATAGTGAAAAATGATTCAATAGGGCCATCTAGTGGACATTATATAAATAATAAAACATACATATGTTTATTCAAACCCACTCCATAGGTGGCACCTAAATTAATTATCCATCTGTTTTCTGTTTCTTTAATATGGAATAAATGTTATTTATCAGCCTTATTTGGAAATGTAAAGACTATCTTATCAATGCCTATAAAATTAAAACCTGCACCGGGATGTTTTCCGCTATGTCAAACTAAAACAGTACATTGTCGAGCATACTCAAGATCACTCATATGTAAATATAACCTCTGTTTCAAAGTTTCAATGTTTCACCAACATAGAAGGTATCACACTGGCATTTAGCCCTGAGTAACAATTGCTTTTATTCACAACCCATACAGATAACAACCTGGCTAACAACAGGAAAAATGATACTCTTCCTTATGAATGAACCTGCAAGCCATCCTAAGAGCTATTGACCAATAACTTGTTTTCTGACGATATACAAATTATATACTGAAATTAATGCAGACAAGAGTTTATAATCATTTAGAAAAAAATCAATTATAACAATAGAACAAAAAAGGTAATAAAAGAACGTTATATGGAACAAAGGATCATTTGTTGCTAAACAAAGTCATGACAGAGAGTTGTAGAATGGGAATGTATCTATGTATGGCACGGGTAGATTTCAAAAAAACATTTGACTGCATCTCGCATTCATGGATAAGGAAACACTTACATATGTGTAAAATACACCCTACATCAACAAATTTCATTCCAGTGACCAGGAAACAGTGGCAAACCAGTTTGCAGCTGAACAATGACAAAGGGCAAATTATTATCCCAGGGATACAAAATTCAAAGGAGGGTATTCCAGAGTGATTCTTTGACATCACTGCTGTTTTCTCTTGCCCTTAACCCATTAAGCTGTTTACTTAACAGATTAGGCCATGCTTACAGTTTGGCTCCCAGAAACCATCTTTGTTTGCAGACGTCTCATGTACTTTTTTGTGGATTGTTTAAAACTGTGATATAAGAATGACATTTGGTCTAAATAAATGTGCAAAAGCAACATTTTAAAAAGGAAAGCTGCAGCACCAGGAAAATATCAGCTTGGGACAGGAATGCGATGTAAAGTATCTTGAGCAGGATTGAACGTATAAATATTTCAGAATAGACGGAACATTGGCAATAAAACATGAACAAATGAAGAAAAAGCTCAGTAAAGAATATTCAAAAAGACTAAAACTATTATTGAAAACTGCCTTGACATCTAGGAATAAAGTCCATGTTATAAATAAATTTGCTTTTCCTATTTTAACTTACAGTTTTGGAGTGATGTGCTGTCCCTTAAAAGTATTGGATCAATTGGTAAAAAAAACAATAAAAATGCTTGACGCTTACCAAATGATATATAAACATCATTGTATACCAAGATTATATATTCCACATTCTAAAGGAGGTATGGGCCTCCTCAAAATTGATTTAATGCATAGATCTACAAGTGTAGTATGCATACATATCTGCTGAACTCATCAGAGCTAAAAAATATAATTAAAGTTTCAAAATATGAGCAGAAGTGTAATATAACATCTTTGCTCAGCTTATCAGAAGCATTTCAATACTGAGTGGAATTGAAATCAAACCAGAAGTACATAAAATCAGAGAGCAACTGAATGTCCCAAAAACCAAAGAAAAATCAGACAAGAAGAAAACAACTGAAAATCCGTAAATATTTGGGCAAGTGCAGAGATCTCCTGGAGCAACCTTATGTTGAGCAAGATGAGAAGGAATAGTCAAGGAAAGGTGAACTGATACCGAAAGATTTAAGGCTAATAATGGCAGCTAAGGATAGTGGACTTTGTACACATTGGTTTATAAAGTCCATTGAAAATGTGGGAGAAACAGACAAATGCAGCTTCTGTAAAACAGAACTGGATACAGTCACACATCTTGTTACTGGGTGTGATACACTAATGGCAGAAGGACTGCATACTGAAAGGCATAATAATGTGGCAAGACTGTTGCACTGGGGATTGTGCAAACACTGTAGTGTAGAACCCGTTGAGATGCATTGGAAACTTGAACAAAAGCATTATTAAAAATGATGGATTTTATATCACATGGAATCACCCATTCCCAACAGTTCAAAAAACAGAAGCCAGAAAACCACATATACAAGTCCATGAAAAGAAGACAAAAGTATTAATCATTGAAATTGCTGCACCTGGGAATTACAGTGTCTTAAGTACAGAGAGACACACAAAGTCATAAAATACCAGGATGTGCAAGCAGAAATGAGAGCATTGTGAAAGAAAGATGCCAAGTCAATTCTAATAGTAGCAACAGGTCTAATAAAAAAATAATTTACAAACATACTTAAATATATTACCAATATGTGCAACCCTGAATGAATAATAGAAGGAGACATTTCTGGGTACATTGTGGGTACTCAGAAGAGCACTCTTGGATAACATCAAAGACTAAAATAATGCAAATTTCATATATTCTAATTGTACCCTTACTTATTAAATGGGTCCATTCCCATCATGGTATTGGAAACCCAATATACTTGGAGAAATTAAACTGGCATCTGCCAAGATAAATAACCCATTCAGGGTTACATGTAATAATCTCCTCAATATCAAAAATCTTATGGGTGTCTTACTAGTTACTGACTTGGTTAGGAGAAATAACACAGTTCCCATTTGGACAACCAATAGGTTGAGTACCAATACATTTTTATCCAGACTTTGCATGATATGGATTTTTTAAATTGGACAAATGACCACACAATGTTTTGCCCTTCCTATATGGAAAGTGACATCTTTCAGGCACAACAAAAACTATCTGCTTTAAGAATGGGCCACATTTTGTCCCTAACATTTCTGACTTTATGGATGCTACTCACCAAAGCATCATGTCCACAGGTATTGTCCTTGTTCCAGACATTCAATAATGTTAAACACGGTTTATTATATGCTGGATCCAATGCTTTATTAATCACAGTAAAATCATATCCCCTAGCCAAAATCTACCTTTTTAACTCAACAGAATGCTTTACTTAATCACTTTGTTCACTACAGATATGTCTTGTTCTCAAAAATTGTGATAGAGGAATATTACTAATCATAAAAGTTGGATGACAACTGAAAGTATGTAATAAGACATTTTTTAGAGAGGGGCTTGCAATACAGAGAAGTAGATATACTCTGATCCAATAGTAAAAAATTATATATTTACTGGCAAATTTCAAACCCATGTTATTAGAATTGAATAATTTCAGAAATTACAAAAATTAAGCAAAATATTCTTCCCAAAAAGCCCCAACAATCATCTAAAAATCTTCACCACATGGACAATTTGGAGTAGAATGGAATGCCCATTTCAATATTCATATATTAGAACCGACTGGGTATCTTTCTTCCACAATAATCATTCTAGATTCTTTTTGGTGCCAGAGAAGAACAAGGCCCTCAGACCAGTTTTAGATCTAAACAAATTGAATTGTTTTGTCAAATAGACCAAGTTCCAGATGGTCATGATGGTGTCTATTCTGCCTCTTGTGAGGAAGGATGACTGGATGTGCTCAACAGCTGTCAAGGATGCCTACCATCATATAAAGATTGCCAGACAGGCCACAAGTCCAGGAAGTTTCTACATTTTTGGCTGGGAGCTGATCATTATCAGTTCCAAGTGCTGCCCTTTGGTCTCCCCACACCCCTCCTGAGTGCTCATCAAATGCATGGCAGTAGTGGCAGCCTGGTTCAGTCTGCAGGAGTTCCAGGTCATCCTGTACTTGGACAATTGTTTCCTTATTGCCTTCACAGGAGCATCTTTCAAAGCTCAGGATTTATTACTCCAGTTGTGTCTGACTTTAGGGATCATAGTGAACTACAAGAAGTGCAGTTTAGAGCCTGTACAGATGCTAGAGTTCATAGGCCGCTATATGGATACATTCGCTCAGTCAGCAAAGCTCCCAATCCACATGTTAAATTCCTTTTGGATATAGGCTTCTCATCTGATTATGAATCATAAACCCCCTGCTCATTTGATCTTGAGGTTTTTCGGACAAATGGCATCATTGATTTGCTAGGTACCCTTAGCGAGGTACCACATAAGGATTCTGCAGTGGACACAAGCAGCTCAGTGGTTGTATCTTACTCATCCCATGGATTTCCCCAGTTGTCATAACAAACAGTTGTCAGCTTCAGATCACATGTTAATTGAAGTCTCCCCTTGTCTCCGCCGGTTGACCTTTCATTCTTCCTCAATTCCAGGCCATGGTTGCTATAGATACCTCACTTCTGGGGTAGGGGAGCAATTAGAAGGAGGGATGGTTCACATGATGTGGTCACTCCCTGAGGCCAATCTCCACATATGTCTTGGAAAAGAGAACAATCATCTTAGCATTGCAGGCCTTTCAGGGAGTTCTCCACAAGGATGTGATCTCGATTCAGATGGACAATATGTCTGTGGTTTGGTACCTAAATAAGCGCAGGGGTACTCTATCTTATCCACTCTGTCAGGAAGGATGAGGCAGTAGGTGATTTCCTCTCACTGGTTTCTGATTGCAATGCACATCCCAGGGAAGTCCAATATCATGGTGGACAATTTAAGCAGAAAGATCCTTCTTCCTCACAACTGGTGCTTGAATCCATAAGTAGCAGCTTAGATTTTCTGAAGTTGTGGCACTCCTTGCTGTGATCTGTTTGCCAGTCTGTCTAAATGACATGCAGCAGCTTTTACACCGTTTCCCCTGAGGAATGTTGTACACTTACCCATCGTACCCCCTCATAGTCGATTTGTTTCAGAAAGCAGCGCATTGCAGAGCAACTGTAATTCTCATTTCCCTGTTCTGGCTTCGACAAGTCTGGTTTCCTTTTCTATGACCTCACCTTTGGTAATCTCCCTGGGTTCTAAACCCCATTCTAGGGTTAATTTCTGATCATGCAGTCATTGCTCTGTCCAGCCTCCATACCTCCAGTTGACCACATGATTTCTCCAATTCCCACGATGGCCCAAGAACCCAAGCTTTCGGACCTAGTATTCAGTATTTTATCCTCTTCCCAGAAATCTTCTACATGGAAAATCTATGCTAGTAAATTAAAATGCTTTTTGCTTCTTGTTTTATCTGTGGGTACAGACCCCTTTTCTGTCCCACTTGATGCTATTCTGGATTTCTTTGCTAATCTATTTCAGTCTGGTTCTACTATCAAGGTTCAGCTTGCTGCAATTTCTAATTTTCACATTGGCAGAGGTAAAACTCCTGTAGCTTCCTTGACGATTTCTAAGGCCTTCTTGGGGAGTATGTTCTTGTTATGCCCTCCAGTTCAAGATCCTGTCCATCCTTGGCATTTGCCTTTCATGCACCAAGTATCAGCCAGTTCTCCTTTGATCCTATGGTAACCATTTCTTTCAAGATGCTGCCTTAGAAAACAATCTCTCTGGTGGCTATTACTTCAGCTAGATGAGTTTCTGAGCTGCAAGCTTTGTTTTCTGTCCTACTTTTCTGATTTCTTTCATAAGGATAGGGTTACCCCAGGACTGATCCCTCCTTTTTAAGCAAGGTTGCCTTGGAGTCTACTTTAAACCAGCTCATTCATTAGCCAGTGTTTTTTTCAAACTTCAGTAACAAGGATGAATATTTGCTGCATTGTCTGTTTTCTCATTTTTGAGATAATAAATCTACAATATGGATAATATTCTGAGTCCTGCCTCTTCCACTCCAATTGTATCTAAAAATAAAAAACAAATAAAATTATTGCCTCAGTCTATGGTTAGTGACTCTGACATAGCCAAAAATGGTTCCACAGACCACTTGCCAATTACTTCTACTCCCCCTAGTGTAGCTGTAATAACCAGTATAGACCAAGGGGGTAGACATGTCCTCAGGGCTATTCCAATATCATTGCAGGTATGGGAGAACCAAACACTTTCAGTACAGGAGTTGCCTGTTGGAAAAGACCTCTTACCAGGGTCAGTAGGTTGTTCCCTAACCATCTTCCCAATATAGATATTCCTAGGAAAAAGAAACAAAAACATAATCCTAGTTTTTTGCTGAACTAGCTGTGGGTAGTAACACATACTGAACCTCAGGACATCACCAACCTGCTAGCGGACAGCTTTGGTGAAAAATTCACCCCCTCCCTTTCCCTACCAATCATACCCCATAAGATGCATGTCACCAGTCTGCTGCCTTCTATCTCCAGAGAGATGCACTCTCCAAGGTCAAAAGCACAGCCTCTATGGGACCAGACAACATCCCAGGCTGTTTATTAAATGGTCTAAAACAGGAGTTAGCAGAACCACTTTGCATGCTCTTCAGTCTCAGACTAAGCACTGGCTTTGTCCCAGCTGAGTGGAAAACAGCAACCATAAACCCCTTGCACAAAGGGGGTCCTTCAACAGACTCTGGGAACTATAGACCCATAAGCCTAACCAGCCTTACATGCAAGGCCATGGAGAGAATCATCATGGACTTTAAAACAAGGATATATACGTGACCTGCAAACTCTTGACCTGACGCAGCTTGGCTTCGTTAAGGGCAAATCTTGCCTGCTAAATCTGGTAGACTTTTTCAAGAATGTCACCAAGGCCATGGATGAAGGCAAACAGTTCACACTGCCTATCTCGACCTAGTCAAGGCCTTTGACACAATCCATCATTAAGGCATCATTGAGAAACTCACCAAGCTGGATATTAACCCTTATGTCACTAGATGGGCTGCCAACTGGCTCACAAACAGAAGATGTACAGTCAAAACTGGGAATACCAACTGTACTAACAAACCTGTTACCAGTGGTGCTCCACAGGGATCTGTGCTAGGCCCCCTACTGTTTGGTATTTATTTTTCAGAAGTCCAGGTGAAAATAGATGGACTTAAACTAAATGCAAAAATATGCATTATCATCCCTGCTAGCAAAGGAGAACCCCCTTCTAATTGCAACATTAATAATAACCCCCCTGAGGCCAAACCCATTGGTGAGAGGTTTAGAAATGTAAATTGATAGCAGCCTTAATTATGATCATCAGGTGTCTACAGTAGCAAGAAAGGCCTTCTGTGTTGCACACCTCATAAGAAAGGGTATTGCATCCAAAGCTAAGGAAGTTATAACTCCCCTATACTCGTCTCTCATCAGACTAATAATAGAGTACAAGGCTCCCTTCTGTTGTACCTCACTAGACATCTGCAGCAACTGGAGAGACCTCAGAGATTTCTCACCAAGAAAATTCAGGGCCTACAACACATGACCTACACGGACAGACTGAAGGTCCTATCAATTTACTCAGAATTGTATAGACTGCTTAGAGGCGACTTGTGCCTGGCCTACAGAGCAGTCTGAGACCCTGCCTTGATGAAGCTGCTGGCACATCTGCAAATCCAGTGGGACAAGAGTCACTCACTCTAGGGATCTTATCCTAGCCTCCGATATTAACAGAACATGCTGGAGAGACAGATATGTCTCCCAGAGGTGACCACTCCTCTAGAACAAACTAAACTCCCAATTCATGTAAAACAGAGCTCCTCAATGACCCTGGTTAAGTGTAACCTGGAGAATTGGATGGGAAACTATAATTTTACACTGGGAGTTTCACCTATGTCCCTCTTAGACAGGGGCAGCCAATGATGATCTTAAATTCATGCACAAACATAAACCATATATCTTGGTCCATAAGAGAACAAGGGTATAACATAGCTAGGCTTGTAGAGACCTTTAGGCCAATAGCCTAGTAACCTCCTATGATCCTGTGATCCCATAATTAAGTGACAGGGCAGATGATCTGGTTGTATCTATGTGAGTTAGATGTTATACCTTTGGCTAAGAGTGTTTTGCCGGCAGTCAGCCAATTTTGGGGGCCGTTTGCCTTTTCACGGTTCTAGTGCAGGTATTGCCAGAGAAGAGTATGTGTTTTCAGGAGGATTCTGACAGAGACTGAGGTGATTCTCCTCAGAAATCCATCACCCAGAAGTCTGACACTTCAGATAGTGAACATTAAGTTAACCCTAGACAAGTTTTTTTTTCCTTTGTTGGGATGAGGTTCCTAATTCTACATGTATTCCTCCCATTTTCCAACTCTTAGAGATACTTTTAAAGCTGCTTGCAAGGCTCCTGACTCACTGGCTGCAATTTCAAAGAAATCTGATAAGTAGAATAGCATCTCTACAGATTATAAATGCCTTTATTTTCACCTGTCAGCTGACCCTGCTGCAAAAATCCCAGCAGTAATGTACTGTGTCATTGTCTCCAGAAAGCAGGTCCTATCTGAATCAGATTGTTTCTAACCTGACTCGATTTTCTAACCACGCTCTGCAATGAGTGTATGATTGTGCTGACACGGTCTAAAGCTTCTGCTTCTTCTGTTGTGTTAAGATGCTTTTGGTTGCATAATCAAAGTTTTTGAGATGACTTGTAGTCTGAAATTCCTAATTCTCCACTTAGAACATATCTGGTATTTGAACCTGTGGCTGCACAGATCCTAAAACAGTGGGGTGACAGAAGTAAATTGATTAATAGAATCACTAAGTTTTTTCAGGTACCCAGGTTCTACCCTAACAGTGCTGCTTCTCAATCCCCTAGATGGCAGAAAAAAACAGAAATCCCAGCATAATAACTAGCAGGCCCCGAAAAGAAAATGGCAGGAGTATAACGTTTCCAAACTAAATAAAAGAAGTAACTTTCCCAAAAAAGGTCATGCTCCAGCTAATGAATGACTGTGTTGGGAATCTGATCATCTTGCCCACACCTGCTGTCCCAGTTTTCCTACATCTGTCCCACTGACTGACCCTTATACCCATAGCCTGGGGTCAGACAGTTTCAGATAGATGAGTGTTAAAAGTGATTCAAGAAGGATTCAGTTGTATGTGTGTTGACTCTCTTTCTGCTTTCAGGGGGATTCCCTCACATTCACCAGACTAGGTAGACCTGTTTCCACCAGTGCTGGAACATAGAAGCAGTACCTGCGAATCACATGGGCAAAGGTTTTTATTCCAGGATATTTTTGGTACTAAAGAAAGAGCATGTGTGGAAACCTGTGTTAGAGCTGCCTTCTCAACCTCTATGTGAAATTTTCAAGATTCAGGATGTTGCACTGCTTTCAGACCATTATCTTATGGTAACACTGGATCACAAAGATACTTACCATTACATACCTGCTGCTCACAGTTTCAGGAAACTTCTAGAGTTTGCTGTATTTTGATCATATTTTGATCACGTTTTTAGTACTCTGCATTATCCTTTGGTATCTCCACTGCACCTTAGTTTTCACAAAGTGCCTGTCCCCAATGGTGTGTCACTACAGATTACAGGGCATCCATATTTTTCCTAACTTAGACAACTTGGTTATTTCTGCATTGTCTTCTCCCAGATGTTTGGAGTCCTTAACAAAGGTGTCCAACCTGCTGTGACATCTGAGATTTCACTTGTACTTCAAAAGTCTTTTCTCACACACTATCAAGAAATGATCTTTATGGGGTAGCTGATCGATACACACAAGCAAAAGGCCTTCCTTCCAAAAGAAAAGGTAATAACTTACGAGCAGATCTTCTGAGTTTTCCTCAATGGTTTCAGGCTCCTGCAAGAGAATTTCTTAGGATTCTAGGTCTCATGGCATCTATGATTCTCATGATGCCACTTGCCAGATCACACATGAGAAAAATCCAGTGGCACCTAAAATGTTCTTGAACCCAGTACTTACAGTCCTTGGACTTTCATATTCATGTGCTGGAGTTTATAAGGTAAAAATTGCAGTGGTGGAGTAAACAAATGGCTCTCAATCTAGGATTCCCTTTTTTTCTTGCAACCTCAGTTCTGTATGTCCAGTTAGACTCTTCAAATTGCACTTCGGGTACCGTTTCCATAAGAGTAAAAGTGCAAGTTCTGTGGGACTCTTCAAACAAATAAATGCACATAAATACCAATGAAAATCTTGCAGTGATTAATACTTTGAAATCTCCACACCATCCTTGGGCTCCAGGCCTCTTACAGATAGTTACTGACAACACCACAGTGATGTGGTATCTCAACAAACAACGGGGTACAGTTGGCAGTGATGGTTGATAGTCAGTTCTTCAGCATTTTCTGACTCTTCAGGCTTTATACATTCTGTCAGAGCAAAACATTGTGGCAGACAGACTCAGCAGATCCTGGACAGACCCTCATGAGTAGAAACTCAATACAGGCATGTTTCTGGAGTTGATCTAGATGTGGAGAACGTGTCAAGTACAGTATATCTGTTTTTCTCCTTAGAAAACAGACAACTAGAAAAATTCTATTTGAGACATCCTGCAAGCCAAGCATGGAAAACAGATGCCCCATCATTCCCTTGGTTGGCAGTGTTCCTATCTGCTTTTCTTCCTTTTCCAATGATTTCCAAGGTATTTCTAAAGATTCAGAAAGAATTATCAAAAAACATTGCGGTGACTCCCTTTTGGCAAAGGCAACATTTCTTCCTTCTTATGCAATTGTCCAAAGGCAATTACCATAACCTTCCTCACAGACTGGATCTACTCACACAGCACAAGGGAAGTTTGATATACCTTGAAAGTTTTATGTTAGCAAATGGAAGAGGTTTTCTAGTTGGTGCCTTGCCAATCATCTATGTGCATCTTGCAGCCATCTCATCTTATCTGTCTGTAGATACCCCCTCTTTCTTTTATCTTTGTGGTCAAATAGTTGCTGAGGGGTGTATTACATTTTTTCTTTAAGTACGCACTCTGCACATCTCTGCATGCACATATGTTGGAACTTCATGAGTGTGGGATTTTAATTGCCAAACAAATCAACCTGAAAACTTTTCAACTAACTGCCTGGTTGATAAATTCATGATACATTTTAGGCACCTTTTTACTAATGATGTACAACAACTACTAAAGGAGACAAAAAAAAAGAATTGTAACTTAAAAATTATGTATGTGCAAGTAGAAAAAAATCTTGTAGTTGGTGCCAGTCTAAGAACCAGGACCCTGTTCAGGACCAGCTCTTAGTTGTGTGAGTTACTGTCCTCTGACCTTTCTTATTCCTCTATCAAGGTTCATTTGTTAGCCATTTCTGCTTGTCTGCTCTTAGATTCCCTCCTCTCTAACCATCCTTACAGTAAACATTTTTTTAAGGTGGTGTTACATATTCATCCACCTGGAAAACAGGTGGCTATTCCTTGGGAATCTTAACTTGGGCTTGAAAAGCTTATTATTTTTCTATTGGCAGAGGTTCTTAACATGAAAGACTGTTTTATTTATTGCTATAACTTCTACTGAGAGCATCTGAGTTACAAGGACTTGGTGAGTCAACCCTACCTCATTTTTCACAAAACAGGGTCTCCTTCAGAACAAACCATTTTTCTATGACTAAAATGGTCTCAAGAGTTTGCCTTGAGCCAGACTGTTACTCTCTTTGTCATTTTTCCTGAACCAAAGGACAGAGGAGAAAAGATTATTCAAGCTCTGGGTGTCCACCAGCAGCTCAAATACTACCTAGACAAAACCTTAGCCTTCAGTAAAGCTGACTAGCTATTTGTTTTCTATGAAGGTAAGAGGAAAGGGCAACCATTGACAAAGCAGACTGCTTTAAGATGGCTGTCTTAAGCTTTTGGTTCATAGGTTAGTACTAAGCTAATTGCCCTTATGAGCCAGTTTAAGCTTAGCCAATTATCCCTTGTGAGACTCAAACCTTGCACCTTGTGTTTGTAAGGCAATCACCTTAACCATTAGGCCACCCTCCCTTTGTTTTTCACACCATATTAAGCCACTTTCATTCAGGGTTGTGTCCCATCCCACAACAGCTTTGGCTTCATTGGTGGCTTTATGGAAAGGGGAGACTCTAGAAGTATTCTAACAGAAACAAGTTTGTTCTCTGTAAATACTACTACAAGGCACTATAAACTTGGATTCCTTTTCCAGGTCCAGAACAGGATTTGCTAGAAGCATTCTCCAGGGGCTCCTGGATTCTTAGTTTACTATTCTTTCTCACTTTTCTTAGTTTCTAAGCTATGGTAATTGACCCAAATAGTTTAGGCTGCTGCAACAGTGATCTAAATGTTAAACATAGTACAGCTGTGTAAGTAAACTTAGCATAACAGTAGATGGTCTGACGATGTAAGGTATTGCCAGATATGCAAAGGGAAGTAAGGCAGTGACTGTGTAACATATGCCAGCATAGTTAGCTGGAGTTTTATAAAGAATTATGTCATTTGTATATCAAACTGACTTGTACAGATATAAAAATAAAAAAGTGAGCTAGCAAGGCAGTATTTGCATGCAACACAAGTTTATTTAATATTAAATATTGTTAAAATAAAACCAACTAAGCGCTTTCGCCAAGAAACATGACTTGGCTTCATCAGAGTCATTAAATTATGATGTAACTTCCTTTATATACTTTAATTACTTAAGCAATTATTCATGATTTAAGTAATTAGAGTATATAAAGGAAGTTACATCATAAGCGAATGACTCTGATGAAGCCAATTCATGTTTCTTGGTGAAAGCGCTTAGTTGGTTTTACTTTAACAGTATTTAATGTTAAATAAACTTGTGTTTCATGAAAATACTGCCTTGGTGGCTTACTTTTTATATTTTTATTAATGTTTACAAGTTTTTGAGCCATTTGGATTGCTTTTTGGTATATTTGACTTGTACAGATGCTTGTGTTGAAAAATGTACCAACAGTGGGTCCTGATTGTATTGTAACTGATTAAATGTATATGCTGTAACAGAGGATACTGGAAGAAAAGAGGTTAAGCTCAGCCCCAGCTAACTTTAAGAAAAATATCCTGAAATTAAATTACTTGGTTTAGGCTATAAAGATTGTATCTCACAGTTCTGATTGCAGCCAGAGACTAAATGTATGTGCCAGAGAATGGGTTATTAGCTACTGTAGGAAGAGTGGAAGTGTTTTGTGGTTTTATGAGCTCCAGAAGCTGCAACAGATCTTAGCAAATCTCTATCTGTGTGTATAGTAACACATATGTGCGGGATTCTGGGTCAGTTGCTAGGAATGGTGGTAGTATGGGAACGAGAAGTCAGATGACCAGATGTATGTCATGTCATTCTGTAATCTATCACAAAAATGATTTTTTAATACTAGATGAGACTGAAGTCTCACTGCGCTGTTTTTGAAACCTGACATAGAAGTATCCCTCGCCTACTTCATCTTGCCTTGCTCAAGTAAGTGACTAGGAAATAGCAATTTTTTAGATTAGTCATAAAAATATAGTGAGCTTAGTTAAGTACTGTTTTTCTGTATCTGTGTGAATCATTCATCTGTGTTATTTTTAATATTTCCTGTGATTAAAACTCTGGTGTTTATTGTAAATAGATATTTAGCATTTGCATGCTCTTTTATTATTTATTATTAAATATATTTGAACTTTTCATTGTGGCTGGTCCTTTAGAGAATATTTAAACCTTTGCAAGTACTTATATGTATTCAGTGACACTGTGGGCACTCCTGAAAGCCTTACTGCATTGGTCAAAACACTGTCATTTGTATTAATATTAATTTCACTCACTATAGTTGGGTAATCTTGTAAGAGCCTTAGGGTAGCTGACTTTGGAGTGTCCTGTGGCAGCAACTAACATATAGTCTAGGCAGAATAAGGCATACCTATTAAACCCATGCCAGCCTTTCCCAGGTGTGTGTGTGTGTGTGTGTGTGTGTGTGTGTGTGTGTGTGTTTATATATATATATATATATATATATATATATATATATATATGTGTGTGTGTGTGTGTGTGTGTGTCTGTGTGTGTGTGTGTGTGTGTGTGTGTGTGTGTGTGTGTGTGTGTATGTGTGTGTGTGTGTGTGTGTGTGTGTGTGTGTGTGTGTGTGTGTGTGTGTGTGTGTGTGTGTGTGTGTGTAAATCAAATCTCAGAGTGTGTGTGTCAGCTGCTTAGAGCAGGGACATGAAATATTACTTTCACAGAGAGGGTGCTGGAGGACTTGGCTTGCACACCCAGCTGAGGACTCATCTCTATAGCTGTGCCAATGGGGAGTCTCACTGGTACCCTGGAGAAAGGGAGAGAGAGAAATCCAAACTCCAGACTGAGTGTGTTCCCTGTGTGCTCTTAAGAAAAATTGTGCTTGATGCAGAGAGCTGCATCTGGAAATGCTGGTTTATCCATTTTTGTTCCAAGTGAATGTCCCTCTACAGTGTCAGTGGTGAAGATTCAGGCTCCTTGATCAATGGTGCAGAGTGGGGACGTCACAGATGTCCAAAAGATCATCATTGTGGTAGCCACCCCTCCCTCCAGCCCTCCTATTTTTGATGTTTTCTTTTTGCATTTCCAGGGTATGGATGCATAGACCCTTGTATTTATTGTTTACTATTGAGTTTGTTTCCTAGCATTGTCCATTCAGGGCTCTTGCCTACATTTTCTAGGCAAAAAACTCTGATTGATTTGATAGTCTTTTTTTATTTGGAGCTCCGTTGAACTCCTGCCACTTACAACTCATGAACGGTGCTCCTAAGCTTTGATCACTGTCGTAAGACCCCAAATAGCTTAAGTTACTACACCCACAATCAGTTAGAGCATCTACTGTTATGGTAAGTTTACTTAACACAACCGTACTATCCAGGATTACACTGCCTGGTTTGGGCTAATGAGAAATAATTTAGACTATTAAGTGATTAAGGGATGATTGACAAATAAAGAGTCTCTGCACAGCTGATGGGCTTCACCTCTTTCCATGTAGGACAGTCTTGCTACATTTTGGAATGTAAAGATACTTCAGAATAATTTTCTAGTTATACTGTACTTAAAGGGGGTGAGGAACAGTCTAGTAGTAGCAGAACTCCAGTAAATAAGTAATGACAGCAACAAGTAGGATGGTAGAGGGATCAGCAAGGAAGGCAGGAGATGCAATGGGTAGGTATGTGTATAAAACGAGCAATGATAGAGCATGAGTCAGATGCTTAAAATGGTAAACATTATGGAAAAGTGAACAGAACAGGACAGAAAAATAGGGATGAAGGGATAGATTGCCATAATGAGTAATGAATGAAGTTTACATAAAAATGTGGGGAACATTAAACACTAATAAAATGGAGGGAAGCAGACATAGTAGAAATGGCAGTAATATAGCAAAAGCAGTTATCTAAACCCTCAGTCCCCCCAAGCTACTTCTTTCTCAATTAATTTAATTCTTCTCTACTTCTTATGTGCCTGCTCATACACCCTCTCCTCCGTGTTCTGTTTTAGTCTCCCTCCTGCTCCTTCTTTCCCATGGCCATCAGATAAAATAAAATAAATGAAATACATAAAACAAATAACAAAAGGGACTGAGATATGGAGATCCCAGAATCTGGTATGAAGAGGTCCATCAGAAAGATGAATGGTTTCTAGCATTAGGTAGTTAAGCATATGAAACTTTCAGTCTACTTACCCCTCCCTTTACCCATAGTGCTGCGCATGAACACGTTCTTCTCTATATCTTTTTCTTGTACTGTGAAGCTGTCACAATGGAGAAATGGTCTCTATGCAACTATTTCCAAATGCGTTATCACTGTAAATTTTTCACAGTAGTTGGTTCTTCTGTGCATGTTTAGTTTTCATTCACTCATTTGTTGCCCTAAATATCTCAATTCAGGTCATATCATTATCTTTCTCCATGTTTTTTGTATATTTCTTCAAATATGTTCATCATTTAGATCACTGCTGCAGTAGCCTTAGCTATATGGGCTACATCCTGCCAAGGATATAACAGCCAGCGAGCTTTGAAAGCTTCCAGGCACCTTCCATGCAGCCAAACTGTTTGGCAGCTTGAGCTGGGCTGACTTAAAGACAAGTTGGGCATGAAGCCCTTTAGAGCTTTACTGCCGCCAGTGCGAATGCTCCTCTGAGGCTTTTCAGGATCAACAGTCAACTTGTGCTGTTACTTTTCTGGGCAGATAAGTTCCCTTTGGGGAAAAAATCTATTCTGTATTTTTTTTCATTATGTTTAACACTTTCATCTTCAGGAAAGTTGTTTTAAAGGTAGGAGTTAGTGTTTTAATGGACTGCCATGAGTCTGTACTGCACTTTTAAATGGGACCGCCCTTATTTCCTGCCGGTTTAAAGGTTGTGTAACATAGCTTAAAACTATTTTTGTGGAGAAATTGTGTTTACAAAGAAACAATTATATATAATTTTGATCTTTTTAGCGTACTTAGAAGCTGTATTGCTTTAATGTAATGGGCGTGCATCTTTGAATGTTGTGGGCTCATGTTTATTAATGAGATACATATTCTGATTGGTTTTGAATTGTGGGCATGAACTTTTAAAATGGATCTCTGTGTTTTGATGTAATTCAACTTGATAAAGTCTCCAAATTCAGAGACGAAAGCACTTGTTTTTGTGGATATTTTTATTATTTTATTACTTTAGTTGTAAATAAAGAGTGTTTATCACTATTTGTAGTACGGACAGTCTTTTTGGATTGATGTCACATCCTCCTGGTCGGCCATTTTGTTTGTTTCACAAGTTTGTTGGTTCATTTATTTTTTCTGAGAAATTGTGTTTACTTTACTTTATGGTGCTGGCAAACTATTTTAAAATGCCTTTTATTGTGTTTGTCTTGTGGAAAAAAAGTGACTTTTAAAGATTTTTTTTTTTTTTTTTTTTTATCAACATTTGCTGCTTGCTTTCCCTGAGAAAGAGACATCTTTTTTAGCTTGACAATGGAATAATCTATTGATCCCTTGGCTTTTCCTTCTTCCAGCCACAAAAAGAAAAGTTAAGCAAACAACCTTTGTCATCACAACAAGCTAGCACTTTCCCTCAGCCGCAGGGGCTGACTGCTGTGGCCATTAGTTGTACTCAGATCAGCCATCTTTTACCCCAGCTCCCTCTGATGTAGCACCTACAGCCACTGTGGACTGGGGATTAGCCACATCTTCTGCAGCATTTAGGTCCCTTCAGTGGGCAAGAGAGAGAGCTACTCTTGTTAGTCCTGTGAAAGGGAAGAGAGAAGACTTCCCTTTTTTGTCAGAGTCTGTGCCCAACAGCAGGGAAGCTGCTGCTGCCATTAATAGCACTGTTGCTCCCAGTTTTCCTGTCAAAATGAAACAGAAAACAAAGCATGAATCTACTCTACCTCAATTTTCCATAGACAGGAATTGTTTGCTGGGTCTGGCTCAGGGTTTAATTCAGGCTGTTTATCCTTCTTGTAAAGTATGTTCTGGTAAAAGAAAGTGGGTTACCTCTTTTCCTAAGGAGATTCAAAGTTCTGAATCTGGACAGGAGGACGTAAGCACAGGTGCAAGTTTTCTCCTCATATTTCTAATTTAGACTCAGAGAAGAGCTCAGTTTCTGATTCTCCCTGCCGAGGGTTCTTTTTCACTGACACTGTTGCCAGAATGTGCCAGTGTTTTCAGTGAGAGAACACTAAGGTTTCTCAGACACTTAGAAAGTAGTACGAGTTGTTACAGAATGAGTTTCCAGATCCTGTACACATTCCTCTAGTTCCGTCAGCTTTGGAGGATGAGTGTGTGTTACTGCCTGCAGTTTTCCTGTTAGCCTGCTGCCCCTAAAAAGGCAGATATGATATATAAAGTTCTTCCCTTTTTTAAGTTTTTAAACACTCTTCCCAAACCTAATCCAGTTAGCTATAGATTTAGCTAATCCTTCTGCTGCTAAATTCTTAGTTAATTCCAGTTCTACTCTCTGATAAGAATGGGAAGATTATTGATAAGTATGGGAAAAAAGTGGATACTTCTTCAACTTTGATTTTCAGAATTTGAATGATCAGGCTCATATGTTGAGCTTTGTTCTGACTAATTTTAAGGTATGAGGAATGTTTTATCTGCAGTTTCTTCTTGTGAGGAAAAATCTGCTTTATATAATTCAATTTCTTCTATTGTTCATATCACTACTCATTGTATACAGTGTGTGTGGATATATACAATTGATACCTCACTCAGGGGAAATGGCCACTGGCACTGATTTGAGGAGGTTTGCATGACTGTGCTCTCAGAACCTACCAAATGATGTTAAAAATGAGATTTTAAATTTTTCTTTGAATAGAGATTTAGTTTTTCATCCCTCTGCTGCAGAGGTGATTAAAAAGTGTGGTGAATGAGGTAAGCTGATACAGAGAATCCCTAAGATTTTTCAGTCCTCCTTTTCCAAGTTTTCCAAGGAATTCTTTATCTCCTAAATAAACAGTCTCAACAAAATTCAAGTATACAGACGTTTAAGAAGAAATGGCAAGAGGGTTCCAAGAAGAATTCTGGGAACTCACAAAACCAAACACAGTTCCCAGCCGAGTGACGTCTCCAGGCGTTTCTGCAGTTACACCCTACTGCTCCTCTAGGCGTCAAATATTGCCTGTTCATATTTGCATTAATAATTCCAAAACCATGTTATATACAAGGTATCAGAAAATTTTATCTTGAAGCATACATGATAGCAAACACAATTGTATTGATATATGAACTCTGTCAATGGGTATTTGTTAAAAATTTAAGGTGATAACTTCAGTTTTTAAATGCTGAAGCCACGCCCACTAGGGGTTAAAGGTACACACTCAAAAGAGCTCTACTGGAGGGAATGAGTTAAGTCAGAATGACTGTTTAAGAGACTTCGTTCCCTCTCCTACCTGGCAGGCCCTTTTTTCTAACAAAAAGTCTGAATCTTCACATTTCTCTTAGGCAACAGACAGTTTCAGACAAATGGGTTCTGCAGATTCTTCATCAAGGTTAGAGATGGCAGTGGGAGGAAATTCCTCCTGTTCAGGGGGTAATTCTTGATACTCCAGACCAGACTTTTTTATTTCCACTTTTCCTTTATCACATGCTGTTCCAGGGAGGGGTAGAACCTGTTACCCGTTCCAATGTAGGAAACGGATTTTATTCAAGGATGTTTTACAGCCAAAGAGAGAAAATGCATTGAGACCAGTTCCAGATCTTCTTTTCCTAAACCTGCTTG
Source organism: Protopterus annectens (assembly GCF_019279795.1). Lineage (NCBI taxonomy): Eukaryota > Metazoa > Chordata > Ceratodontiformes > Protopteridae > Protopterus > Protopterus annectens. The sequence goes on from NC_056728.1 coordinate 721,496,436, forward strand.
TGATCATTCTGGAATTCAAAATGATATCAATTCATAACCTCATTCAGCTTTCTTTGCAATTTTAGATAATAAAAGATGCTTATTATCACATTCCTATTCATCCAGACTTCACACTTTTTGTTAAGTTTTGAGTACCTAGATTGTATTATCAGTCCACACCAAGAGTGTTTACAAAGTATCTAGATTCAGTTATAGCGCAATGCAGGCTACAGGGTATCCAATTTTTTTCCATACTTAGATAACTTGTTTATATTTTCAGAGTCCTTTTCAAAGAGTAAAGAATCTCTCTCTTGGGGGCAGAGATCACTAAGATAAACTGTGACTTACATTATTGCAAGGGAATACCTCAGGATTTTAGGTCTCATGGCTTCTATGACAAGACTCCATATGAGAAAGATACAGTGGCGTCTAAAGTCTCTTTGGTCTCAGCACCAACATTCCTTGTTTTTTACAGATCCCAGTGCTGATGTTTGTCAGAAAGGATATCACTTGATGAAGACAAGAGGTATCCCTAAATCCAGATCTTCTGTTCTCCCACCCTGTTCCAAAGCAGTCAGTCACCACAGGTGACTTGGACATTGGTTGGTGCGCAGTTTTGGGAGAGGTAAAAGGCAAGGTGTAGGGAACACCAAGAACACATGCAAGCACATAAGGGTGCACAAGACAATCTCAAAATATTGAAATGTCGGATTTCAGTATTTTGAGACTGAATAGTGGAAAGTGCAGTTACGCAAAACTACACTATGTAGAATGTGGAAATGTCAAATCCGCTATTGTGGTGTCGCGTTTGTGACGTGCGGTGCAGTTTGTGGATTTATCTGGAGTTTCAGGTAAGTGGTGTTTATGTAAGGGTATTGGGTAGGAATTTTAGTGTGTGTGGGTATGTGCAGGAGTGATTTTTGTGTGTTTGTGTGTTTAGTGCGATGTCGGAATTAGTATATATAAGTAGGGGTGGTGTGGAGGGTGTAGCCCCCCACATGGGGGTGCAGGAGGCTTTGCTCCCCCACTTATAGGTAGGGTGGGTGTGTTTGTGTGTTATGTTGTGTTTGCGTGTGTTGTTTTTTTTGTTGTAGTATAGTTAGGTAGGTGTGTGCGTGTGTGTGTGTGTGTGTGTGTGTGTGTGTGTGTGTGTGTGTGTGTGTGTGTGTGAGTGTGTGTGTGTGTGTATGATCGTGATTGTGCTTTTCGCGGTTTTGGGTTTTCGGGTATGTGGGTTTTCTACTATTCAGTCTCGAAATACTGAAATTCGACATTTCAGTATTTCAAGATTGTCTAGTGAACCCGCACATAGATATAAATGAGATGCTTGCCCTGCTCAAGGTACTCAGCTCTCTGAATCATCTTTTGTCCCAAGGACCTCTTCAAGTTGCTATAGAAATATCACAATCATGTGATACAGAAACAAGTAAAGGGTAACTAAGTCATACCCCCTGTGCAGGCTAGCCATATTAGTTTTAGATTTAGCTTCACAGCCCAGTCTTACCCTACAGTCATCCTACATTCCGTCAGAGCAAAATTGTGTGGAAGACAAGTTAAGTTGGACAAGGGCAGACCCTCACAAATGGAAACTAGATTAAGGGGTTTTCCAATATATGATACAACTGTGAGGAGTTCTTGAAATAGACCTTTTTGCCTCTTCTCTGAACAATCGGCTGGCAAGATTCTGCTCCAGTACTCTGCACATGAAGGCCTGAAAGATAGTTGCCTTTTATTTTCCTTGAACAGAAATGTTCCTGTTTGGTTTTCTGCCTTTTGCACTAAAATCCAGGGGAGTTTTGAAGATTCAGAAGGAATCCTCCAAGATCATTATATTGACTCCCTTCTGACATAGGCAACTGTGGTTCTCCATTCTTGAAATGGCCACAGGTGATTACCAGAAGCTTCCTAATAGACAGGATCTACTCACACACATACAGGGGTGTTTGATACACCCTGACACCAATTAACTTTAGTTGACTACCTGGATAATTGGGTCTTAATTCACTTCAAGCACCTGTTTACTGATGACATGCAGCAGGTACTAATGGAGGAAAGAAAGCCTGATTATTAGAAAGTCATATGTTAGTGAATGGAAAAGGTTTTCCAGCTGCTGTTAACAACACAACCAGCACCCATTCAGGACTAGTTGTTCTCTGTTTTTACTATATTTGTGTGAGTTGATATCCCATGGCCTTTTTTGCTTCTCGGTCAAGGTTCACTTACTGGCCATTTCAGCATGTCTGCCCATGAAGCCTTCTCTTTCAATGCATTCTCATGTCAACATTTTTTGAAAAGGGGTTTACATAAAAGGCCTCCAAGAAAAGTTGTGACCCTCCTTGAGATCTTAATTTTCTGTTAGAGAAGCTAACACTTGCTCCATTTGAACCAGCTAACCTGGCTGACTTTGAGGTTCTTAACATAGAAAATAGTTTTACTGATTGTTGTCACCTCTGCAAGAAAGGTATCTGAGTTGCAAGCTTTTATGATGAGTCAACAATATCTCATTTTCCACAGGCCAGGATTTCTTTGAGATCGAATCCTTTTATGCATAAAATGGTATCTGAGTTTACTTAAAGTTAAATGAACTGTTTTCAAAAATGAGAGAGAAAAGATACTCTATACCTTGGATATCCACAGACGACCCAAGTACTCTTTAGACCAAGCATCCCAGGCTGTGTTCTGCATGAGTTAAAACAGGAATTAGCATCACCACTGAGCATACTTTTCAATCACAGCCTAAACACTGGCTTTGTCCCAGTGGAATAGAAAACAGCTTTTATCATCCCTTTGCACAAAGGGGATGCATCCACGGACTCTGGGAACTTTAGACCCATTAGCCTGACCAGCCTTGTCTGGAAGGCCATGAAATGAATTACTGTGGACCTTATTAACAAAGATATAGAAAATCTCCAAATGCTCGACCCCAGCCAGTCTGGTTTTGTCAAGGGGAGATCATGCCTGTTAAACATTGTGGACATCTTTGAGACAGTCACCAAAGCTTTAGATGAGGACAAATCTGTGCATATGACCTACCTAAACTTATCCAAGGCCTTTCACACAATCCCCCACTCAGGCTTCATTAATAAACTCACCCAGCTGGATATCAACTCCTATATTTTCAGGTGGGTTGCAAACTGTTTCACTGATAGAACTCACATGGTTAAAATAGGGGACTTCACCTCCTCCAGCAGACCTGTAACCAGTGCTGTTCTGCAGGGATCAGTTCTGGGACCCATACTGTTTGGAATCTACTTCTCTGAAGTACAGGCTAAAACTAAAGGACTGTGGCTGACAAAGTTTGCTGATGACTGCAAGCTGGGAGCAGTCATTGAACCCCTTGCGATGTCAACATCCTGCAAGAAGGTCTTATGCAGACTAATGACTGGTGCCAAAGTGATGGTCTTAAACTTAATGCAAAAAATGCATTATCATCCCCTTCAGCAAGCAAACTGCTACATCAATAACAATACCCTAAACACATGGTCAGTGGTGAGAGATCTGCGCACACGGGTTGATAGCAGGTTCTATATTACAAGATCGAAGCTTTACTTAATCGAATAAGTAAAGTTCAAACTTGTAATATCGAAACTGTAAATTGTCGAACGGTTGATTTAACCCAGGGAAACACTTCCCCTGGCTGTTATGTGGAGTATGCCCATTTCTCCAATTTGGTGCAATCTCGGAGTTGGTATATTTAGGTAGGGGGTGTATGGTGGGCACAACCCTCCACATCGGGGGGGTATGGGGGCAAAGCCCCCCACTTGATTTCGGATGTAAAGTTTTTTTTTTTTTTGATTGGGCCAAGGGAAGTGTTTCCCTTGGTTGAAATGGCCATTCGACAATTTTAGCTTTCGATATTACAAGATCGAGCTTTAGTTATTTGATTAACTAAAGCTTTGATGTTGTAATATAGACGCTGACAGCAACCTTAACTTCAATCACCATGTCTCCACAGTGGTAAGAAGGATATTTTATATTGCTCATCTCATACATAAGGGCATTGCCTCCAGAAAAAAAAGAGGTTATAACCCCCTGTACTCTTCCCTCATCAGGCTAATAATAGAGTACAACACTCCCTTTGGTATGTTCCTTTCCAAACACCTGCAGCAACTGGAGAGATCTCAAAGGTTCCTTACAAAGAAAATTCAGGGTCTTCAACATCTGTGTTATGTGGACAAACTGAAATCATTGTCACTTTACTCTGTGTCATACAGACTGCTCAGAGGAGACCTGTGCCTTGCATATAGAGCAATCTCTGACCCAGCTTTAATGGAAATGCTGCACATTCGCAAATCAAATGGTACATGAGTTGCTCGCTAAAAGGACATTAACCTGGTATGTGACATTAACATAACTTGCTAGAGAGACAGGTTTGTCTCACAGAGGTTGCCCCACCTGTGGAACAAGTTTCCTATTCATATCAAACAAAAAACCCCTTTTAGCCCTATTTAAGCGCAATTTGGACGATTGGATGGTTAACCCGAAATTCACCCCGGGCTTCCACCTGTGTCCCTCTTGGACAGGGGCAATAGGTGTTGATTTTAGTGTCTGCTTGAACCAGACACCCTTAGGAACATGGGTGAAACTTGGCTAGGCTTGTAAGGGCCCTGAGACCTTTAGCCTAGTAACCCCCTATGATCCTATGATTCTATGAACTAAATCTTTCACATCTTCAGATAAAGTGTTCATTTCTTGTGAAGGTAAAAAGAAGGGATAACCTATGTCAAAATAGGCTGTTTCCAAGTGATTGTCTAAGGCTATTACATTTTGTTATACTTACCACAACAAAACTCCAGGCAGGGACAAGGCCAGCTCTACCAGAGCCTTGGCTTCATCTACATTTTTTTGGAAAGGGTTGGATTCTAGATTTATTCTAAAAGCTGCAACTTGGTCCTTTGTACATACTTTTACAAAGCTCTTAACCTTCTCTAGGTCTAGATCTGGCTTTGCAAGGACAATTCTCCAGAGCTCCTGGACTCTTCTCCTTCCACCTCCCAAATGTAGTAAACTAGGGTAATCAAACTTTATCGCTCAGGCTACTACAGCCATGATCAATATGATGAACATAGTGTAATTGTGTAAGTGAACTTACCATAACAGTTGATGTTCGAATGGTCTCTGCTGCAGTAGCAACTCCTTCCCACCACCTCCCTCCCCCTTGTTTTTCCGTGTGCTGTTTATGCTAGGGGTAGTTATTTAGTTTTTGTTCTTCCTAGCATTGTCATTTCAGGGCTCAGACACCTCTTTTCTTTTAGCTGAGAAGCTCTGTAGGGCTTGGCACCCAAACTTGTCTTTTGGTCAGCTAGAATATAACCCATGTCTACTGCTGCAGTGATTATTCGAACATCTTCTTTTATGGTAAGTTTGCTTTCACAACTATGCTTTCTTCTCCCAATGCCTGGTTTGCTTATGCATTAATTGCATTGGTAGTTCTGCATCTGAACTTTTTGCAGTTGTTTTTTTCACTTATGATTGATTTTATAATGGTCACTATTATAAGAATATGTAAGTGTGGTTATAAAATACCACTACAGGATGGGAACTCACTCTGCGTGTGAGGCCTAGGAGGGAAAACAATGACTCTCTGTGTGAAATCTTTAAAGCTTCTACCATTTCTATTATTAAGGATAGCAGAAATAGAGCAAAATTGTTTAAAAATGGAAAACATGCTCTCACCCATTCTCAATGAAGTTTTAGATTGAAAGTCTTCTTTCAATGCTGGCATTAAGAGATCTATTAGAACTGACAGTGGTCTTGACTTCAGGACCACAATCTTTCATGTCAACAACTGTGGTGACAACCTTCTTCTAATTTAACAGCTTCTTTGTCAGTATTGACAGAAAGGTAAGACCACTGGAATAACCCACTTGAGCTGTGCTCAATATTCAGTTTGTTAGTTGTAATGCTAGCCTTGATGATCTCAGCTTTCAGTCTATCACAGCTGAGGTCCTCATATATAGGCCTGCTGGTCAATGGGTTTGTCAGTTCTGATGGAAGAGGTCTGCCCCTCAGCATTAAGCTGGATCTGAGCCTGTCAGTGCTGGTGCGAGCCTCAGAAGAGTTAGACCGTTGGTGATAATTGCCAGCATACTCAGCCTCAAGCAATGCATTGGTGCTGATGCGATATTGACAGCACTGCCTATGACATCAGCATTGACTGGGTTTGCAGACATCTGTTGGTCTGAACTTCTAACTTTTCTACTTGTTGTACAGCAAATAAAGGCAACCCCTTCATGTTTCTTCCTTATTTTCAAAGTCACATCCAAAGCTTGGTATCAAATACAGTTGCAAAGAGAAACCTATTGACTCGGTTGTAGAGTCTCCCACCCAAGATATTGATGATGAAAAGAGGACAGATTCCCTTCCATCCTGCTGATGACTTCAAGTTTGGGGGAGTTTTAAAAATAACGTAGAAGAGAGAGGAAAGTTTTACAGACCCAACATCCTTTACACAGAAGACTCTGGAGGAGGCATTCCAGAGCCTCAGAGGTCTTCCTTTGTACTCCTGACAATAGACAAAATAGCAAAAATGTCAACAATAACAGCCTGAGATGGCCCTAATTTGGTAGCTCCTGACACAGGAACCAGACAAGGACCTCCAGCCTTCAAAGGAATACAATTGTTGGATGAAGACCCTACAAACCTGATATTGTTTTTGCTGTGGCTGCCCTTAAAAAGGCTTTCACTCTTCAGAACTCTGTTATTTATCCCACTGATAAAGAAACCAGAGACTTAGCTAGATTTGGGAAATCTGTTTATGTATCACACACTTTCTCTTTGAGAGTCATGAACATCATCTCGCATCTATTTAGATTTCAATGGGACATAGCAGACAAGATGCAATTTTCACTGGTTCAGTTGCCAGAATAATGGCTAAAAACAGAAATAATAGTCACAGTTGGTAACCCTGTCCTTCATGTCCATCCTTATTATGAGATTATTATTATTATTCTGATGAGTGTTTAACCTGGGAACAGACTGTGTTACTGCCTTATGTTATCTGCCTAACTCCTAATGACAGATTTCACTGAGAATAGAAAGGTGACCTTTCTAAATGTCCCCTTTAAGGCTTGCACTTTTTGCAGAGCCATTGTTAGGACATGCCTAAAAAAGATGTACAGGGTAGGAATACTCTTTCAGGTGTTCCTCTGAAATTTCTAACTTTGTAATTCCCCTTTTCTGGGAGACAATGCAGCCTGTATCTCCTGTGGTTAACAACACTGGATTCAAATATTTAAATGAAAGCAAAAACGTGATGGCAACTTTGAAAACATTCACCTGCTAAGAAGCACAAATATTTAGTAAGGGGGCAATAATCCTCCTGCCCGATTGTCCTACTCTGGATGCAGTCAAGGATCATTGCTTCTTCTGTTTGCAGGCCTGCTTGGCCTGCATGCAGTAGAGATTGATAAGGAGTGTAATATCTAGAGTTTAAACTACCCATTTCAACACTCCTAAGTAACCTCACTCTCGGTCCTTGCTTGACATCCCACATGATCAAAACAGTGTGGCAAGAAAAGAGGTCTTAAACTTCCTTCATAGATGAGCCATCCAAGAGGTCCTACCAGAATAGAAAGAATTTGGTTATTATACCAAGTGTTTTTTTTTATATGCAAAAAAATAAAAAACCTTAAGCTCATATGGATTTTGAATGGCCCACACAAGTTTACCTCACAAGAAACAATGTGGATGGTAATGTTAAGATCAACCTTCTCTGCATGTCACATGAAGACTGATTGTTCTGTTTGCGTTTCCAAGATACCTCCCTCCTTGTAAGTATTGACAAGAAGTCCCAGAGGCTCCTTCACTCCTGGGTAGTAACTGGACATTACCAAATTAAGAGCCTGAAATTCAGATTGCCTCACCCCCTAGAGTGTTAATCAAATGCATGTTACACTGAATCAAAGACTGCAAGGGGAGAATTCACTTCTCCACTTAGCCTGTTTCAGTCCTTCTGGATCACAACAAGCACTGCAAATTCCTACTGACTTTTATAAGCTGTGGTCTAAACACGCTGTCATGTAGGGCTCATCTAATCTACCCATTAGCAGGATCCTTCTACTGCAAGATTTGGTTCTCAAATCCTGCAGTTACAATATGCCACAGTGCAAATTTATTTAGGGGTCTTGAGGATGATGTTAGTAACTATATAAATAGTTCACCTTGTAATTTATTATATGTTTTTCAGTGAACATTCATGATATGTTTTCAAAGAAAAATACCTATGGCATGTAGAACACAACTTAAGTGGTGGCTGCATACTTCAAATGTGATAATGGGTAATCCTATCCAAATGCCTACTACTTTATAGTCAACATAGCAGATGGCTGTACTTTAGGGTGGAGGGCAGCATCAAAGGAAGACTGTTTAAGGCTCAGGGCCCAAAATGGAAGCCAGTTTGCACATTAGTGTTCTGGAGATGATGGTTCTCTTCCTCCTCCTCCTCCTCCTCCTCCTCGCACTTTAGGCCTTTCAGGTTTTCCCACCTTAACATACCAGTCATTTGATACATCAGCAAATGAGGGGGAACTCAGGCCTATCCCCTACACCAAGAAGTACTGAAGACATAGGAGTGGGCTGTGTCAACAAACTTCTTTCTGATTGCAAACCACATTCTTGGGGAAATCAGTTTTAGCAGAGTCTCACTTGTTGCCTGCTGATGACTCACGAGAGATTCTTCAAACTATCAGTAGGGTAAAAATGGTTTCATCACTGGCAGAAGCCATGCCGCAACCCTTTTTCCTCCTTGACCCATTGTGACAAGTGTGGCAACTTCTCTTCCCCAATCCCCCCCCCCCCCCACTCTGGAGAATGCCTCTGGGATCCTCTTATCAAGAAATGGCCCCCAGAAAAAAGTTAATCATCCACCCTTATTCTAACCCTTATTCAGAAACACAAACAGAACAAGTACAGTCACTAGTAGTCCCATTCTGATTTTTTCAAGATTGTTTCACCTTGTTCAGGTCTCATCTCTTGAATAAACCTCTATACCTGTATCTCTTCATTGTTGTCGCCTCACAGGAAGACGTTGTCCCGTACGACTCTCAGCTAGAGCGTCTTCTGTGTGAAGACATGCGTGAATGGGCGTACCTTCGTTGAAGGTTGTGCTTCAGGGCTGGCAACTCAGCACATAAAAATCTACTGTCAATCATTAGCGGATCGGAGTTCCGCTGTGGCGACCCCTAACCGCGAAAAAGCCGAAAGACACAACAACCCGTATCTCTTCATGATTAATCCATTCTTCATGCAAGTCCATCCTAGAGCTACACTGTCTATGATTAACTACATGGTCTCCTCAGTCTCAGTGATGGACAAAGTCCTGCCCATCTTAGTAAATTAATTGCAAATAAGCATGTTTTTCTCCCACTGGGCTCCTGCTACAGGATTGGATCTCCATATAGCACCAGTCTATTCGTATGAAATTATCTATTTCAGATATTTGGCACAGAACTCAGTTACTCAGCTCCTAAGGTCATTGGAATGTTATTGCCAATTTTCAACAGGGTTCAAACTCCTTGTCCTTAGAATGAGTAAAAGGGTGTAAGGCCTTTCTGAAGGGTACATTTCCTGTAAGACCATTGTTAAAGATATTGTTCTCCCATGAGATTTGTACTTTGCTTTAGTAAAATTAACTCTTTTTTCTTTTGAACCTGCTTCAGTGCTGATCTGAAAGGTTTCCCTAGAAAAATTTCCTGTAGCTATAATTTTATCTAAGAATGTTTGATCTGCAAGACTTGCCTGTGCCTATCATTTCATAAGGACAGAATTTTCTTGTACACAAATAGTTCAGTTATGCCTAAGATAGCCATCGAGACAAATGTCAATGAATCAGTTCCTTTGCCTATATTCTTTCTGAACTATTCCTCTATAGGAGAGTGCATTTTACATTATATAGTTGTCCATTGAAAACTATGATTTTATGTCTACAGACCCAATCATTTAGGAAGAATCAACAGCTGTTTCCATGTTATTCTAATAAGAAACTTGGTTTTATAGTCTCTAAAGTGACCTTAGCTAAACGGAGACTAATTGCATAAACTTGCATAACAAGAAATCTAATAAGACCTTGCTGTAACAGCCAAAGGCTCACTAAATTGAAGCAGTGGTGTCATCTTAGGCCTTCTTTTGGAATGTAGCTTTGGGTGACATTTTTGCGGCAGCACATTGATCTTCACCGAATACCTTTGTAATATAGTACAAGCTTGCTATGATCTCTAGCTCTAGGTCTTCCTTTGGGGTCACAGTGATTAGAGGTGTATTTCTATGAGGAAGATGACTCAGGAAGATAAGCTTGAGAATACGTTATGCTGTTGATGATGACAGACTTCCTCATTCCAGATACAAACGTTATGTATTTACCATAATGATAATGGGCAAGCCCATCTTTGTCAAAATACCCACCTTCCACTGTCCTTGCTGCTGACTTGATCTACAAGCAATGAATTTTCATCTTTTTCCACTTTGGAATAAATGAGACCTGCAGTGGAATGTCTTTACACATTAAAATGGCAGGGGCTTGAAGGCTGGAAGAATTTAAGATGAAAAACTGCATAACCGATGGCATTAATACAGCTATTGATGAAGTTGGGCCTACTCATCCAGATCTCTTATAATAGAAAGTACATAGCTTTCTTAATGTAGCTGTGCTAGCTGTACAAGAAGAAGAAGGTATAAAAGGGATGTCAGTCTTCATTGGCAGGAAATATATTTTGAATTTTTATCAAACAAAATTGCAAAGGAGGAGGAAGGAAAGCTATCTCAAAGCTATAGAAGTTCGCATCCTAGTGATCTACAGGGGAAAAAAAGGATAGGGTAAACATCTAAAATGTCAGGACCCACTTGAGCGAGTCCCAAAATATGGGAACAGAACCATGTGTCCAGTCTAGACATTGTTTTTCAATACTTAGCAATGAATATTTTGGATCCACTTGTAAAATCAAATAGTGGCCGTCAGCATAATCAGCTAATTGTTGATTATGCAACAAGATTTTCCAGGGGCATAACCCCTGCAAGCAGTTAATGTAAAGCCCATAGCAAAATAACTAGTAATGCTATTCTCCAAGGTAGGAATTTCAAAAAAAATATTACTGACAAGACCCCCATTCTTGCCCAGAGTAATCTATGAACATTGCCAGTGCTTTTAAGTGAAACAGCTAAGGTAATCTGTGTACTAACCATCAAACAGATGGCCTTGTTAAACACTTTAATAAAATGTTAAAGTCTATGTTGTGAAAGGCTATAAAGCGAGATGGGAAACGAGATCAGCTGCTGCCATTTCTTGTCTTTCCCATAACAGAAGTAAATCAACCCTCAACTGGGTCCACATCATTTGAATTTCTGCATAGCAGTCCAAGAGTTACTAGATATAACTAGGAAGAATGTACCCCCTTTAAAACTGTAATAGAACATTGTTGACCTGTAAGGTTAAGAACTGTGATGTTCTGAGATGATTTATGAAGAGAGCACAGCAGGAACAATAGGAAATGTATAGCAAACTGCTCATCGGAGAGAGTTCAAAGCAGGAGATAAAGTATTTATATTAGTACCTACTGCAGAAACAAGTATTAAAACTACTTGTAAAATGAGAGAGCTGGGAAAAAGGAAACCAGAACAGTTATATCCCATAAGTGTTCTGAAACCATAGAGAGAAATATTAATATGTCTGCAGGAAAATTAAAATTCTTGCAGAATGTCCAGTATAAAAATATGGGAGATAGTATCATTGTTTCAGAAATAATGTGTACTCTAGAACAGATTTTCAGAATTGAGTGGTAAAATTAGTTTTATTCAGCACAGCATAAAAATATGCATGGAGAAAAGTACTCATAAAACCATATCAGATATCAGAATTATAATGCCAAGCAGATAGGAATAAGGATGAAACAATGCCTCAACATAAGATTATAAAAGAATCCCCTGGACTAAGGGATATATTTCCATCCTATGGTACCTAAACCTGATGACGATATAAGGTTATACAATGATTTCAGGAAGCTAAACATTGTATGTAAATTTGACACATAGACTATGCCCTGAGAGGATGAGCTTACTGGGAAATTGAGCAAGGCTAGGATTCTGTCCACTTTAGGATTAACCAAAGGTTATTGGCCAATCTCACTAGTCCTGGACAGTAAATAAAAATAGTATTTTCTTCACCTTTTGGGCTGTTCATTGTAAATGTTTGCCTTTTCTTCTCCATGGGGTGTCTGCAACATTTTAGAGGCTGGTGAACGACCCCATGAACGACCCCATACCAGATATGCAAAAGCCTACCTGGATGAGATTGTAATGTTCTCTGAAGATTGGAAGGGTCAGTTGTCTAAAGTCGAAACCATTTTAAACTCTCTTTGTCAGGCTGGATAAATCCTGATCCAGCTACATGGAAGTTAGGGATGGCAGAATCCTAATATCTGGGCTAAGTAAAAGGCTGGAAAAGTTGAAGCTGTGAAAATTAGCTGACACCAACCACGGAAATGCAGGTGAAAGCTTTTTGGGTTTTGATCACTATTGGAAGTTTATTCCAGATTTTGACTGTATTGTTTGCAGCTGACTAAAGGTAAAGCTGCACTGAAGGAAAAGTAAACAAATGCAATGAATCAATCCTCTAGACAGATGAACGATATGCTATGATAAGAGCACATACTTACAGCTCGCAGCATTACAGAACTCCTTCTGGTATATGTAGATGACTCAGAGGTATTCATAAATATAGTTTTGTTGAGGCTGTATAGCCAGAGGAACACCTTTTCGGGTATTTTAGTAAGAAGCTTAGTAGTGTTAAGAAATGCTACTTGGCTAAAGAAAGGGAGTATTCTACCTTTAAGTCAGTCCTCACCACCCTGCAAAATTATCTTCTGGGGAGAGGATTTGTGCCAGTCACAGATCATAACCCTTTAATAGCTATTCTGGTGCAAGGACACCAACCCTAAGCTATCTTAGTGGACAAAGACCCTTCAGCCTTTTAACTGTAAGAAGATACATAAAACGGTCTGCAGACATTTGAATACACATGTGCTGTGCCAGGCATACAGTCTATCTGCTGAGGATGAAACCAATGGTTCTTCATTGAGAGAGGTCATGTGGTATAGTGGTAGCTGGGCTGTTTAAATGTACTGGCTTAGAAGAATCAGATAGCATAGTAGTAGATGATCCCTTTTAAAAAGATTAACACAGAAATAAGTAAGGATGGTGGAGGATATTTTAAGCACAGAGCCCTGATACACAGCTGATTTGTGATGTTTGGGGCAGAGTAGTGCCAGGGGAGATCTAGTTCAAGTTAATTAAACCAGAAGGAAGACAATCCAGAGGGTATCCCTATGAGGGAAGCTACATCACCTTTGAGAAGAGAAACCCACTAAAGTTACTACTGCCTGGGCAGAGGATGAAGATGTTTTGTTGTTCCCAGTGCTGTTGCTGGATGAGAACTATTTTGTTGTCTAGAGGTCTCTAAAAGTGCTGTTTTATTTTGCCAGTTACTTTGTCAAAGTCCTGTTTAAAGAGGAACAATGTGTCTAAGTGTAAAAATTTGCTTTACTGCAAAAAGCCTGCCTGAAATGTAAATTTATTTATGTCAGACTGCTTACTGACATATTTGATGACAACTACATTTCTTTACTTTTCAGAACATCATTTATTTGTCAGTAAATATGATTTTTAAGTCAAAAACTGACTCCAGTGACTGCTTCTTTGTTGAAACCCACCCCAGATACTATAGTATGTGTGTATTGTCCATGATGCATGTATTAAAATCATTCAACAACTAGGTAGGAGAAAGGGAGTGCCGATCCTGGGCACAGACTGTTGAAGAGTGCATATTTCAGGTACTGATGTTGTAGAAGTGCAGTACCAGCAGGGGGCACCACAGCTTCAGACATGAATGATGATACTACATTCGTGGCTCATGGCAGTGCTCAGTGTGTCAAGTAACAGGCTGTGCTCTGTTTAAAATGTTGATATAAGTGTGATATAGTTTTTGAGTTCTAGTTCAGAAGCTCAAATGCCCAAATACTCAAAACACAAAAGAATGAGCCAAAATGCTTGAAAAACAAACAACTTACCAGACAAGCCCCCCTGAACCCTGCTATTTCTATATTCTAACTTCGAGATTACATCACAATTGGAAAAGAACCAATACCCCTGATCTCTGCTATGTCACAATCCTGCACATTCCAGATACTTGCAAAAAGAAACACTGTTTGGTTTCTTTTTGCCAGTTCCATCTTAAACATTTTGAGTATTTTGGCATTCAGGCTTCTGAAGGAGAACCAGTGTGTGACATCAGGCTTCAAGATGTGAACATGGATCCTTCACTTAGGCTGAACTGTACTTCATTTGAATAGAATGAGGTGAGGAAAATGCACTGGCTAAGTATCATTAAGTTATTAGGTCATATATTATTCAGTAGATTGAATAAGAGCACAATAAGTGAAACTAACATAATTGTAGTGACAAACTTTTCATAGGTTCATAGGCTCATAGGTAGGTACTAGGCTATTGGCCCTAGGGCCTATATAAGCCTAGCCAAAAATGTACCCTGGCTTTCGCCACCCAAGAAAATTATTTTCCTGTGCCCCTGTCGAGCAGAGCCACAGAAGTGATCCCTGGGGTGAATTTCAAAATCATGAAGATTTTTCTTGAAGAGTGCTAATGAGGAGCTCTGTTTGACATAGATTGGCAGTCTGTTCCAGTGTATGGGAAGTCTCTGGGACAGGAATCTATCCCTCCAGCATGTTCTGTTTATTGTGGTGACAAGGTTTAGGTCCCTAGAGCGTGTAGCTCGGAGGGATTGGGATTTCTTTAAGTGGAGCATGCCCAACAGCTCTGGGTTTGACATAGCTTTGTATGTTAGGCAGAGATCACCTCTGAGTAGGCGATATGCGACGGAGTAGAGTTGGAGTTTTTTGAGACAGTCTGCGTAGGGCATTTGTTTGAGGCCAGTAATCCTCTTTGTGAGGTATTTCTGTGGCCTTTCCTGTTGTTGCAGATGTCTTGTGAGGTACATACCAAAAGGGGCATTGTACTCTATAATGGGTCTAATGAGTGATGAGTAGAGGGAAACAATGACCTCTTTTTTTCTGGATGAGAAACCTTTTGTGATGAGGTGAGCCACATAGAAGGATTTCCTGACCACTGTGGCGATGTGATTATCAAAGGAGAGACTACTGTCCACCTGTGTCCCATGGTCTCTTATCACATTTTCGGCATTAAGTAGACTACCATCTATGTGGTAGTTCATGGGCACAGAGTTTTTACCAAAGGGGATGACAATACACTTTTTGGCATTGAGCTTCAGGCCATGGCTTTGACACCAGGTATCTTTCTCAGTGAGGCCCTTTTGTAGTATGTCCACATCGTTAGGAGTTTCGATTATGGCTCCTAGTTTGCAGTCATTTGCAGACTTTGTTAGCCAAAGACCTTCTGTGTTAGCCTGTACTTCAGAGAAGTAGATACCAAACAGGAGAGGACCCAGGACTGAACCCTGTGGTACTCCACTTGTCACTGGTCTGAAGTCGGATTTGCAGTCTGTTACTTTCACAGTGTGGGTTCTGTCAGTGAGCCAGTTGGCAACCCACCTTGTGACATAGGGATTTATACCTAGTTTAGTGAGCTTATCTATAATTCCAGAGTGGGGGATGGCGTTGAAAGCCTTGGCGAGATCTAGATAAGCTGTGTGAACCACTTTACCCTCATCTGTGGCTTTGGTGACTGCTTCAAAGAAGTCAATCAGGTTTAGGAGACATGATCTGCCTTTTTCAAATCCGAACTGGGTAGGATCCAGAGTTTGGAGATTACCAATGTCTTTGTTTGAGTTCCATGATGACATGTTCCATGGCCTTGCAGACCAGGCTTGTCAGGCTAATGGGGCAGCAGTTCCCGGGGTCCGTCAGGGCTCCCCCTTTGTGGAGTGGGATAACCATTGTGGTGCGCCATTCAGTGGGCACAAAGCCTGAGATGAGGCTATGATTGAACATGGTACTTAGGTAGGGTGCCAGTTCATTCTCTAGTTCATGTAGAACACAGCCTGGGATCTTGTCAGTTCCCATGGATGCTGTGTTCTTGGCTTTGGAGAGTGTGTTTTTTGCCTGTGCAGCCGTGATTACAG
Source organism: Protopterus annectens (assembly GCF_019279795.1). Taxonomy (NCBI): domain Eukaryota; kingdom Metazoa; phylum Chordata; order Ceratodontiformes; family Protopteridae; genus Protopterus; species Protopterus annectens. Next base: position 721,512,517 of record NC_056728.1, read on the forward strand.
GAACTTTGCATTCTTCCGGTATAGAGATGGGCCCTCTAGGGGGTGAGAGGGGAGTAAAGTTAGCACTGAACCTATCTGCCAGGATGTTGGCAATATCAGTTGGTTCTGTATATTTAGTGCCAGTGTGCTGTAACTCAGAGCAGATCTGAGTGTTGCCATTGAGATTCTTGATATAGCTATAGAATGCTTTGTGGTTGTCTTTAGAGTCAGTGGCAATTTTGTTTTCGTAACTAACTTTGGAGGATTTTATGAGGGATCTCAACTTCTTACTGAAGTTGACCAGGGAGTTCCTCCAGTCATGGGATTTTACTCTTTTTTGCAACAGTTTCTTTCTTCTGTTGTAGAGTTTGTTTATGGCAGAGGACCACCAGATTGACTTCCTTTTTTTGGTGGATAGCATCTTGGTTCTATTAGGGATAGCATGATCCATGCACTCGTGTAAGTGCTTATAAAGTGCATTTGTGTAGGATTCAGCAGTCGTACCTATATTGTCCGTCTGCATGGATGTCATGATGTTTGCCACTTCTGTCTTAAAAAGTGTGAAGTTGGCTTTGGAGAAGTTTTTTACAGTGGTTTCCCTAATTGGAGGTGGGGGCAGGATGTGGATGTCTAGGGTGATTAGCTTGTGGTCGGATCTGACCAACAAGGAAATGACCTCTGGTGTGGAACACCGGTTGCCCATGTTGGTAATGACCAGGTCTAGGATATTTCTGCCCCTGGTGAGGGTGTGGATAAGTTGATCCAAGGCGTTGGAATTTATGAATTCCAGAAAACCTTGAGCAAAAGAGTTGGTACATGAGTAGTTTTCCCAGTTAATGGTGGGGTAGTTGAAATCACCCATTATTAGGGTGTTGGGTTGTACCCTAATACTTTCCAGTGTATCAAGAAATGAGGAGTGGGAATCCTGGGGCATGGTGGGGGGTCTGTAGCAAGCTACAATTTGGATTGCGGTCTTGCCCAGAGTTAGTTGCACTTGGATAATCTCGGATGCATTATGCTGTGCAACTATCCTGGAGGTGTGGATATCCTTAATGAATATGGACACGCCTCCACCTTTAGTGCTTCGTTCCAGGTTACCTGGCCAAAAGGTGTGGTATGATTTATAGCCTGGTAATGCAGGGGTGCTCTCTGGAGCTTTGAACCAGGTCTCTGTCACTGCACAGATGTCGATGTTCTCCATCTTAAGGAGTGCCTCGAGTGAGTGCATTTTGAGGTTTAGACTTCTAGCATTGAGTAGCATTACCCTCAGATTTTGCTTGCTTGTACCTGTTATGGTGGTGAATTTGTCATTTGAACCTTGCCTAAAAAGGCACTATAGGGGTGGCAAGAGCCTTAGCCAGTATCCGGAATCCCAAGGGCGACAGGTGCAGGCCATCTCTGGAAAAGCATCTTGGTCTGTTGATCATGTCGTCCCAGGCAGACAAATACTGGATCCCCTTAGAATGACACGAGAAGCTTAGTCAATTGTTGAAGTCAGTCATTTTGTCCTTGTACTGTGGTATCATTCTGGGTGATGGCAGGATGCTACCCAGGGCTAGGGTCATACCTGCCTGGGCTACAAGATCGGAGAGCTCCTCCTTGTCTCTTTTCATGTAGTCCAGGGAGGTACGTCTCAGGTCACTCACACCAACATGGATAATGACAGTGTCATATTTGTACTTATTGTGGAGTGACCTGAGTGCGTGTGTTATGTGGGGGATCCTGGCACCTGACAGGCAGCTGACAGTAACTTTCTCCATGTTTAGTCTGGTGAGTGGAACATCAGTGTGCCTGACTATAGAGTCACCTATGACTAGAGTGTTGGGTACGTTGTTATGCCTTATGGGCTGTGGTTGAGTGGCACACTGAGTTTGTGGGCTATGTGTCATTTGGGTTGTGTTGGGGGTGGAGTTTGCTTGCGTTTCTGTTTTGGAGATCCCTGATGCTTGGGCAGGTTTTTATTGAGAGCCTCTGCAAATGTAGGTGTGTGTTTTGTGTTTCTATGTGTGTGTTTTGGTGGTTTAGGTTTTGAGGGACTATGTGATGAGTGTGGTGTGGTGCAAGTGTTTAGCTTCTCCTCTTGACTGTCTAGTCCAGACTTGGGTGAAGAGAGCTTTGCTTCCAGTTTGGCTATATAAGTGCATCTCTCACAGGTTGTAGTGTGGGGTGGTAGGAGGAGAAGGTTGTCTGTGTACATGAGGCAATAGCTGCATTGCCCCAAGATGCCCAGATTCATCAGGTAGACAGGAGAAATCACCGGGAGCTGACCCTTAGACATGCCTGGATAGGTGCTTATTTATTAAGTACTAAAAACTGATTTCCTCTAGACAAGTGAGGAAAGTTGAGTGCTGTAGTAATTTGCATCTTATTTAGTGCTTACACCGAGTTCTGAACAAGTGCTGAGTTCAAAGAAACAGATTTGAGTGCTGAAACTAGAAAACTGGCTAGTTCTAAGAAACAAAATTAAGCTTGAAGGCTTCCCTCCAACACAGAAAGGCTTGGGGGCTTAGAAACCTACAAACAGTCTAGACCACTTACAGGAAAGGCAGGAAACAAGCTTAATTTTTTTTTCTTTCCCAGATGCTCTCTTTGTACACAGTAGGAGTGCCTGAAATCAGAATATGATCTCACTGCACTCAGTTGAGTGAGCAAATGAGATGGGCCCAGAATGAGTATCCAAACACAAATTTACAAGAGGGGCGGGCAGTTTCAAAGCCACAAAGATTAACACCAAAACAGAAACAGAGAAGGCGGGTGGGGAACTAACTGAAAAAAAACAGAGTCAAAACTTCCAGTTCAGTTAATATTCAATGCAACACAAATAAATCAATTTAAATGATGTATTATTTAAAAAAAGTGCAGATAAAAAGTACTTAAATTCTCTTATATGTCCAGGTGAATACAGCTAGATCTTAGCCGGCAAAAGCTGAGGTTTTAAGCAGAGAATATCTCAAAATGTACGACTTAAATAGGCAGTGACAGGATATCAATGAATGAGACTACCCCCGCCTGCAATTACTAACAGGCAATAAAATTCTAGAACATTTTTGAATTCTAGTAATTTTTTTAGAAAAGACTGACATAAGTGCCACATGGTACTGTATGGCACTGACAGAATAGACAGAAGCGCTTTTAATATGCAGCTCACTCAACACAGGACAAACACACAGATTGTTGAAATGTGAACTAAAACAAGTACTGCAGACAAACATTTTACAATAAAGACACTGTGCTAGTCCTTTCTCAGGTTTAACATCTGCAGGGGGAGTGGATCTGTGTAGAACTTGTATCTCCTTACAATAGCCTATTATTTGTACCATCACAAGGTTAGTCTTGATGACAAACAGCAAACATCCCTAGTGTATTTGGTCTTCGATCATCAATCTTAACATAAAGAGGAATGGAGATGACAGAAATTAATGGGTCTATATTAGAAGATTGAATGTTTAGGTGATCGAACGCCTAAACATCGATCGTCTAATATCGAATCTGAAAACAGCAAATGTCCCAGGGAAACACGTCTTTTGGCCACTAAACCAAAACAAAACTTTACATCCAAAGTAAGTGGGGGGCTTTGCCCCCCACCCCCCCTAACTAAATATACCAACTCCGAGATTGCTTTACAGTATAGGAAATGGCAAAATTCAGCAAACGGCTAAGGGAAATCTTTCCCTGCGTTAAATCGTCCAGTCGCTGTTTTTTGCTTTTGATATTAGAAGATCGATGTTTAGGTGTTCGATCACCTAAACATTCGGTGTTCTAATATAGACCCGAAATTAATATGGAGTAGCTTTAGTCTGAAAGTCATTTGCTCCTAATGGCAGCCTTCTTAAATCAAATACTCGATTAGAACAATGTCATAGCTGTAAAGTATCTCACTAATGTTGTTAAGAATTATAAGTTTTTAAAGATAAAGATGTTTGTTATATGCATGTTTCTGCAACAAGACAACCCATGCTAGGTTCAGCATCTCCTTGCTACATATGGTTAAAGCATGACTTTGAAAGAACATGAACTTTTACACCCTTGACTACAGTCCTTCCTGTTGATCTTTATTACCTGACCAGAAGGTATACCATTTAATGAATTCTATGCTACATGGTCCAAAGATGAATGAACACAAGGAGTGTTAGAAGCTTATCTGATGACTTTAGGTTTAGAAATGTGCTGTATACATCCTCTGATTGTATATACCATATATATACATCACATAACATCGGATAAACTTTTGTAAGTCCTCTTCAGATACAGGTAATTTATTTAAATGTTGTATAAAACCCATAGTTTTGAATATGAATACTTCGTTTGTGGATGAGTCAGAAATATTTTAAAAATGATATCTACAAAATCATTTAGGAGCACATATGAAATTATTAAAGCAGTTACAAACTAAATGTGTATGTTCAGCATTTATAGTGTAGAAACAACAGAAAGTAAAGTTACAGATAGCCTTATCATTATGCCAGATTCATGGCCTACCATTTCTCAATTGAGAAGCCATTATGAAAGAAGTCACCTTTGGCTATGTCACAGCTCATCTGTGCTACCAACAACACAATCCTGAAGAAGTACACAGCTTCTTAGGCATTATTGGTTAAATGAAGTACTTAATTACTCATAAAGTATATTGTTTGTCATACATAATCACTTGTTAGGATACCTTATAAACATGGGAGCCTTAACAAAGTTTAAAGCATTGATATTTTTTCATCATCTTTTCCAGAACCAGTCAAATGTAAAGATCCCGGCAGAATGGAGTATGGCCAGATACACGGCAGCATTTATACAGTTGGTGGTGAAATGACATTCACATGTGAAGAGGGCTATGAGCTGTCTGGAGCTTTTCATGTCACCTGTTTGGAATCGGGAGAGTGGGATCATGCACTTCCTCATTGTCAAGGTATGAAGGTCGTATGTCTAGCACCAGTGAGACATGCACTGTGAGCTTTGGTTCTACTACATAGCTATATGCCATTTGTTTTACACCATAGCAAGTGCAAGCATTTATTTACAGGGTTGTTTGAAGGGAAGCTGGACTGGACTAGCTGACCTCTAAGTCAACCACACCTTTTAAAATAGTAAGCAAAATACATAAAAAAAATTAAGAATTCAAAATAAGGCAATAACATATAGTAGCAATCAATGCATAACTTTTATTTATTTTATTTAACATTTCTTTACCAGGAAATTCCAACAGGGACAGAGCCCATTTTCAGTGGAGGCCTGAGTAGAAATGCTCCAGATGTATGTCTTTGAAATGCGATAGGAAACTGGAGCACCTGGAGGAACCCAACAGAAATGCAGGGAGAACATGCAGACTCCGTACAGAAGGTACCCCAGCTGAGAATTGAACCAGAGAATCTCTTACTGTGAAGTGACAACCCTAACCATTACACCACTGCACCGCCATGATAATAATCAAACAATGCCATAGCTAGTTCCAGTAAGTATAAATCCCTGTGTATAACTGAGATGACTCGGGGTCAGGTAGTGGCGTAGGTACTGGAAGACCCAGTTGGAGAGGCTAGTAAGTGAATGACCAATGCTGGCTTGCCTGTCTTTGGGGGTAGGTATCCAGCATTGCTGCATAACTTTCATGCAGAGAGCTTGGGTTTCCTAGCATACAGTAAACCCAAACCTCAATAGCTGTAGGCATGATATTTTTTCTCTTTGCGATATATCTGTGCAGACATGATCCAACTTGAAAGACCTCCAATTATTCTCACAAAAAAATGAATGTCCTGAGTTGCATACCTATGCAGAATACCTTAGATCCCTGTCTGTTTACTCTGTCACATCCAGACTCTTTAAGAATTAACTCTGCCTGACCAGTAAGACTTCAAATTACCTGGTCCCAAGCTACATTCTTAATATTTGCAGAACTGGCAACAAAATGAGCACCCACAGAAAAGCCTTTTACCTTCAATGAAACATAAGCCACCCTCCTGGCATGATAGCTACCTCATTTAAAACATTCCTCTCTTCTGGTACATATTCCCCTTCATACCAAATAAAGTAGTTTTCTTACCCTCTTCAAATGCGATCTAGATGAATGGATAGGTAACCATAAATATACCCCTGTCTTACCCTTCATGGAAAGAGACTGCAACAAGTTGGAATTGCAGTGGCTAGGCTAAAATGAGCTACCTGAACAATCATATAGTAATAACTTGTGAACTTGTTCAACAGAACTTGCCGTAATATTTTCATGATGCTAATATAGCCTCCATTTAGCCATCTCTTAATACAGTGGGAATTACTGCAAAACATAAAACTTACATAAAACTGAAGAACTAATACTTGCTTAAACAAAGCATTTCCAAAAAAATCTGTCCTTTAATAGCACACCTATACTCAGAGATTCCTTCATAAAGTCATCAACATATCAGCCCCACACATAAGGCCTACCATTTCGTACAACTTGCTGTGTAAATAGTACAGTTTGTATTGCAGTTTGTCTAACCATGCTATGGATTCCTTAGCTATCACATGTTGGTTAAACTTTTGATGTTCATTATTCTTACTGCTGCCATAGCCTTTGGCTATATGGGTTGTATCCTGGCCAGGATACAACAAATGGCCATTTTCACAAAGCTCTGGCTTCCTCTCACACCTTCTGCTGATTAACCTGTCATTTGGAGGGAACTCAGAAGCCAGAGTGAAGGCAAGTTTAGTACTTTCTTGCCACCTCAAGAGAAAGCAGCTCTGAGGCAACAATTGGCCTTCAAGCTTCATTTGTGTCTGATAAGTCCCCAAAGGGGAACCCTTCCACACAAAAATTGTTGCTATTTTAAGAAAATAATGTTAATTTTTTTAAATTTTGTGACTAAAAGGTATATTTCCCCTTTAAGAAACATGGTATTTTTTCACAGTATTAGATGTTTCCTGTCAGAAACCACAATTTTTGATTAAGGGGCGGGCTTATTTTTCATTTGGAAAGTTGGCTAAGTTTGTGATAAAGGTATACTGGGTATGTAAATTTAAATGTGTGACTATAAGGATCAGGAAGTGTTTTAACAGGACAGACTTGTTTTAATGTTTTAATGTTTATGTACACTTCATGACAACTTACCTGTTATTTTTTGCTGTCAGGGTACATTTTGTAGAACTGCTTTATTTCTTAAAGTATTTCCATTTTATGCTTGTCTTTTAACAGAAAAGAAGACTGTGTGGAAAAGTACAAGTGTGTGTGTGTGTGTGTGTGTGTGTGTGTGTGTGTGTGTGTGTGTGTGTGTGTGTGTGTGTGTGTGTGTGTGTGTGTGTGTGTCTGTCTGTTGCTTGTTATACTTGTCTGACAACTTACCTTCTGACAGACTTGTTCGCTTACCAGCATTCAGAACTCTTCTTTTGACTGCAGCATGGATACTTACTCCAGTCTTGCTGGGTATTGTTCTGCTGTAATTAAAAGAAGAACTAACACAATTTACTACCACCATCACAGGCTCAGATGTTGCCTCAGCCATTAGTGAGTGAACCTGTAGTGGCCAACAATTTTTCCTCAGACAACTAACTTGCTTCTCCGGGTTCCCCTGGTGTAGTCCTTTCAGCAATGATGGACAGGGGGTGGAGGGTAGCCATGTCCTGTTTGGCTGTTCCAGTGTCTGATTCAGGCCAGAGAGAACCTTTTTCTTTGGTTTCTGGGAGACACTCTAGAAAATGCATTTTGGAGTAACCAGAGAAAGAGATTTCTTGACTAGGTTGAAGTACCTCTCAGCAAGAGGTTTTTCTTACACAGAAGAATGTGGATTTTCATCTGGAAACTTTCCTGGGCTTCTCCAATGAGTCCCAGACATCTGTAAGAGAAATTCTCAGTATTATAGTGCTCATGGCTTTTATGATTCTCATAATCCCCCTGGCTAGGTTACACATGAGAAAAAAATCAATGGTTTATATAAAAATCCTCTGGAATTTCAGACTCCAATCTCAGGCGTTGTCAAAAAGGAACTGCAGTGGTGGTGAGAGCAAATGACTCTAAATCACGATCTCCCATTTCCTCCTCAGATCCCCAGTCAATCTGTAACTACATCCATCTCAGCTTTTGAAAAGGTGCAAGGCCTGTAGAATGCCTCAGACTGACCAGAGTACATAAATGTCAAGCAGATGTTTGCTGTGATCCATGCTTTAAAATCTTTTCATCATCTATGCTCCTGTGGACCTCTTCAGGTGATTACAGACAGCACCACAGTGATACATAAACAAGTGGTGAGTTTTCAGGTCATACCTTTCATGCAGGCTTGCATATAATGGCTTGGGAAGTAGTTCTACAGCACTTTTGAACCCTTTCAAGCAACTTAAATTCCATTAGAGCAAAATATAGTTGCAGACAAGCTGAGCAGGAATGAATGGAAATTCAACAAGGGGGTCATTCAGATGTTGATCTGTTTGTCAGGAAAACCTGAAATAAATCTGTTTGCCTCCTTTCATAACAGACAACTGAACAGTGTCTGCTCCTAGGCACCCTGTAAGCAAACCTGATAAACAAAGGCATTTTCATTGCCTTGGACAAGAATGTTCCTTTATGCATTTCCACCCTTTCCAGTTATACCCAGGATAATTCAAATATTCAGGAGGGGTCTCCAAAAATCATTGTGGTGACACCCTTCTGGCCCATGCAACATTAGTCTCCTTTCTCAAGGAATTGGCCAAAGGCAGTTACCAAAAGTTTCCTTGCAGACTGGACCTACTCACACAGGACAAGGGGAATTTGGTACATCCCAGTCTCAAGTAACTTCAACTAAATGCATAGATGATTCAGTTTTGATTTATTTTAGGTACCGCTTTTATGAAGATGTGTGCAGGGACTAAAGAAGGCAATGAAACCTCCTGAAAGGAAATCTTATATTGGTAAGTGGAAAAGATTTTCTAGTTGGTACCTAGCCAATGACTAGGGTCCCATCAGGATTTATGTACCTCTGGTTTCGAAACATTTTGTGTGAGTTACTGTTCCCTGGCCTGTCTTTTTCAGTTATCAAGGTACATATTGTGGCCATTTCTGCTTGTTTTCCAGTCAAGCCTCCCCTTTCTTCTCTGTTTTAGTAAAGCAGTTTCTTAAGGGGGGGGTTTACATATTAGGCCTCCTAGAAAAGAGGTAGCCCCTTCCTTGAATCTTAAGTTTCTGCTAGAAAATTTAATTATGTCTCCCTTTGAACCAGCTCATCAGGCAGATTCAACGTTCATTACATGGAAGACTGTACTGTTTACTGCTCTGACATTTGCAGGAAGAGTATCTGAGTTCCAAGCTCTTATGATGGGTAAACCGATAGAGACAGGGTCACAATAAGAACAAATTCCTCATTTATGTCCAAAGTTGTTTCAGAAGTTTCTTTTAAAAATGCCATCAGTCTCTCAGTGTGCTATCCAGACCCAAAAAACCAGAGAGAAATGATTCTACATATTGTGGACATGCATAGGCAGCTATGGTACTGTCGTGACAGAAGCAAGTCCTTTTGAAAAACTGATCAGATATTTTCATGATGGGAAAAAGGAAGGTCAACCGGTTTCAAAACAGCTATTTCTAGATGGTTATCATCAGCTAATTCCTTTTGTTATACTCATTATGTTAAAGCAGTCCCAGGCAGTGTCCTTGGCAACGATTTGATCCTCTGTTCACATTTTTACAAATCATTGCAAACCGGATTCATTTTCCAGGTCCAGGACTAGATTTACTAGGACCTTTCTCCAGGAGCTCCTGGATCCTTATCCTTCCTCCAACCAGGTTGGATAGGCCTTGGTAACTAACCTTTGCAGCTAAAAGGTTACTGCAACAGTGAGAATGATAAGCGCATAGTATTATTGTGTGAGTTGCACTTACCTATAACAGTAGATGTCTGAATTGCTCATTGCTGCAGTAGCTGCACCCACCTGCCATCCCTGTACCACTGTATATAGTTAGATGTTCACCATATTGAACACTGCTGCAGTAGCTGTAGAACAACCGGCCATCTTCCAATGATTCAGAGCACCTTCCATGCACCCTAACTGTCAGGCAGCTCAAGCTGAGCTGACTAAAAGACAAGTTTGGGCATGAAGCCCTTCAGTGCTATACTGCCACTGAAGAGTACATTCCTGTGAGGCTTTTGAGGATTGATGGTCAGCTTGTACTTTCCTGTGCTGGCAGACAAGTTCACTTTTGTGAAAAAAAACTTCAATTTTCTTAATTATGTTGATGTTATATTATTTTCATATTCAGGAAATAAATTTTAAAGCTATGAGTATTTTGTTTTAATGGACTGTCTCAATACTGTAATGCACTTTTAAATGGAGCACTTGTTTTTTCCAGTCAGTTTAAAAGTTGTGTAAAGTAACTGAAAACATTTTTTTCTTCTGGATAAATTGTGTTTATTTTACTTTTCTTGGGCTATCATAATGTTTAAGTGCTTTTTACTGTGTTTTTCTGTCATAAAAGTAACTTTTCCTGGATTGGTAGTGTTTACTGGCAATCGCTGCTTGTCATCCCTGGGAAAGAGGCGTCATTTTCTTCTTAACCATGGAACAGACTACTGGTCCCACAGTCAGTCTTTCTTCCAACTAAAAAAAGAAAAAAAATAAGCAAACAGCCTTTGCCACTACAGCAGGCTAGCAATTTGCTAAAGCCGCAGGTTTGAGACTCTGCTGTGGCCGTTTGTTGTAACTCAGACCGCTCATCATTTACCCTGGATACCTCTGGTGTAGCTCCTACAGAAACTAAGGACCACGGTTAGATATACCATCTGGAGGTCCCCTCAGTAGGCAAGGGAGAGCCACTCGTGCTGGTCCTGGGAAAGGGAACAGGGAAGGCTTCTCTGTTATGTCACAATACTATGCCCACCCCTCGGAATGCTTTTATGTGGACAAATGTTCAAGACGTTTAAAAGAATGCATTATTGAACACAAGTCTGACATTAGGAGATGTGTTGTTATGAATGCTTTAGCTAGGCACATCTTAGATAGGGGCTCAATACATGATTTTAAATTTAAGGTGGTTCATAAGAACTTACTAGGAGGGGATAATAAATTAGATGTATCAAGAGTATAGCTAGATTACTGGACTTAAAACAGATAAATATCCTGGGCTTAATAATATGGTAACACTTAAACCAATATTAGTTGCCAAGCAGAAGGAATACAAATAAATAATGTCTTAGATTTTATAAAAGAAGAACATTTTTTATGTCTTTTATTTTTGTATGTGCTTTAAATTTATATTCCTACTTTAAAAGTAGATGTGATGTTAATTATTTGTTAAATTGTCTGTTTTTTTTTTTTTACTATTGGTGGCCTGTGTCATGTGCTGTGTTTCATTATGGTATATTAAGAAGTGTGTAAAATGAGTTCTGAATACTGATGAAGGGTGTTTCCCGAAAGCTTTATCTTCTGTAAAATAAACCGTTTTTTCACTTGATGTGTGTATTTTCAGTATTTTGTTAGCTAATATCTTGTGGAGCTAACTGCAGAGAATTCGATTGTCTGCCTGTATGTCAGCTAGACACCTCAGTTCAAAAATCTTTTCCACAGGAAAAATAGATCTTTATTTAGATCTGTTTCTAAGGTTTTTCACTCAGACTTTGGTCACTGTGAGGCAATACCTCAGGATTTTGGGTCTCATGGCATATATAATTCTCATGATGCCCTGGCAAGACTAAACATGAGAAAGATATATTGTCATCTGAAATCTCTGTAGTTCTGGCATTAACATCCCTTAGCTTTCCAAATCCCAGCACATTACATCCAGGTCTCTCCTTCTCCTTCTCTGCTCCAAAGCAGTCAGTCATCACAGAATCTTTGGACTTTCCTTGAGGTGCAGTTTCAGAAGGGATAAAGTGCAGGGGGTGTGGGACACCAAGGACAGAAGCCAGCACATACATATCAAGGATATGCTTGACCTGATCAAGGCACTCCACTTTCTGAACCATCTTTGGTCCTCTGGGACCCCTTAAAGTAGTTACAGACAATACCACAGTCATGTGGTACATCAACAAGTAAGGGGGAACTAGGTTGTAACCCTTTGCATACTAGCCATGTTAGCTTGGGTTATAGCATCCCAGCACTGTGTCACTCTACAGGCATCCTACATTCCAACAAAGCATAATTGTGGGGCAGACACGCTTTGCAGTACCAAGACAGACACTCACAAATGGAAACTAGATCAGGGGGTTTCCAAGATATGGTCTATCTGTGGGGAGTTCCTGAAGCAGACCTCTTTGCCTCCTGTCTGAACAATCAACTAGCAAGATTCTGTTCCAGGACTCCATGCAAGAAGGTCTGGATGGGAAATACCTTTTCTTTTCCTAGGAAAATAAAGCTCTATATACTTTTCCACCCTTTCCACTAATATCCAAGGTACTTCTGAAGATTCAGAAGGAATCCTTCAAGATCATTGCAGTGACTCCCTTCTGGCATAGGCAACTGTTGTCCTCCCTTCTTTTAGAAATGACCAGGGGCAATTTCAGCAAGCTTCCTCACAGACTGCATCTACTCACACAAGTACAGGGGTTTTGATACACCCTGAAATTAATCATATTCAATTGGCCACCTGGATGATAGGGGCTTAATTGCTTTTAGGCATCTGTTTTCTGAGACTGTGCATCTGGTATTAATGGAAGCAAGAAAGCCTGCTACTAGAAAATCATATATCATACAATTGAAAAGGTTTTCTAGTTGGTGCCAACAACATAACCAGCACTCATTCAATGCTAGTTGTCCTCTGGTTTTACAATATGTGCATAAGTTACTACCCTATGACCATTCTTATTCCTCTGTCAGTGTCCATTTATTGGCCATTTCAGCATGTCTGTCCATGGATCCTCCTCTTTCAATGCAGTCTAATGTCAAAATGTACTTAAAAGGGGTTTTGCATAAGAGGCCTCAAAGAAAACTGGTGGCCCCTCCTACAGAAGCTAATTCCTCCATTTCAGCCAATTAATCTGGCTGACTTTAGGTTATTAACATGGAAAATGATTTTACTGATTGCTCTGACCTCTGCAAGAAGGGTATCTAATTTGCAAGCTCTTATCATGAGTCAACCCTACCTCATTTTCCATAGGGACATGATTTCTTTGAGAACGAATTCCTCATTTATGCCTAAAGTGGCGTCTGAGTTTATTTTGAGCCAAATTATCCATCTCCCCATTTTCTTTCCTATACCTAAAAAATGAGGGAGAAATGATACTCCATACCTTGGATGTCTACAGACAACTCAGGTGCTATCTTTACAGAACTAAATCTTTCACATCTTCATATTAATTGTTCATTCATTTCTTGTGAAGGTAAGAAGGGACAACCTATGTCAAAACAGAATATTTCCAAATGGTTGTCTAAGGCTATTACCGTTTGTTATTCTCACCATAACAAAATTATTCCAGGCAGAATCAAGGCCCACTCTGCCAGGTCCTTGGTGTCATCTGTGGCTTTTTGGAAAGGGCTGGATTGTAGAAGTATTCTAGAAGCTGCTACTTGGTCCTTTGTACATACTTTTACAAAGTGCTGTAAGCTTGATTCCTTCTCTAGATCCATATTAAGCTTCGCTAGGACCATTCTCCAGGGGCTCCTGGACTCTTCTCTTTCTACCTCCCAAATGTAATTAACTAAGGTAATTTACCCATATAGCTTAAGCTACTGCAGTAGTGATCAATATGATGATTATGGTACAGCCGTATAAGTTGAACTTAACATAAAAGTAGATGTTTGAATGATCACTATTACAGTAGCCACTCCCTCTTTTCCCCTTGTTTTTCGGTATGTTTTTATGCCAGGGTGTGGACATTTATTTATTTATTTAGATTTCATTTTATGTTATTTTATTTTATTTTATTTTATTTTTGTAATTCCTTGCATTTTCCTTCCAGGGGTCAGCCTTCCTCTCTCTGCTGCCAGGAAAGCTTTGAAGGACTTTGCTCCCAAGTTTGTCTTTTAGTCACCTCAGCTTGAGCAGCTTGACATTTTGGGCATGTGGGAGGTACCCTGAAGCTTTGGAGGATGGCAGGCTGATCATTGGCAGTGTATAACCCATATAGCGAAGGCTATAGCAGCAGTGATCATTTGAACATCTACTATTATGGTAAGTTCAACTTACACAGTTGTACTTTGGTGTGATATAAAGTTATTGGTTAATATTTATGGTGGTGGTGCTGCGGTAGCGTTGTCGCCTCACAGTAAGACGCTGTCTGGTTCGATTCTCAGCTAGAGCGTCTTCTGCGTGGAGACATGAGTGAATGGGCATACGTTCGTTGAAGGTTGTACATCAGGGCTGGTAACTCGGCATGTAAAAATCAACTACCAATCATTAGAGGACCGGAGTTCCGCTGTGGCGACCCCTAACCGGGAAAAGCCGAAAGACAGAAACAAATTTAAATATTTTAGATGTTCTTGATGAGTGCCTTTTTCTTTCTGTATAGGCAAGAAAGTCTTGAAGTTGCCTTCACTCTGACTGTTGATTTCCCCTACAAAGGGCTCACCAATCAGCAGTTAGAATGAAGGTGTGGGAGAGAGCTAGAGTTTTGAGAAGCTGGCCACTTGTGTCCTAGGCAGGATTCAATCCATATAGCAAAAGGTCTCCAGCAGCAGTGAGCATTTCAAACATCTGCTGTTATGGTAAGTATAGCTAACACAACTGCACTTTCCTTTGTGGATGACAAAAAATAATAATAATAACTGACAGAAGTAAAAGTGCCCACTTTAATGATTTTCCACAAAGTCCTTTTTATATTTGGTGCTTTTTGAAAAAACAAGTTTTACTTGTTCAGATAAGAATTTTGTTAGACCTCCATACCTTTCAGATTTGCAGTTACTCTTAATATTATTTATGGAACTTGACTCAAATGAATAAATAATTTTACACAAGAAATATTTATTAATATTGTTCATTAAATGGGGCATTTCTACATTGTTTAAATGTGGCATGTACCTTTTACTAGCCTCATTATCTTTCCCTTCATTTCTTTGCTTCATTAGTGCAACCCCTGACTAAAAGATTTGTTTAATGTTTTAATTTGTCTTTCTTAGAGCTAAAAATTATTTTTACATTTCTTATAAATATAGGATGCATACCTTTGGCACAGACATTAGCATTTTTTAAATTTACTTCGTGTTATAGAGGGATGGATCCACTAACTGCATCTCAGACACCCCAGGTTTGATTAGTTGCTTAGGCACTAAAAGAGTCTGGTAGGGGGTGGGGAGGGAGATGAACAGCCAATGTCAAAACACCTGTCTCAGGAGAGGGACCAGGGAACAACATGGACAATGGCATACCTCAGTGGTTGATCCCTGGTCGAGACAAGAGGATGTTTGGGGTGCGTTACAAGGGTGATAAACCTTTGGCTGAGTGGCATGCAGAGCTTTGAGTAATATACCTCTAGCCAGTTGCATGTCAGCCCCTTGGATAATGTGAGTATAACTCTGCCCCATAATACCTTGTTCAGGTCACTGGACCTAAACGTGAATGGTGCTGTTCTAGGGGAGGGAATTCAAGTTTAGTACACCCTGTTATCAAGGAAGAGACACTGGGAGTAGCTAAAGGACAACTGTGGTGATCTAAAAATACCATAAAATATAATAATAATAATAATAATAATAATAATAATATAACAGTAATAATAATAATAATATAATAATAATAATCACTTTTCTTAATAGTTTGTGATAAAAACTAAGCGCCCATCTCATTGATTTTATATTGCTTTTTCATCTCATTCTAGCACCTTTATAACACAATTGTATTATCTGCTAGTATACATTATTCATAATAGTATAATACTCACACCACCCCCCTTCAGAGAATAAAAAAAAAACTCTTCATAAAGCCTTCATATGTACTGTTCCTTTTTCTATGATTAAAATTGTTCCAAACTCCCATATATAACATCTCCCATGTGCAATTTCCTCCCTCTTCTATTCCTTATGTTCCAAATAGCTTATTTATCAGGAATAGGTAGGAAGAACTGGCAAAAGGCAT
The DNA here is from genome assembly GCF_019279795.1 of Protopterus annectens. NCBI lineage: Eukaryota > Metazoa > Chordata > Ceratodontiformes > Protopteridae > Protopterus > Protopterus annectens. The sequence continues at coordinate 721,528,427 of NC_056728.1, forward strand.
CCATTCCATTATGAAATAAGCAATCTTTTACACATCATTTTGCACATGGAATATATCTTGTCACATATTCTTCTTGCATCTTGTTGAATTTCCTTACATCTTCAAACACCAAAGTTTCTGAATTTATTGCTTCTTTTATTTTTTCATACAGTGCAGATATATGAACCATTTCTGTCCACCAATCCTGTACTTGGTCATAGAACCCCCCACAATGTGCTGAAGAAGCTGGCTACATTTCAGAATACCAACATTTTCATTCACAAACAGAAGTTATCAAAAACAGTCTCTATGGGGCAATATGCAACCTGAATAATATTTTCAAGTTTATTAATATAATTTCTCAAAAAACATGATTCTGCTTTAATGTTTAAAGTTTTTCTAGACATTGAGACTCAGGCATTAGAAACTCAAAATAGTTTTATTATTTCTTTAAATATTTCAAGATTTTTCCTTTGCTTTGCCTCTGTTAAGTAAAACTTTATACATATAACCTAACTTAATTTCTTAATTTAGATTTTTTATTTCTCATACACTGTGTAGTTCATAAACATATATTTTTAAATGGATAGCCCTATAAGTGAATAATCATTTTCCAAATGTACATCATGAGACAATTTCTTATACACTATTGTTAGCAAAGATATCTTCTTGTGTCTTATATAGTGTATTTGAAACTATCATTGTATCAGTAGAAAATACCCTGCAAATTTATTACTTGTCCTTGGAACCCAAATATGTACGTATATGCTTATAATCGTAGAAAGCAAAATGTTTATGAGCAATTTGTGCAAACACGAAGATACCATTCATTAAGTCCCAATCGAGTATGTGATTCTATATTTTAAATGTTGCTTCTTAAGTATCTTTTATCAGGCAATTAACAAACTGAAATTCTATCAAGTTCAAAAACAGACTGCCTACCATATAATATTGTACTTCCAAGCTCATTCTAACCGCATTTGTCTTGAAGTTACCCATGGTATCCCAGAAAAATCACCCCTCCATAAAACTTTGGTATAAATTTAATTCTATTTCCTGTACACAGTTAAGGGATGGTGATGTTCAACAGATAAAAAGTCAGTGCAGGTGTTAACAGTTTTCATCACGTTCATTATGCCATGCAGGGAAAAAGTATTTTTATGGCAATTTTAATACAGATCTTTTTTTCACTTTCTTTCAACAATCCTAAAGGTTTGAATCTAAAAATGTGCTTCATATGGTAAGATATATCTCAGACCAAAATATTTAAATTCCAAGCTGAATGGGATTTCATCTACGTTATTATCTACTTCAGACAAGTCTACTATAAATCTAATTGAATTACACAATTTATCCTACATCCCATAAAGATAGCCACTTTCCTAAAAGAATGATATCCTTTTCTCATAAATAATCAAGGGACACTAGTAACAAATCATCTATATCTGCTGTAAAACAATATTTTTGTGTGCCTGTCCTGATTCCAGTCAAATTTTGATTTACAAGTTCCAGTAAAGAATTCATTGTAATAACAAAGAGTTTTGGAGATAAATGACACCTTTGTTTGACACCATTTGTCAGCTTAAGTTTCTCTCTTATTGATTAATTAACCTTAACTGTAGCATTTGCATTTTCTGTAAGTTCCATATTACTGTTATATATTATTCAGGAAAAGTGTAATAGTCTAACATTCTTTACAAAAAATGTTCTATTTAATAAATCAAATGTTTTCAGTTCATCAAGTGATATGCTCACCACATTTTTGATCCAAAATTTGTCACCAAAAATAATACCAAATGTAACGTTTTAAGAGTTTGCTTGCTTTGGATATTTGTCCTTTTGGACAAAAATTAAACTATTTAAGGAACAGTAGGCTATTAAGCTTAAGTACTAATTTTATATTTATTCCTTTAGGTAAGATCTTATAATCTTTACTTGGTGAAGTAAACTTAATAATGATTGACAAAGCCCCCATTCTTTACTTCCTTCTTCGTTAATAAAACTAACAACCCATTAATAGGAGATGTGCCAACCTGGAATAAAGAGCAGCTGCAACATCTTCGATAAAAATGAGCGAAAGTATCTGTAATAAGGATTTACAAAATTCCACAGTAACTTGATTAAGTGCTAAGGCATTATCTCATTTTCTTTGTTTTATTGCATTCTGTTTATTTGTACATCAGAAACAATATATTTTTCAATTAATTCTCTTTAGCCATTTAGTTGTCTCATCATCACTGTTGTACTGAAAGTGGACATTATACATCTTCTGAAGGTACATTTTCACATAATGTTCAAGTTCAATTGCTTAAGTTTCTAAACCATCTTCATTTTTCTACATAAGAAAAAAGTTTCTCTGCCTATGTTTCCTGCACTGGACAGTTGGAGGCTTACTCACTTTATCATAGTTTCGAAATCTTTCCTTCCTGCATTGTTTTGCTTAGTTAGTCTCAGTCATTTTACTTTCATTTATAAGCTGTTAACAATAACAGAAACTATCTGTTTTGATTAATTGTCACATGGTATTCAAAATGCTGTCTTAAGACTTATCTATTTTATTTTATCTTTGTTGACCAGGTTAGTCCCATTAGGCCAGTGTCCTAGTTTCATGGGAGACCCAAGATGGTATTCATACTGACTAGGGGAAATATGGCTAGGGCACTGTAGAACTTCCCCTACTCTCTTTTTGTTGATAAATGCCATAGGATCCTTTACATCCGCCTTAGCTACCACCAACTTAGGCAGATGGAACCTTAGTTTAACATCTCATTTGAAGGTCAGCACACTCAGGAGTCTCAGTAGTTGAAAATTAATCCATGTTCCTGGTGTAGGAATAAATCTTTCAGTACCAAAGAAAATTATACTGTCTGATGAGCCACTGACACTAACCTGTCACCCAGATCATATCTTATATGTCTTAACTGTTATTATAAAGTAATTTCTTTATTAATTCTATACGTGTTTTATTCTACAAAAAAAATCACTGCTTTTATTATGGTTCATTTACTATTCAAAGATATAGGCTGATTACAATTTTCTTGCTAACATCTTATAATGGCTTGCTTTAAATAATCTACCATTTCTTGATCCTTCAATAACTGGGCAAAAATGTCCTATTATTATTATGGTTCTTTCACATGCATGATTACAGTGTATTGGTCATGTTCTAAAGAACATATTAGTAACCAATCTTCTGAGTTAGATATAATCTCCTTACCGTACACAGTACCAAATTTTACAGTTTTTGAAGCAAAAAGTGTGTTAAAAGGGATTTTTTTGGATTTTATTTTATTGATAAGCATGCCCCCTTGAATATTTTTCTTTGAGCTGAAAATCCTTGCCATGGCATCATGATAGACAAAACCCACAATGCCTTAATACATAAATTAATGTACAGTCCGCAGTCAGTTTTTCTTTATAACCACACCCACAAAATGACATCATTGTAGGTATTGAGCAATGCCTTATAAACAATTGCAAAGCATCATGGGTAATCAAAACTATCTTACCTCTTTATAGGAGTTGCTTCTTACTTACGTTATAGTTTCACTACTACATCATCCCACGTGTTACTCTTCACTGTAAGGCATACCTCTCAAGAGTACCTCAGTTCATTACAAGGAACATTCCACATTTTGAATCTTAAAAAAATCCATGTTCCTCATTGTTCCACAATGAAATAATCCATCATGCATTCAGTGTTAAGATTTTTCTTTCAGCTGATATCCATGGTAAATATTACTGAATCATGTTAATTCATGTAAAGAACTTTTTATAAGTATAAAGTAACACATTTTAATTATCCTGTGAGCTTCCTAGTAAGGTTGCCAGTAAACCCTACTGCTGTTGTACTCTTAAACTTGGTGACTGTTGAGTTGTCTGCCCCTACTATGAATCTGAGTTTGGACACTCCTGCCAGTCTCATCTCATCAGCACATTCTACTGAGTAATGAGAAATCAGCTGGGAAGGCCCACCTACTTAGTCTCTTAAACTTGAATTATCTTCTGTTTCCTCCCTTCCCACTTACTTAAAATGCACTTTATTTAGCTGCTTTTACTATATCTGTGATTCTTCCTTCTTTATTGCTTTATTTAGATTTTTGCTGCATATTCTTAAAGTGTTCATTTGTATTTAATCTGCTGCATTTATAACTGCTTGTTAGTAGCCTGATTACATTGTAGCTGTTATTCTAAGCCTCTCAGTTTTGATTTAAGCACTTGGGCTTCAAAATAATCAGTCATACATAAGGAAGGTTTGTGGTCTACACTCCTGGCAGGAGAGGTAGCTTACATCTTTCTAAAAGTGTCTTAGTTCCAGTTTAAGTGTTTGGGCTTAAGGCCATTTATTTTACATTAAGAAGGTTTGTGGTCTACACTCTTGTGGCAGAAGAGGATAGTCTATGTCCTTATGAGCTGGGAATTGCTGGTTGAAGGCTTATTGTGCCTGTTCTTCTAAAAGTGTTTTAGTTCTGGTTTAACTACTTGGACTCCAGTTATTCTACATTAAGAAGGTTTGTGGTCAATACTCTTGTGGGAAGAGAGGGAGAACTTCACCTTTCTGAGCTGGAAATTGCTGGTGAAGGCTTATTGTGCCTGTTAATCTAAGTGCCTTTCTTCTGATCTGTGGTCTACACTCTTGTGGCATTACTGTCTAGGCTGACTTTTTTATTTACTAGAGCATCTAGTTTGGTCATAGCTGAGCATTGTTCATCAAGATGCTTGTCTTATTGATTTGCTCAATATTTAAGTTTTCCTCACTCCTCCCAAGTAGAACAGTGGCCACGAATATGCACTTCTCAACTCTCTCTGTGGCCAGTCTGGTTAAGATGGGTATTCTGAGGCATTGTAGCAATTGCCTCATGTACACTGACAACCCTCTTATTCTTAATAAAAAAGAAAGTGTATGTGACAGGTGTAAATATACTTTAATGCTGGAGGCAAAACTCTCTCATACAACCAGTATTAATCCTGTAGAGGTTGTCAGTGATACTTGCACCCTGCCTCCTGCATGGGATAAAGACCCTACACATAAAACAACCTTCCTAAACCACTAAGACCTCCTGCACAGTACAGTCAAAGAAAGGGTCCTCAGCCATCATGTAAACACTCCATTAAAACACTAACCACAGCTACACATAGTAACACTATATCCAAAGCCTCCACTGCTAAGCCCTTATGACAAACCAGCACACAGCCAAATTTCATTGTCATTGGATATCCTATAGTGAGGCACACTGATGCCCTGCTCACCAGAATGAGTAAGAAGAAAGTCACAGTTAGCTGTCTTTCTGGGGCCATGATCTGTCAAGTCACACAGACACTCAGGCCATTGAACTACAGATACCAGAATGACTGTGCCATAGTCCACGTGGTTGTTAATGACCTTTGACATACCTTTCTTGACTATATGAAGTGAGACATGACTGAGCTCACTGATTATGTGTCTCAGGCAGATATGATCCTAGCATTGAGCAGTATACTACCTTTTCCAAGGATGATTCCATGTTATCAACAGAAAATGATTGATTTTAACAACTGGCTTAGCTTCTGGTATCAAACCGGGGGGGGGGGGGGCAACATTTGATGGCCTGGGAGGACATAGTTGACAGACCACACTGCTTTTCCAGAGATGGTCTGTACTTATCCCCTCTAGGCTTTTTGATATTGGCAAAGACCGTTTCCACCCCATAGTACCTTTTTAGGCAATGCCAACCTGATACACCTACCAACTTAACTGAACCTATGAAGGAATATCCGAAGGTGGCGCTGATCAGTGGTAGAAGTTTTAAGAAGAAACTCCACCCCTGCAACCCTTCCTTCCCTGGAGTGTGCAGACATCTGTGTAGTAATGGAAACATGGTTTAAAGTCACTGAGAGTAACCCAGCAATGCAAGGTTATAATGCCTTTCACACCTTTAAACCCACTACTGCACAGGAGGAAACTAAAGGTGGAGGAGTGTCAGTCTATATTAAGACTAATCTCACATCCAGACTGGTTAAAGTGTATGGCCCACTGGAACTCATACATATGCAACTCACCATAAACAGGATGGCATACCATATCCTTGCAACAAATAGGTCCTCCTCCATGTCACAGGAAACCCATATATCCTATCCATACCTATTTCAATGTACTAGAGTCTCTTACCATTCAACCCAGTGCAATATTCATGGGGGATCTCAACTGCCCCTCTATAGATTGGGAACCCTATACCACTTCTATAGCACAAGCCTAGTCCTTCCTAAACTTTGTTAATACCAACATCCTGGAACAGGTGGTCCAGTCTCCTTCCAGAGGTACAAATATCCTTGACCTTGTACTCATGGACATGAGGAGTCAGTGTTCTCACCCAATGTAATATCTTTGCTTGTCAGATCTGACCATAAGCCAGTAGTACTTCAAATAAAAATTAAATCAAGGGATCCAGAAAAAACAAAAACCTTTAGGAACTATTCCCAGGCTAACCTTTCTCTACTAAGAAACACCTTGTCTAAATTTCAAGCAGCCCTAAACCCAGTAAATACCATACAGTACACTGAGCTATTTACAAAATCTCAGTGCAGCCATATGGATAGCTGTATAGAGTGAACTGTGCCCACGCTTAATAAAAATAAGGCAAACTCAAAAGACAAGCCATCCTGGTGGAGTCACAATATCAATTGGTTAAACACCAAAAGAAAAAAATCTTGGCCAAGCATAGGAGAGACAAAGACACACATTAAAATCACCCTGATCAATCTAAACAGGCAGCTAAGAGGATTAATTAATGCTAAAAAAGGCAAAATTTGAAGAAAAAAATATATTCTTAGGCAAGGAACAACCACAAAGCTTTCTACAGCTATGTCCATAATCTCGGAAAAAATATACAACAATGTGCAGAACTTATTGTAACTGGCATCACCCACTGTGAACCAGAGGCCATTGCCAACCTTTTGGCTGAAGTTTCAGCTTAAATTTCTCTTCTCACTCCATCGCGTGATAGTCCAAAGAAAATAACACATAACATGACCCCCCCCAACCATTAATAGGGAAGAGGTCATGAATGCACTTTCCAAGGCCAAAAATGCTGCATTGATGGGCCCCTCTAATAACCCAGGATGTTTAATAAATAGCATAAAACATGACATCCCTGGTCCACTTGAATCACTTTTCAACTGGAGCCTTCACTCAGGTTTTGTGCCCAAGGAATGGAAAATGGCTACAGTCATTCCCCTGCACAAAGAAGGCCTGCCACTGATCCGGGTAACTATGGGCCCGTAAGTTATACCAGCCTCATATATAAGGCCATGGAAAGAATCATCATGGACATGATAAATAAGGACATAGGTAACCCATAAACTCTGGACCCATCACAGTTTGGCTTTGTTAAAGGAAGCTTGTGCCTATTAAATCTGGTGGACTTTTTTGAGCGGGTCACCAAAGCACTGGATGAAGGTAAGACTGTACACACAGATTACCTTGACCTGGCCAAGGCTTTTGATACAATACCCCACTCAGACATTATAGACAAACTCATTAATTTAGGTATAAACCCTTTTATCACCTACTGGATAGTCAGCTGGCTCACTGATAGGACCCAGGAGGTCAAAATGGGTGAGGCCACCTCCACCAAGAGGCCAGTCACTAGTGGACTCCCCCAGAGCTCAGAACTGGCCCCACTCCTTTATGGGATCTATTTCTCTGAAATGGAAGCAAATGTTGAAGGTTTATGGCTGACTTAAGTTTGCAAATGATTGCAAGCAGGGGGTTATCATCAACTCCCCTGCAGACACTACCATTCTTCAAGATGTTCTATCTCTGAGTGACAAATGGTGCTAAAGCTATGGTCTTAAAGTCAATGCTAAGAAATGCATAATTGTACCCTTTAGGAAGTCAACCTTCCTAGCTAATTACCATGTTGATAATACACCCCTAAGAGTTGATTCAGTGGTCAGGGTTCTAAGTATGCAGCTTTACCTTTGACCACTACATGGCCACAGTGCTGAGAAAATCCTTTTATGTTGCACAATGTATAAGTAAAGGCAAGGCCATGTCCAAAGAGGTCATTATCTCAATGTACTCCACCATTATCAGACCAATCATAGAATATAATGCTCTCTTTGGTATGTACCTGATCAGACATTTGCAGCAACAAGAGCGACCTCAAAGGTTCCTTACAAAAAGAATACAAAGCATAAAAAAGCTGCCTTATCCAGAGTATCTTAAAGCCCTTTCTGTCTATTCAGTCTCCTATAGATTGCTGAGGGGTGTCCTATGCCTGGCTTGCAAGGGATCTGCAAACCCTCCCCTTATGAATCTCATACATATTCCTAAGTAAATGAGTACCATAAATACAAGGTCTAGGGACCTGAATTTTGTCTGTGACTTAAACAGAACATGGAAGAGAGGCTGAACTACAAGTACAACTTTGAAAACTGCAATAAACAAGCTGGGCAAACAGATTACACATATTGTGAGACAAGGTCAAGAAAAATTTGAAGAAAATTTATAGAAAGATATTGAGCATAATTGGAAATCTTTTTAATAGATACATACGATGTGGAAGGAGTAAAGACATACAAATTGATAAACTGTGTTGCAGATTCTAAAATTTATTCTCAGACACAATAGATTATAAATATATTTACAAAATCTTATGCAAAACAGTTTGGCTCCACAAAGGGGTGATAAGTTGTCTTAGTGATATCCGAGGTAACTCCAGATACTGGAATCAAATTAGATTATATTGAAAAAGAGCTGCACAAACTGGATCCAATCAAAGCACAGGGTGGAGACGGAATTAGTAACTGACCTGAGAACACTTCAGCAAGAACTTACATTACCATTATATCTATTATTCACAAGGTCATATAAATATGTGGAGATTCCTCAAAATTGGAGATAAGTGCTTATTAAACCTGTCTTTAAGGGAAAAGGGAGTAGGACAAACACGGAGTCATATAGACCCTTAAGTCTACTTTCATGCTGTGGAAAATAATGGAGAAGGTAATATTGGAGAAGTTATTGTCAGAATTGGCTATGTTGGGACTTGAAACCATATATCAGCATGCATATGTTGAAAATAGAGCTATTACCACCTGTAACATGATGTTCTATAACAGTATAATAACAGCTATGAATGAAAAATTGTGCTGTGATGTAATTTATATAAATTTAACTTTAGCATTTGACAGGGTCATACACAAAACACTGATCAATACATTTGTGCAACTAGGTATTGATGTACTCTTGTTAAGATGGATAGCTGCATGGATTACAAATAGGACATGGCAAGTATCTTACAGCAACTGGACAGGTGAAATCTTTGGTTGCAGTCAAGATGTATCACAGGGTCTGTCCTAGGCCCTTCTTTGTTTAGACTGTATCTTTCATACCTAACGTTTCAGCTGAGGTGTTCCACAGTCTATATGCAGACAACCTGAAATTGGGTAAACTGATTACATGTGTTACAGATAAGGCATGTCTGCAAAATAAATTGACTAAATTGAACATTTGGGCACAGGAGAATAATATGCTGATAAATACATCAGAAACTAAGCATATGAGATTTGGAAGACATAGATCAAAAGGTGAATATTTAATACAGCACACAGTGATTGAAACTGTAGACTCATTTAAGGACTTGAGTATATGGGTAGATTCAGCTATGGGTTTTTGTAATCATATCAACCAATTGGCTAATGATAGTTATAGAACAACAGGTTGTATAAAAAGATTTATAAAGTGTAGGAAATCAGAAATGATGAAGTCATTGTTTATTAGTTACGTTAGATACAAACTTGAGTATGAAATAACAGTTTGGGAACCCTATATGAAAACAAGCATGAGTAAACTGGAAAGAGTACAGCAGAAATATACCAAGAGCATCCATGGATGTGAAAATTTAAGTTATTATGAAAGACTAAAATATCTGAACTTATACAGTGTCTCTTACAGATATTTAAGAGGAGATCTTATTCAGGTATAAAAGAAATTTAGACAACTACCATTGGATATGTTTGGGGTTATCAAAAAGCACTAGAGAATCATCAGACAACATATGTTGAAGATTCTGTATGAATGAGAAGTGTACTAACTGGTTCTCTGATAGAGCAGCTAATGCATGGAACAGACTACCAAATTACATTAAAGCAAGTACTAGTTTAGATCAGCCTGGACACTTATTATGGGAACAATTGTTTTGGTATATTGGCAAGCTAGAAGGGCATTAATGCCCATGCTTGAAATATTTGTATGTATGTATGCTGGCGAGATAGATATGTCTCAGAGATTGCCCCTCCTATGGAACAGGGTTCTCATCCATGTGAAGCTGAGTTTGTCTGTTACCCAGTTTAAGCACAACTGCATTTAGTTCCCTGTGTAGCTGTACTGTATCTCTATTGTACCCAGAACTACCCTAGACATACTCCTAATCTATGTACCCCTAATTTCTCCCTAACAGTTCTCCTGATACTACCGCTTGACTTACTTGGTCCCCGCCCACTTAAGACTTGCAGACTACTGCCTCTGGTGCCTTTAACACAGTGCTAACCTAAACTATAGTAAAGAAAACAAAAAAGGGAAAACAAAGTGTATGTTTTATTTTTACAACCTTAATGTAACATTCTAGCGGGTTGTGTGCACTCGATCAGGCCAGCGCTAGGTTCACCTCTATCTCCTTCTTCTAAACCCCCACTTTCTTCCACTCTCCCTGCCCTCCCTTACCAGACATTCTAAATAAAGAAAATAAACCTAAAAATTAATCTATTACACAGCTAATTAACTTACCTGATAATCCTTGATTGGGGATTTAAGCCTCGTTCCGTTAGCCCATGCTACACACAGGCTCACTTTCTGCCCCACCTTCCCCCCAAATCCTACCCACCACCAGTGCATCTAAATTTGTCCTAGACTATACCCACAATTCTACACCAACCAGGGCAAAACTCCAAAATCCACCTCCCACACAGAGCACCCTCCCTTTCTCCCATCACACATCTAGCCTGACACAGTCATGCTATTACCTAACTTGCTTACACTTCTTACCTGCATTCTTCTTGCTCACTTAACATCATACCAATAAACACAGTTTCACTGCACCCTCACATCAATTTCCTTCCAACACCCTCTCTATAACTACACTTCCTCAGCCCCCAAAAAACACATCGCAATACTCCCACTCAAATTCCAAATACCCACAACATTTAGACAAATAATACCCCTAAAATATGACAGTCTCCTTACTATCTATACTAAACTAATATGGGCTTCTCTCTATAAATTAACCCTCAGGGGTGACATCCACCCAAACCCTGGCCCCAACTCCTCAAACCCCACCACAACCTCCCTTCAAAATAATCTCCCCTTCTTTCTAATCACTGTCAACAAAAAAAAAATCTGACCTCCTTATCTTGTGCCTAAACATTAGGAGCATATGTAATAAACCCAAGACCTACATGCCACCATAAAACTATACTCCCCTGATATCCACATCCTAACAGAAACCTGGCTCAAGCCTCACATCAAAAGTGAAGAAATACTCCCCTCCAGCTATAGCATCTTTCGCGCATATAGACTATCCAAGAAAGGGGGCGGTGTAGCTGTTATGTTTAAACACCACCTCAACATTCAAACTCTCAGCAACTCAGCCCCCAGATTGGGAATGAAGAAATCTTATATGGCAACCTCAGACTAAACCCAAATACAACCATCAACATCATTGGCTGCTACTTCCCCCAGGCCAAAATATTCCTCTCCTAGAAAACCTCCTGAATTGGGCCAGTCATTCTTTACCCCAAGAAACCATCATCCTCAGTGACTTTAACATTAGCTGGCTATCCTACAGTAATTACCACCCAGCCATACATCTAACTCTATATTGTTTCTCTCAACTAACATGATCACCCACCCATGTAAATAAAACCCCAAACAATCATACCATCCTCGACAAGGTCAAATGCCAAATAAAAACAGATAAAGCCCTTTACTATCAGTCCACCCTAAACTCCTCCAATCAGAACCCTAAACAATTTTGGTCCACAATAATCTCCATACTCCACCCAGGTAAAATGGGCACCCCCCCCCCCCACCTACCATCCCCTCCTCTTCCAGCAGTATAGCTCACTCTTTCAACAAATAACAACACCCCTCATCTACTACCCCCACTCCCAACCCCAATTCTCCACCCCACTCTTGCACCCTCTCCACAGTATCCACTTCCTATATAAAAAGACTTCTGACAAAACTTAATCCCACAAAACCCGCAGCTGACAACCTTCCCTCAAAATATCTAAAAATGGCAGCCGACACCCTAGTCTATCCAATTTCCATATTAATTAACCACTCCATATCAGAAAGCTATGTACCTCCTCTGTGGAAAATTTCACACATCATTCCCCTACACAAAGGAGGCTCCTCCACTGACCTTTCCAATTACCGCCCCATCGCCATCATTACCCCACTCTCCAAGATCCTTGAGAAATGTATTAACCCTCAGGTATTAAACTACCTCCTAGCTAATAATCTCCCCTCCAAATCCAAACATGCCTTCAGACCATATCACAGCACTACCACCACCTTGCTGTCTTTCACCAACACAATCCTTCATCATAAAAACAACGACTTGTTCTCCACCGCTATATTTCTGCACCTATCAAAGGCTTTTGACATGGTATCACACAAAATTCTTCTCTCTGTCCTCACTGATCTCTCCTCTTCCCACTCTGCCACCAACTGGTTCCATAGCTGTCTCTCTGGCCAGAAGCAATCAGTTGTTTGGGAAGATCAGCTATCCCCTCATCTTCCCGTAACTCTAGGTGTCCCCCAAGACTCAATCCTTGGCCCCCTACTATTTTCCCTATTCGCCAACAACCTACATACCTTCACCAAACATGCTTCTCTCATACAATATGCTGATAGCTCCACCCTCATCCCCTGTGCCCCCAATTTACCAGAACTTCAAAAGATCAAACAAGAGTCATTCACATCTGTAGAAAGCTGGCTATCCAATGCCCAACTTCTACTTAGTCCCAGCAAGACCAAACTCCTTATCTTCCAACCATCCAAATCTAACTAGACTTCGTTCACTTCAACATTCTTGCCAAAGACAACACCATCATCTCCCCATCTGAACATACAAAACCTTTTGGTGTGGAGATTGACAACAATCTCAAATTTAACTTCCACATATCTCTTACCATAAAAAAGTATGCAAAAAAACTTGGGGCGCTATATAGAAACAAACAATATCTAACCAAGGCAGCCAGAACATCTATTGCCAATTCCCAACTAATCTCCACCTTACTCTATGCCTCTTCTATACTCACCAACTTTAGACAGTCTGACCTAAACAGGCTTGAAGCCTGCTACAATAAAATTGCAAAATTTGCAATAGGCACATCCAATCCAGCCACCACTGTAACACACTTAGGGAACTTGACTGGCTGGAACTCCCACAACTTCATCACCCAAATCAACTCTCATTTGCCCAGAAACTAGTAAACCGCCCTCATAAGATCCCATCTCTTCAAAACCTACTCCAACCCTACTGCTCCTCTAGACCCCTATGCTCCAACATCAAAAATCTATTTCTTACCACTAAACCCCAAAACCTAGCAGGAGTAGCTCTATTCTCCTGTGCCATATCCAAACTGTGGAGCAACCCCCCCCCCCAATAACCAGGTTACCATCCAACGGTCAATTCAAAACTGCACTCAGATCTTACTGGCTCTGTCCTTGCTCCAATCCTGATTAACAAAACTCCTATCCAAATAGTACAGTTTTTTTTTTTTTTTATCTGCCACTGAACATGCTTTTCAGCTTAATTCTTAGGTTTCTTTATGTCTCTTGAATCTGTTACAAGAGCCTGTTGCTCGGTATTTTATTGTATGCGTTGTTCCTTACTATGGATCTATTTACTCTGTTTCATTGTATGTCATGTTTCATTACTGTGAACTCATTTACTCTTGTATGTTTTACTTATTTGTACTTGTGGTGCTTTTCTCCCCGGGCGTCAGCTGAAAAAGGACCTGTGTACAGTCAGAATTTCCCGTAAACAAATGTAAATAAATAAATAAATAAATAAATAAATAACCTAGACAAATGGATGGGGAATAGGAAATTTACACCAGGCCTGGCACCTATGTCCTTCATAGACAGAAGTATTTTATAAATGCCTGTCCCTCAGTTTCCTAATTGGATACAGGACATCATTATTTTTTCAGGAACACTTGGCTGGGCTTAGAAAGGCCCTTTGGGTCGTTAGCCTAGTGACAGTCTATGACTATGACTCTATGAATAACGTGTTCCACATGTTGCACATTTGTTACACATTATGAGAGGCAGTGTTTCACATTTTGGAGATGGAAGGTTGAGAGCTATGATGTAAGGTGTTCCACAGGAACTAACAGACAACTTGACATTCCAGGAAGTAAGAAGCTATGACTGACGTATTTATTATGGAAATGCAGCCACCTATTCATTAAGTTAAGTAGTGAAGTATTGTAGGTTTAGTGTTTCTTGATGACATATCACCGATTTTCAGCTCTGATGAAAAACAAAATCAAGGGGTCGTCCTTATCTTCAAAATGAAATGCAAAAAAACACACTTTTAGCTTTAAACATTGTATAACTTTTTTAAGGAGGTTATATCCAAACCAAAAGGCTTGTTATTTACACTTGCTTCAGAACATGACTAATACAATTTAAGGAGTACTACATGAAGACTTTAAAAATTTGCAGTATAAGTCTAGATGCAAAGAATTAGAGGCATTAATATAGTTAGGGCTGATATATATGAATGTCTCTTGCTATAAGGAGCACAAACAAAGAATATTGTTTTCTAGTGGTTTAAAGGGATGAGACATACTGACAGACAATTGAATTTAATAATTTTTTATTCCATTTTAATAATTGTTGGTCTTTGAAAGGGACCCTGAATGTTATTATTGATATTAGGAAATGGAGTTAATGCATGTAGGTATGTAAAAGGGTAAGTACAAAGAGTGACAATAGTCAGTCCTGCAGGCTTTGCTGCAGCCAGTGAAAACTAGATTGGATGAGCTATGAGGTATTATTACTGCAGGCAGAGGTGTAAAGTGTGAAACAGTTCATGACAGTAACAAGGAAACTGCAAGCTGGGGAAGAAAAGGAGTGGTGAGTTGTCAATAGAAGTATTTACTTAGGGGTGACATTATTAAAGCAAATGTTACAGAGTTAGTTGTAATATATACACATAACAGGGAAACCAAAATTCACAGCTATGTAATTATATTTGAATACTGATGTAGCTAAAATAATGCCTATCTGCTGTAGCACAGAAGTACATGGCCAAGACAGACTAACTGTACGGTGCTTTAAGAAGATGCATAGGTCAGATGTTGCACTGCAGTGGCTTCTCTGCAAATTCAGTAGGTACAAAGTCTTCATCGTGCCAATATACTGTCTCTTTATTATGCTGTGTAATAGAATATAAACTGACCAAACCTAGTTTTGTTCCTCTCCATCTTCACATTTTTGTCTCTCAAACTTATAGTCTGTGTATTTATTTCTGATGTAATTTAAGCCATCATATTGTACCTTTTTATGTGGCCCAACTAATGGTTATTGTTCACATACTATAGATTAATGTCAACATTTTGGAATGCCATCTTATGTTGAATCACCAAGGGGTCTTATAACTTTTTGTCCAAACCAGTATTATAATCAAACTTATTCTAGCAGCTTTTTGTACTCAACTATTGTCTCTGAACATTCTTGAAAATGGTTTCCACATGTCAAGACAGCAAAGTCAGATTGTAAGTATATACAACAGATCCTGGAAAGTATATGTTGTGTATGTCTAGTAGTGTGTGTGTAATTGTTTTATTTCTGAGACAGACTTCAAAAAGTATATTGTCATTATTTTGTAACTTGTTTTTTTTTTTAATAATAGGCTTCAGGCTAAGAAAGCAAGTCTAACTAAACTGAATATAAAATTTGAAATATCCTACCTTTATTTCTAAAATTATTGAGTTAGTCCCAGATTCATAAAGCAAGTATAGAATAATTCTACTGTTCACACAAAGGCAGTGAAAATGGAATGAAAGCTCTAGCACTTTCCATGCTTTTGTGTCACTCAAATGCACGTATGTGGTAAAGGCTGTTAGGGTGCCCATTATAATTATATATTTTCACCAAAAATCTGTAAAGTACCTTAATGCTGTTAGGGTGATCATTATAATTCTATTATCTTCACAACTGATTCTCCAAAGTACCTTTATCAAATATTTTATTTCTTCTGTAACTGTTATTTTACTATGTATGTTCTGAACCTTAAATATCCAGTGATAAAGCTGAAATATTTACTTACCTGCTGATATTGTTTTGGTAAACAAGCTTACTTCTAAAAAGAAACAAGTAAAAACTATATGCTTCATTCTTTGGTTTTTACCTCTTAAAGATGACAATTCTGATATAATATCATTTGTATCTTAAAGCTGTGTCCTGTGGTATTCCGGTAGTCCCACCAAATGCAGGTGCGGAAGGTGCTGACTTCACATATGGCAGTAAAGTAATATACAGGTAAGCTGTAGCTGAAACCTTATACTGAATTATTTAAATGGCATAAAATTAGTTAGCAGCGAATGTACCACAAACATTAACAAGAAAAATAGTCTGTCATACTCGTTTTATTGTTATTGGAATAGTATTCCATACTTATTTTATTTCTGTTGGAACATGCCAAATGCTTCATGATATAATGGCAAAACTGTAGACCAGATGACCAGGAGACTCTGAAATTTGCATTTCCTGTTTTATATCAAAATGATGAGTGAGTAAACAACTCATAAATCATTGAACAGTAACTTTTTTTTTTTATTTCATTTGATCTAACAATTACTAATTGCACAATAAATATAAGCAGGTAAATAAACAGCTGGAACTATATGTCTGTGGGAAAAAAAAAGAAAAAATAAAAACAGAAAGAGAAAAAGAATGTGGAAAGAGAAGACAAAAAATTACTTGAAAATATTGCAATGCGCAGAATACTAACTCCTGTCTGAGAACACAAGAGAAGTAATTTAGAAATATAAAATGATGAGGCTAGTGGCACTAAAAGACCTCTTGACTTAATTTGTCAGTCCAGCTATCTACAAATATAGAATTAAACCTGCACTGCATCTGCCCAAGTATGTGATTTTTTTGGCTTATTCCTAGATGATATTCTGACGCTTTGCCATATTACCACTGTAGCATATGCACTAGATGGTATTCTGTTACCCTATCACTGTGACATGCACATTAACTGCTGCAGAAGCATTGGATAAACTTCCCTGTAGAAATCAGTGTGTGCAAAGAATGGTTTGAGAGCAAGCTCAATTGCCATGTTGTAGGCATTCAGAGGAGATTTGGCTTGGTCATGGATAAATATGATTGCTTAGTCTTGAGCTCTTCTGCTAAGAAATGGTAAACATGAAGAACAGAGAATGCTTGCAGATGAAAATTATGTTGATGAACAGCAGTGTCTCTCAGAAACAAAACGCAGTATTCAGTGCAGAAT
The DNA here is from genome assembly GCF_019279795.1 of Protopterus annectens. Taxonomy (NCBI): domain Eukaryota; kingdom Metazoa; phylum Chordata; order Ceratodontiformes; family Protopteridae; genus Protopterus; species Protopterus annectens. The sequence goes on from NC_056728.1 coordinate 721,545,925, forward strand.
GAAAAGTGGATTTATTCAAATGCTGCTTAAAATGCAAAAGAATTCTAATATCATAAAGACAAGAGTAGTAGAATCTTTACTATTTGGTTAGAACAAGGAGATGCTGAAATATGAAGGCATGAGTTGAATACATAAAATCTATCACACATGAGCACTTGTACTGAATAAATTTATTTATTTATATTTGTTCACCATCAAGGTCTAACTGAGGAAAGGCTTATTTTCAGCAGTAGTCCCAGGGTAAAAAGTCCACAGTAGTGTCTTAGTTCTGGTTTAAGTGCTTGGGCTTCAGGCCAGTTATTTTACATAATGAAGATTTGTGGTCTACACTCTTGTGAGAGGAGAGGGTAGCCTCCACCCTTCTGAGTTGGGAATTACTGCTGAAGGCTTATTGTTGCTGTTATTCTAAGTGTTTTTGTTGTGATTTAAGCACTTGGGTTCCAAACCAGTTATTTTACATTAAGAAGGTTTGTGATATAAACTCTTGTGGCACGGGAGGATAGCCTACAACCTTCTGAGCTGAGAGTGGCTGGTTGAAGGCTTATTGTGTCTGTAAATCTGAAAGTATCTTAGTTCTGGTTTAAACACTTGGGCTCCAAACCAGTCATTTTACATTAGGAATGTTTGTAATCTACACTGTTGTGGGAGGAGAGGGTAGGCTCCACTCTTCTGAGCTGGGAATTCTTGGTGAAGGCTTATTGTGCCTGTTATTGTAATTGTCTTTATTCTGGTTTAAGCACTTGGGTTCCAACCCAGTTATTTTGTATTAGAAAAGTTTGTGGTCTACACTATTGTGTACCACTCTGAGCTGGGAATTGCTGGTGAAGGCTTATTGTTCCTCTTATTGTAAGTGTCTTTGTTCTGATCTGTGGCCCACACTCTTGTGGCATTACTGTCAAGACACATTTTTTTTTTTACCAGAGCACCTAGTTTGTTCATAGCTGAGTGCTGCTTATCAAGTTGCATGTCTTATTGACTTGTTCAATAATTAAGTTTTCCTCACTCTTCTCTAGTAGATCTGTAGCCATGGAAATGCAGTCCCTGACTCTGTCTGTGGCCATTCTGGTTGAGATCAGTATTCTGAGGCATTGTAGCAATTGCCTCATGTGCACTGACAACCCTCTTATTCTAAAAAAACACAGATAGTGTATGCAAGAGATGTAAACATACTTTAATGCTAGAGACAAAACTCTCTTGTAAAACCAAAACAAATCCTATAGAGGCTGGCAGTGATACTTGCACACCTTTTACACAGGTTAAAGACCCTGCGCATAAAACTACTTATACTGAGGCATTTAGTGGTAACCTTCCTAAACACTAAGACCTCCTGCACAGTACAATCAAAGAAAGGGTCCTCAGACATCACATAAACACTCAGTTAAAACACCACCCACAGATACACATATAACATTGTACCCAATGCCTCCATTTCGATGCCTTTAAGGCAAATTGGCAAACAGCGACATTTTGTGATCATTGGTGATTCTGTAGTGAGGCAAACTGATGTTCCCATCACCAGACTGAGTAAAAAGAGAGGTCACAGTTAGCTGCCTTTCCAGGGCTAGGATCCTTCAAGTCACACAGCCACTCAAGTCATTGAACTACAGGTACCAGTATGACTCTGTAATTATCCATACGGGTGTTAATGACCTGAGATGTACCTCCCTCGACTATATAAAGTGAGACATGATTGAGATGACTGTTTATTTGCCTCAGGCAGGTATGCGCCTAGCACTAAGCAGCATACTACCTTCTCCAAGGACAATACCATGTTATCAACAGAAAATGATTGATTTTAACAGTTGGCTTAGCTTCAGGTGTCAGTCCCGGAAGGTACAATATTTGATAGCCTGGGAGGACATGGTTGACAGACCATGCTGCTTTGCCTGGAATGGTCTGCACTTATCCCTTCTAGGCATTTGCTTATTGGCAAAGACCTTTTCAAACCACATAGTGCCTTTTTAGGCCATGCCAAACTGATAAACCACTGAACCTATGAAGGCATATCTAAAGGTGATACTGCTCAATGCTAGATGTCTTAACAAGAAGCTCCACTCGCTACAAGCCTTCATCTCCTTGGAGAGTGTAGACATCTGTGTAGTAACACAGACATGGTTAAAAGTCACTGAGAGTACCCCAGCAATGCAAGGTTATAATACTTTTCACAACTTTAGACCAGCTACTGCATAGGAGGGAACTAAAGGTGGAGTGGTGTCAGTCTACATTAAGACTAATCTCACATCCGGACTAGTTAAAGTGCATGAGCCACTGGAACGCATACATATGCAACTCATCATAAACAGGGTGCCATACCATATCCTTGCAACCTATAGGTCCCCCTCCATGTTTCAGGAAATCCATACTACTTCTCTCAATGTACCAGGGTCCCTCAACATTCAACTCAATACAATATTCATGGGGGACCTCAACTACCCCTCTATAAACTGGGAATCCTACACCACTTCTTATGCACAATCCCAGCGATTCCTAAGTTTTGTTAATGTCAACAACCTGGAACAGTTGGTCCATTCTCCTACCAGGGATACAAACATCCATGACCTTGTACTCACAAACATGGGGGGGTCAGTGCTCTTCACCCAGTGTAATATTTTCACTCATCCGATCTGACCACAAGGCAGTATTACTTGAAATAAAATTAAATCCGGGGAGCCAGTAAAACCAAAAACCTTTAAGATCTATTCCCAGGTTAACCTCTGTCTATTATGCAACACCTTGTTTAAATTCCAAGCACCCCCAGTCCCAGTAAACATCATAGAATATACTGAGCTATTTACAAAATCTCTGTACATCCATATTGATAACTGTATAAATCAAGCTGTGTGCACTCCTATTAAGTATTAGACAAACTCAAAAGACAAGCCATCCTGGTGGAATCACACTATCAATTGGTTATACAATAAACGAAAAAAAATATTGGCCAAGCAGCAGAGGAACAAAGCTATAGATACCAAAATCCCCCTGACCAGTATAAACAGGCAGCTAAGAGGGGTAATTAATACTGCAAAGGTTAAATTTAAAAAGTAGCTTCTCAGGCAAAGCACAACCACAAATCTTTTTACAGCTATATCTATAACTCCAGAGGAAATACACAACAATGCTCAGAAGTTACTGTAAATGGCATCACCAACACTGAACCCAAGGCCATTGCCAACCTTTTGGCTAACAGTTTCATCTCAAATTTCTCCACCCACTCCCCTCATGATAGCCCAAAGGAAATATCACATAACACAACCCCCCCCCAACCATTACTAGAGAACAGATCATTAATGCACTTTCCAAGGCCAAAAATACTGCATTGTGGGGATGCAATAAAATCTCAGGATGTTTAATAAATAGCATGAAACAAGACCTCACTGGTCCACTTGAAGCACTTTTCAACTGGAGCCTTCAATCAGATTTTGTGCCCAAAGAATGGAAGATGGCAACAGTCATTCCCCTGCACAAAGGAGGTCCAACCACTGATCAGGGTAACTACAGGCCCATAGGTGTTACCAGTCTCATATGTAAGGCCATGGAAAGAATCATCATGGACATGATAAATGCGGACATATTTAACCTGTAAATTCTGGACCCATCACTGTTTGCCTTTTTAAAGAAATGTCATGTCTATTAAATCTAGTGGATTTTTTTGACAGGGTCACCAAAGCATGAAGGTAAGACTGTGCAGACAGCTTACCTCAACCTGGCCAAGGCTTTTGATACAATACCCCACTCAAGCATTATAAACTTGCTCACTAATTTAGGTATAAACCCTTTATTAACCACTGGGTAGCCAACTGGCTCACTGATAGGACCCAGGAGGTCAAAACAGGTGAGGCCACATCCACCAAGATGCCAGTCACTAGCAGAGTCTCCCAGGGCTCGTTGCAGGCCTGCTCCTTTTTGGCATCTGTTTCTCAGAAAACGGAAACAAATGCTGAAGGTTTATGACTACGTTTGCAGATGATTGCAAGCTGGGGGGTATCATCAACTTGCCTGTAGACACATGCATTCTTCAAGAAGGTTTATCTCTGACTAATAAATGGTGCCAAAGACATGGTCTTAAACTCAATGCTAAGAAATGCATAATTGTAACCTTTGGAAACTCAACCATCTTGGCTAGTTTCCATGTTGATAATACACCGCTAAGAGTCGACCTAGTGGTCAGAGATCTGGGTACGCACATAGACAGTAGCCTTATCTTCGACCACCGCATTGTCACATTGTTGAGGAAATCCTTTTATGTTGTACAGCTTATAAGTAAGGGTATGGCATCTCAGTCCAGAGAGGTCATTAACCACTGTACTCCGCCCTTATCAGAACAGTCATAGAGTACAATGCTCACTTTGGTATGTACCTGACTAGGCATATGCAGCAGCTACGACAACCTTATAGGTTCCTTGCAAAAAGAATAGAAGGCATAACAAACCTGCCTTATGTAGAGTGCCTTTAAAGTTCTTTTCCTCTACTTAGTCTCCTATAAATTGCTGAGGGGTGATCTATGCCTGGCTTACAAGGTATTTGCAAACCCCACACTTATGAATCTCCTACATATTTGTAAGTCAAAAAGTACCAGAAATACAATGTCTAGAGACCCTGAATTTTGTCTGTGACTTAAGTAGAACATGCTGGAGAGACAGATATGTGTCTGAGAGACTGTCCATCCTATGCAACAGGCTTCCTATCGATGTGAAGCTGAGTTCATCTGTTACCCCGTTTAAGCACAACCTATACAAATGGATGGCGAATAGGAAATTTACACTGAGCCTGGCACCCATGCCCCTTATGGACAGAGGTAGGTATAAATGCCTGGCCCTGAATATCCTATTTGGTTACAGGACATCATTATTCTTTTGGGAAAACTTGGCTAGGCTTGGAGACGCCCCTTGGGTTGTTAGCCTAGTAACAGTCTATGAGTCTATGAAGCACATTATTACAGGCAGATTTAACTTATGAATAACATTTTGCAAATAATTCTGGAGTATGTGGAGATAGATGAACTTGTATGGTGTTTTGGAGAAAAAAGAATTATACTGGCAGTTGAAATTAAATGCATTCAGAAAACCAGGATTAAGTATTATTGTTCTATTTACAATCAGTAAAGGTTTTTTAGGGAATTTTTTGAGGAAATATTTTACTACTAAAAATATACTAATTAATAATAAAAAATATGTGTAGATGTATATAAATGCATATGTATTTAGTTAATTTAACCTCAGTTCTGCTTTGATTAGATTTATTGCATCATACCAGAGATTTAAACAGTAAATTCAAAACATGCATTTTTTCATGTGGCTATTGCCATGTAGTATTGGTATAATTCCCCCATTTACCATACTGGTGGATGCCCATGTACACTCATGCACACACCTGCACACTTTTATACATTACCAGCTTACTTCATCCACTGTTTTTTTTATATTTTTGTATGTTTTTTCTACTAGTTTTCATTATATAAACATGTTTTGGGGCTGAAAATATGAAAACTGTCATGACAGTTTTTTTTTTTTGTTTGTTTTTTTTTTTTGCAAAGCACTGCTATTTTTTCTGAGCTGTTAATTACTTAGTTTTTTTATGCACACTAATATACATGGATGGACATTTACTAGATTATATTATTAGATGAATTTTTATATTTATAGTGTTGTAGTTAGATTATGTTTATGGTTAGACAGCTGTGTATTTTTCTTGATTTTAGTTCTTGTCACAGACCTAATGAAGGCTTTATTGCATTAGGTAGATTATCTATATTATATCTGACATGGCTTAGTGGTAAATCACTTTGGCTATGGTGTGCAGGGTCCTGAGTTCGGGCCTTGCAGAGGCTGTTTAGATGTTGGGAGGGTGGCTTAATGGTTAAGGTGTTTGCCTTACAAACACAAGGTGCAGGGTTTGAGTCTCACAAGGGATAATTGGCTAGGCTTAAAATGGCTCGCAAGGGCAGTTAGTTTAGTACTTAACTATGAAGGTGAAAGTGATTTTAGTTAAAAGTATTTTTATGATTATTTTATGCTTTTCTTAATACCTGATTTTGGAATATGGGTTGCAAATAGATAGGTAGTATTCTCCTTAACTAGGATTATTTTGATCTAATCAGTAGTAGTGTGTGGGGGTGGGTACTTGCTGTTCTTAAATGCACTTTTATGGTCCTATGTATATTGTTTGCCATGAATAGACTTGTTTAAAATTAAACAATACATATATTTTCCACGCCTACTTCTAAGTATATAAAAGCTGATATTTTTAACATTGTTTAAATATTTCTAATTTTCTGTTACTAAGGATCACTTATCTGTGAGAAACAAAGGCTCATTGCTTTGAAACACTACCTGGGTTTCATGATTTTTTGGAATTTATTGTAACCGAGCTCATCAATGACATTTTAAGACCACTAGGTTCTTGTTTTTTTGTAATATATGGATTTGACAACCCAACAGTAATAACAGTGACTTTCAATTGTGCAACATTTTGACTTTTCTGTTGAGCTATTACTGCCTATATTATTCTAGATTATGAACACATGAAAAGCTCCCATATCTGGATGAGCATGGCTTATTGATTAAGAATTGATTCCAAATATTGGGGCATTATATCAGATATGCCAGTATGATATACAGTCAGAAACAGTGCAACTGATAATCCAGGTTTTCTGTGCTATTATTTCTGCCTTTCTATGCAAGCTTAATTAGAGGAAGAATGGTTTGTTACTAAATTATCGGTCAGTATGGCCTACATGTGGAAAAGATCCACCTCACCAGGTGTCTAAACACAAAAGGGCATAGCTTGGAAGATTTTAAAAGACAATTCATTTTCTATGACATGTGTGGTAGTAGGTTTCCTGAGACTGCTGCTCCTTAAATTGAATGCTGAATCTTTTTGTGTGTGTGTGTGTGTGTGTGTGTGTGTGTGTGTGTGTGTGTGTGTGTGTGTGTGTGTGTGTGTGTGTGTGTGTGTGTGTGTGTTTAGCATAGTAGCCACTATTTCATTAAGTTTGTATCACACATGGTGGTTTTGAGAAAATGGAAAATGAAGTCAGAGTGTGGGCGAATACAAAGAAATGGAAACTAGATCTAGAAGATGAAATGCTCACAAACAGAGATATCAGAGGCTATTTTCTTCAAGACTTGTAGAATTAGAACAGAGAACATTTTAAACCACTGCTGCAGAAATATGCAATTGAGTGGAGTACATGAGGCTGGAAGACTGAGAAGAGCAGATGCTAGTCTTCCACATGCTTTGTAGTTTCATAAATTTAGAAGAAAATTTTAAATACTGGAAGAAGCTAGAAGGAAAAAAATAATGTTATAAGTTGAAAAATAAATTAAACCCATATCCACCTTTTCTAGAATGTTCTGCCACACAAGAATGGCATGCAGTGACTTAGAAGTGAGCTGAGAGGAGGTGGGTTTGGGGTCTAGCCTTGGATTCTGTAACCCCCATGTCTGACTGCCTGTAATATGATGGGAGTGACGGCTTTTTTCCTTTAACCTGTAGAAACACATCAGTTTCTTTCAGTCCTGTTTATACCAGTAAGGAGCACAGATTCAGTAAGTGACTAATAAAACACCAATAAGTAGAAGAAAGATTTGCAATAGGGCACACCTGTGTCCAAGATAAGAATGAGAGGAGGCTCTTCATAAATTTTATCAAACTGTGGACAGGGATGAAGGTTGACCCAGAGATGGAGATGTTTTGACAGGACTTAAAGAAGAACTGGATAGAAATCAATGGAAGAAGCAAGATAATTAGCTAAAGTAGTAAGAACTGGAAAAGAAATGAAAGAAAGAGAGAGAGAGATGGATGGAAGGAGATGCAGGAGTGTGAAAGGCAACATTCCCTTTTCTTGGGGCAACAGGGATCAGAAAATCAGGTTAGAGTGGCTATAAGTCAGGACAAAAGTGATCAAATGGATAGAACTAGGAATAAAAGAGAGAGTAATGTTAAAACATACACCATTAGCAATAATCCTTTCATAAGGAGTTAAGAATAGCAAGACAAAGTCAGCAGATATAGGATGAAACCAAATGGAGTATGATAGAGCACAAGTATAGAGTCATGATATAAATGATAATGGGAATTATAGGAATACAGAACTGATAGAGGAGAGGCTAAAATTAAATGTAGGGAGGGGGTAAGAGTATTAAGAAAATGGTAATGCAAGACATAGGAAATGTAGGAGAACAGGTAGCCATGAGACGATGTTGAACAATAACTGCAAGAAATGCAAAAATACATGCATGAAAGGTTACCAGAGGAAGAGCTAGGGAAATCAGAACAATACATAAGGGATAAAGGAGATACGAGACAAACAACAACTACAGAAACAGAAGTGAAAAGAAAAATATGAATGCTGTGGACATGCAAAGGGAAAGCCAGAAGGATCCAGGTATGGAGATTCAAGGAAAGAGATTATGCAGATCAAAACAATAAGATGGAAGTTAGACTTAACAGAAAAGCATCAGGAAACAGGGAAAGCACTAACCAGTTTTTATGAGCAACTGTATAGCTCCTGAAAGGGAGTGGAGGATGGAAATATGGCTGAAAGTGGGAAAGACTAAAGAAGAAAGGGGAAGGAGGAATGAAGATAGAAAGGAGGCATAGATAAGCAGAGAGAGAGAGATTGTATACTTGAAAGGGGATTATATGCAGTCCCAAAAAAATCTATGTTAGTGGAGGAAATTGTCAGAGGAGTTAGCAGGGATGCATACAGCAGGTACCAGGGGATGCTGGGATGACACAGATTCTTTCAAGGTTGAAGGTTTCACTGCTACTTTAAGAAGGAGCAAATATGTCAGAGTCAGAGGTATTTAGGCCAATATCATTAATTAGTTTTGATGTGAAAATGCTGACCAAAATCCTGGCAAGTAGGTTAAATATGATCTTAATAGGGCGCATCCAGAGAGGGAATTTGGGAGTATCCAAAGCAGAAAGGTGATAGATAACTGGTGGCTTTTGATAACAGTCATGAAGACGTATGAGAGGGAAAAGAAACAGGGACTGTGTACTGCTGTTTGGCACTGACAATATATTTATTTGACTCAGAAGAGAGGCAATATTTTCTAAAAACTTTAGAGGAGGTAGGGATAGGGTCCATGTTCACAGGATGAATGGTGGTAATGTATAGAGAGCTGAAAGTGTCATTACTAACAAATAGACTATTTACAAAAGAGATGAAGATGCAGAACTGTGCCATGCATGAGGTCTGTTCATACTGATAAAGAGTACCGGTGAGGAGAGCTAAGATACAGCTGAAGGAGATAAAGGTGGGAAGGATTCTTTTTTGCAGACAATGGCATATTGATGCTAAAAACATGCAGAAGGCAATGAAAATAGTAACGGGTCTTTCTGAGAAATTCAGAAGGGAAGCTGGTATTCAATGTAGCTTTAAAAAAACAGTCAAGATGGACTCAGTGGAAGAAACTATGTGAAAGGAGAACAGGAGTGTACAGATTAGAAGAATGTCAGACTTCAAAAAGTTTAAGAAGATAAACTAAAAGAAGCTAAAGAAGGTGGTGGAAAGAGGCCAAGTGAGATTGGGGCTGGGGGAGGCAAGTATGATAATAGCATGTTGAATTAACGTAATAAAAATTAGCTGTTTTTCTGAGGGTAGGGCACATACTGAGGCACATACCTTTGTCATCAACAAAATCCAGAGTATGCAACAGATTCACAGAAGAAAGATGGAACCAGAAGAAGTATGGCAAAAGGTACAAGGGTAAGGGGAAAAGAAAGGGTGGAATGTCTCCAGCTAAAAGATATGCCATGAAATGCAACATGCATAAATGGCTTAGAGGGAGAAAAGAAAAGGAAACGGAGTGGGTCAGGCTGGCAGGGAGAACAGGTGGAAAGAATAGGAGAAGAGAGGAAAAGATAAGTAAGCAGATAAAGAAAGGAATCAGCAGGGGCCATAAACTGAGACAGCACTGGAAAAGGAAATTTGGGCAGGGAGAAATGAGCAAAAGAGGACTGAGATTGAGAAAAGGAACTGTTAAAAAGCAAAGCAATTTGGAAACTGGAATAGGTTTGAGAGAATGACAGGAAGAGAACAGAGAAGGAGGAAAGAGGTAGAACAGGGAGGAGCAAGAGAAGGTGACAGAATGGGTTGGAGTAGGAGAAAAGATGGAGATGAATAAGCACTGAAATGAGGAAAAAAGGAGATTAGGAAAAAGAAACAGAAAAGAAAGAGTAAAGAAATGAAGGGGGGAGGAAAGGGAAGCATGATCTCTAGAGCTATATCCATGAAGGAAGATGTTTGAGACATACAAATCTAAAGGGGAAGGGAGAGAAGAAAAACTGGAGCACGGGTGACTATGAAGAGGGGATGAGCAAATTAGTAAGGCAAAAGCTACTCCAACAAATAGGGTACAGCAGTGGTTCAGAATACTGCACGGCGGTTCTAAGCAGGAAAGATGTTATGCAAAGCAAAGGAAAACAATAACAGGTGCTGCAGCTGTAGACTGGAAAAAGCAGGATTAATGCATTCACTCTTTAAAACCACTACCCTTTGAATATTTAAAACCATAAATGGATCCTTCCATTCTTTTATACATTGTCGTAATAATGGAAAAAGGCATTTACGTTTTTAAATATTCACAGTGCAGTGTTTTTAAGAGTGTCACTTTATGTTAGTTAAGTATTGAAATTGATTTAATTGTTTAATATGCTTAACAGGCTTCATCAATTAATTTATTTTTAATTTATATAGGGCAGTTTAGTAGCTTTCTTTGTGATTTGGTTCTGAAGAAGTCTACATTGTAAATACTTGTAGACAAAAGTGCTTAACGTATTTCAAAGCTTGTAATACATTTTTCTGTTCCTATAGGCTGTGTTTTATTAAGAGTAGATTATTTGAGGATTGCTTCCAAATGGAGTACTGAGATCTACAATACCAGCTTTTGATTTTATAAGTTTTGCTTTTTGCTGCTTTTTGGTTTTCTAAAAAAAAAGAATATATTTGCAGATCCTCTGACACTGCTGTAGATGGCTTGTAGTTCAGGGTCAAGAATTGATTCAACTGCATGAATGTCACAACTGTACATAGGATACCATTTGACTAATACAACACAAAACAGCAAGATAAGGACTCTACCTTTGTGAAAATGTTATTATATATTAGATAATAGTAGTATATATGAGCCAGATAACACTGACAAAGTTATTTTATAATTTGGATTGGAGTAAAACTGTTTAATGAGATGTAGTTTGGTGGGGGTAGTAGTATTTCTTGACAATGTGCATTCCAGATGTATAGTTGTTCTTTATTGTTTTCAATAAAGAAACATACAGTTTGAGTTGGTCATCAACAACTTAATGATATAGCTGTGAGGATTCCAGAGTCTAAAAATTGTTAATACTTCGTGTAGGATCCCAATCACTGCTCAGACAAAACATGTTACATTATAGTAGAGTTTATTTTCAGTACAGGACACCATGTCAAGTTATTTATTTATTTTTTTGTGTAGTTATTATGTTGTAATGCATAAATATAAATCATAATCCTGCGAATACATTGGTATTCAGTTTTTCTGATTAATGTTTGATTTTGTTACATTTTTGTTAATCTCCATTCTTCATGTTTTAAGGAATAATATGAATCATAATCCTGGGAGGGCATTGGTATTCAGTTTTTCTGATTAATGTTTGATTTTGTTACATTTTTGTTAAACTCCATTCTTCATGTTTTAAGTAATAATGTGCTTTAATGCATTATTACTAATCAAAAATACTTGCTGTTTTGGAAGATTTGTTATAGGACTCAGAAGGCTGGTTTGGGACAGGACTTGTTCTTACCATACCTCTCAGCTACCCAGATTTTCACAGAATGCCCAGATTTTTCTGTCACATTTTTGGTCTGTTCCTCGTAAAACGTGTGAATTTCTGGCAAATCACTGTGGATTGAAGTCTCCAAATAATGACATACCCTTGAGTTTCTGACTTTATATCCTTCATTATTTTTCCATACATCCATCCATCCACAACCCCTTTTCCCAGCTTTGTATATGTGGTTGGGGTGTCACTTCTTCAGTCACAATCATCTAGAGCCAAGATTTACACCACCAGGTGGCTAGCCTGCCACAGCAGTTTTTCCACACCACACAATCACACGCACACTCACACCTATGGCCAGTTTAGAGTGTTCAGTCCACCTACTGAATGTCTTTGGAATGCAGGAGGAAACCAGAGCACCTGGAGGAAACACACCTGAACACAGGGAGGACATGCAGATTCCACACAGAAGGCACCCCAGCCGAGAATTGAACCAGGGAACCTCTTACTGTGAGGCGACAACACTAACTGCTGCACCACTGCTAATATAATAATCTATTATACTAGCCACTGTTTAAGTTTATAAGAGCAATATTTAAAATCTGTGCCTATTTACAGACCTTTATTTCCCTATTATATTTGGCTTTTTCAGATTTCTTGTGTTAAGAGGTTGAGAGGTATGATTCTTACACATCTTTTGGATGATGGGTCTTGTGTTATTGTTATTATTATTACTATGTATTACCGTCAAACATATGTTTATCACTAAGAATTATACAGTTAAAGACAAAAACATATTCAAAGCAAAAAGTATAAAGGATAACGCTACAAAAATATACAACAAATAAAAATATAATTGTCAGAAAACAAAAAAAAAACACACTACAAGAGAAATTCGCTCCCTGGGAGGGGTTTAAGAAAACTATGCCACAAGGATGGAAGCTTAGGAATCTCCTAAAGGAGGCTTAATCTGAGAAGGATGCTGATTCCAAAGGATTTGTGCAAGTTAAGCAAAGGACATACTACAGAATATTTCCAAACAGGCCTTTGGAACTTATAGAGGCCCCCATTTGAGGACCCAAGTAACTTAAAAAGGGACACAAGGAAAAACTCTTTCAGAGAAGCTAGACTGATGTAGTGCAGGGTCTCAAAGATAAGAAGCATCTTAAAAACTGAACTGATACCAACCAGCACCCAACGCATACCCTGCAGAGCTGTAGCTGCTCTTCAACATTCTCACCAAGGAATTCTGTACCCTCAGTTGTTATGTCAGACCTCCATTAGACAGCCCATTGTAAAGGGTTTTGCAGTAATCCAACTTGGATATAACTAGAGCATGACCTGAAAAGTTAAGTCTGATTGGAGCACATACTGCAGGATCAGTTAAATATTATTAAGTGAAGGTAAAAGCTCTTAATGACTACCCAAACCTGATCATTAAGAGAGCCTGATATCACTGGTAACACCCACATCCTCAACCTGACAGGCAAAACTAGTCTAGTTCCAGCAATATAACAGAACAAAAGAGGAAAATATCAAACACATACACTAGCATGCACCAGTAATGCTTCTAACTTTGCTAGGCTGAACTTCAGTCAGTTATCTGTCCTTCACTATGAAGTGGTCTCAAGGCAGTCTTGAATTGAAGTAAAGTTAGTCAGAAGTTCTTTGAGTAAAGGTGAGATGAAGTCGGGTGCCATCAGCATATGAAATATATGATATGCATTTCCTATGTATGACCTGTCTGAGTGGCACAAGTATGCCACATATAATAACGGCATCAAAGCTGAGCCCTGTGGTGGACCCCTCATTCCAGACAGTAGCTTTCCGAGGTATTAATGTCAAAATTTGGTCTCTGCAGCTGACATGATAGGCAAGATATACATCAGTCATTTACTTTACCAGAGTTTAAACCCCTACATTTCCCTTTAATTAGGGTCTGTAAATGACTGCAGTTAAAGTTTATTTTTGTTTGCTGTTCTTTTTTTAACCAAATAAGATTCTGAAGAGCCAACTTGCATCTGAAACTACATTGTACTCCTGAAATGTAAAGCTTCTCCTTCCATACACACTTACTTCCAAGGAAACAGTACAACTACCAGCCTTAAAATTCCCGGGTCTATATTATAACATCAAAGTCTTAAAACTTCGAATATTATAATATCGACCCCTATTCAGCGAACGCTTGAAATAGCGAAGCTGCAGAACACCGAATATTTTCCTAGGGAAAGTATTCGGTGGACTGTTTCTGTGGCTTCGCTATTTCCTCGACTGTGGTGCAAAGGTGATGGACTGGGTTAAGGTAAGTGTGCGAACGGACCGAGGTAAGGTGAGTGTGTGATAGTTAGGGACCTTAGGGATAGGGAGCGGGTAAGGTGAGTGTGCGATAGTTAGGGACCTTAGGGTAGGGAGCAGGTAAGGTGTGTGATAGAGACCTTAGGGTTAGGGAACAGGTAAGGTGAGTGTGCGATAGTTAGGTACCTTAGGGTTAGGGAGCGGGTAAGGTGAGTGTGCGTTAGTTAGGGACCTTAGGGTTAGGGAACAGGTAAGGTGAGTGTGTGTTAGTTAGGGACCCTAGGGTTAGGGAGCGGGTGAGGTGAGTGTGCGTTAGTTAGAGACCTTAGGGTTAGGGAGCGGTAAGGTGAGTGTGCATTAGTTAGGGACCTTAGGGTTAGGGTTGGGTTAAGGTAAGTGGATAGCTAGTAGTGTATGTACGGTTTAGTGTAGGGTTCTGTGAAGTGTGTATGTGCTTGTGTTGTGTGTGTGTGTATTCTCGGAACAGCAAATTTTTTCCCCTGGAAAAAAAATTCCTGTTCTGAGTGTTCGAGTATATCATGTTTTGAGATTCCAAAGTCGAGCTTATGGTGTTCAACATTTTGGAATTTCGATAATGTGATATAGACCCAACCCCCCCCCCCCCCCACATAGCCACAATAAGAAAACTACCAGCAAAACAAATAAAGGATGTAAAAAGACTTAATCTTATATGACAGTCTCACCTTTGTAAACAAATGTGTTGCAAAACAAATCTGAAATATCTGTTATGAAGTAAAGCATAGAGAAGCACCATTATTTCCTCTATTGTACATTTCATAGGTTCCATAGGTATTTACTAGCTTGTTGATTTGTGAAGTCTTTAGAAAGCTAGCTATAAATTCCCATGAAGTTGCCTTGACCTTATATTCTAAGTATGAATAACCCAGAGATGGGCATAACATTTGCATGTTGCCCCTACCCATAATAGACAAAAGCAATTCCATAGAAGCTGTATTTTCTGTGATACATGTTTATCCCTCCAGCATGTTCTAGTTATATTGGAAAAGACTGATATCTCTTAAGTGGGTGTTTATGTCCCCACTGGACTTAGAAATGCATAGTAAGTCTGGCAGGATTGTGTCTACTGAGGTTCTGTATGCCACACAAAAATTATCCTTCAGTAACCTGTATGACACCTAGAAGAGAGAAAAGGCTTTGAGGCAGTCAGCATTGGTTTTTATAATTTAGGCCCTAGATTTTCTTAGGAAAATATCATTATGGGCACTCAAGTTTTGTCAAATGTTTAGTCAGGTACATACTGAAGGGGGCATTATACCCAGTGATTGGCCTGATGAGTGTAGAATACAGTGGATGATCACATTCTTGGACCTGGATATCTTAGTAATAAGGTGTGCAATGAAAAGGAGTTTTTTACAGTAGTGGATATGTTGTGCTTAAAGGACAGTTTATTGTCTCTATAGATTGCCAGGTCACTAACTTCTGGATGATTTTCAGGGATGTGTTGCTAATGTAATAGTTATAAGGGACTTCTTACTTGCCAAATTACACTATTATACATATCTTGGAATTTAGCTTTAATCCTTGATTATGACACTAGCTATCGGCTTGGGAAAGGCCATCTTGGAGAATCTTGGTGTCCTCTGGGAAGTTTATGATGACAACACCTTTACAGTTATCTGGTAACTTGATCAGCCATAAACCCTTAATATTTGCTTTGTCACCTGAGAAATAAATTCCAAAGAGTAGTGGCCCAATCACTGAGCCCAGGGGTACATCATTAGTGAGGTAGAGCAGCCCACCCTAGTTTCGTGCATTTTGCTTGTGAGCCAATTTGCCATCCAACAAGTTCCATAGGGATTAATATTTAGCTGGGATAGTTTATCCTGTAACCTTGCAATAAGTACAGTACAATATCTGTAAACAATTTAAAAGGTAACTGGTTTCCCAACAGGTTTCTGCTACCATATTCAGACTTAGTCACAATTTTTTTTTTATTCTCCCTTGTACCAAACTTCTGCCACTACTTAACACATAAGCAAAGCATACAGTAAAATAACAAGTACTGGAATGTTAAAATACATTGCCAGAGTACATTTTTAAAACAGGCATAACAGTTAATCACCTTGTAGAACATTTTCCTAAAGCTATTCATTTTTTCTTGTTAGGACCCTACTTAATTTCTCAGCATTCCATTTTTCGTTTATACTGGAGTGTCTGGTTTCACATGCTGTTAATTAATATTGCCTGATTTCAACCTTTTGGCCGCTTCTTTCTTTTCCTTTTTTTTTCTGTAGCTGTTCACTAATGCCTCTGTGTTGAGCTTGTCACACAGGAAGAAATAATTTAGCAAATCCTGTCATTCCTAGTTAAAAAAAAGTGGAAGTGCCCTACTTGCAGGCTCTTTTTCTTCACCTGGATTGTATCACCTTTGCTTTTTTTTTTCCCACAACCCCATTTGGCCATTCCCTAATAACTTTAGCTGACATCAGCCTGACCCCATGCACCATTCTTCTGTTGCCTGTTCCTTGATAATCCATCTCAACTAGGCATGCTGACACTATTTTGAAATGTTTTTCAAAATCCAAATCTACATAGCATGTATGCACAATTCCCAGCTGGTCTACATCTTTGGTCTTCAACACAGAGGACTCTGCTGCAGAGAAAGAGTTCTTAATTTTCAAAGACTGGAATGATCCATAAATGAAGACCTCCAAGCAGGAGTGCTGAACTTAAGTAACAAATTCACAAAACAAACATAACTTAGAACAGAAATATTTAATTTAATGCTGCCAATCTGAGCCTTCAGAGTATAAATGCTAATCAGTTAGAGCTGACTAACTGCAAGTACTCCCCCCCCCCCCCATTTCAGGCTGTTACTGTTATTTATATCCTATGTTTGTAGGTTTTGCTTCTGAAAGACACAGCTACATTAAGATGAGATGATAACCTGGAGACTACATGAAATGCAAGGCCTCTTCATGATTAAGTAAGAAAATGCACCCGCCTAGTAAACAAAAACAAAATAAATTAACTTAAAAGGTAAATATACATAATGGTTGATATTTATTATCAATAGCACTGTAATGCACTGCACTATCCAAATTTATTAAAGGGTAAAATCAGAGGAGCAGCTACATAAACTGGCCCCCTGGGTAGTCTCCCAGACCGGTGCCATCCTCAAATCAAAGTTAAGGTAGAAAAAAGCTCCTCTGAGCAATTCTCTAAACTCCTTTAAAAAACCTTGTTTTTTTAAATGTAGTGGTTGCTGCTACCCCAAGAATATCAACAATTGCCAGTGGTACAATACTGCACTTTTACATTTCTATCTGATCAGCATTGCCAACTGCACCTCCTAACAGCTTATGTTTCACCTCCTCCTAACTACAGGTCTCAGCAAGATCTTATTACCTGGCACATTGCATGACTATGAATCATTCTAATGTGCATTTGGAAAAACTATGCAGCAGAGGACCTACCATTTGTGTTACTGCATAGCATAGGTACCAAGAAGAACACAGGTTGGCACTGCCTCCATATTCCAAGAGACACACACACACACACACACACACACACACACACACACACACACACACACACACACACACACACACACACACACATACACACACACACACACAAAATGACATACCAGCATTTGCCTACATTCCCATTCATACACAGCATAACTTACCTCCATCAGCTTTCTGTGCAGGGAGAAGAGGCTATGATTCACCCTGCACAAATTTCCACAAGCCACAGGAATGCAGCTCACACGTTGAGACTTTGTGTTCCTTGCCTACTATGAATACCAAGGAACATACCAAGAAAGTCATTTAAATAGACCCCTCACAGAGAATACCATGTTTGCATGTGGCAGTCCAGACTTTATTGCCTAAGGTAAACAATGGCAATTCTAGGCATTGAGGGGGGGTCTATGAATCAGGATGATCTTGAGGTATATGTAAGACAGTTTGCACTCTTCTTGAATACTTCACTGATATCTGTGAATACCACTCATTGTTGATTCCAGTCATTACATTTTTTTAGATATAATAAGGAATAAATAGGAAATGGTAGAGAATATTTGTCTTGTCTGTTTTTGCTTTTCCTTCCATATTTGCTAGAGCTAATGTTCTGGTGTACTTTTTTAGATTTGCCATAAAATGGCTATTTAATGTGCACTGCCCATTGATACTAAGCAAACACACAATATTTTTTTTCAGATGTAATAAAGGATACACACCAAAAGAAGAAAAAGAAATCTTTTGCATGCTCAATGGAAGCTGGAGTCACAGCCCACCCCATTGTGAACTAATCACATGCAGTGTTCCTGATGATATAAAAAATGGGAAGCTAATTCTTAATGGAACAACCTACCTGTCAACTGTGTCATATGAATGTGATTATGGATTTAGGTAAGATATTATATATTTTGGCATATTCTATACTCAGCATTGCATAATACCTGGATATTTGAGATGGCCAAATTATGAGCCTGATGCCAACTGTATGTAACTGCTTAATCAGCATGTATCTCAGACTCTACCCAGTGATGCTTGTGACCAGATCATATGATACCCATTTCTGAACTCTGACACAAGCTAGAGATGTCAGCCTCTTAAAAAAATATGCATATTACATTTTGTTTTCTGAAAGACATACATTCTCACTTTACTTAACAAGGTAATTATTCTACAAAAATATAGCCGTCTGATAATAAGTATATTATTTTTCAATTTCAGCACATTGCATTACTCTGTTTGTTATTATACTATTTTTTATTCCAAATGGATTGACATTTCAACAGTTACATATATTCAGTTTCCATGTTTTGTGTACATTTCTAAAATAATTTATAGTAATATTGCGGAACACTTATTTCAAAAACTAGATTCGGTCACTTTTCACTTTTTCATTTCTTTTTTTTGTGAGTATTTCGTTGGTTTTCTCATCAGTCTTCCATTCTTGGAGCATTTGGGAATGTTACTCATTTGACAAGTGAATTATCTTCAGGCAGTTTACCAGGATGTTTAGCACTCAGATGAACACTGTTGACGATCCACTAACACTTCTGGAAATTTCTGTTGGAATACCTGCTTGGTTGGAATGTTCACAACCAACTCCTCGAGTAGTGGCCTCAACTACAGTCTCTGTATATAACAATCTCTTTAGGAATCAGCAAATGTCTCTGATGTCTTCTCAACAAATTTCCATCTTCATTAGCAGAAATAAAAGATGCAGGTTATGCACAGTTCCTCACAGCCAGTCATTCTGGTTACTTCTTCTGTGGAAACTTGCTACATTTTCTCTCTGCTGTTTTCTTGCAAAACTGTTAGGCATCTTGTCTGGATTAGTTTTTTTTTTCTCTTTTCATGAACTCTAATTTTTCAGGTTGAAATAAAAAAGGCGAGGTAGGTATTCTAATTTCTAATCTGTGACCTTCAGTAGTCCTTCAAGCAAAATATGGTTGAACCTCATTTCCCAATCACGTCCTGTCTATATCAGCACTCTAATATTCCACCTCTTAAGTGCAGTTATCCAAAGAACCATCAATTTACTCAAAAACTGAGTATTAAACATAAACACGAGTATAAATGCCTCTGTCTGTTCCATTACACCTGCATAACCCAAACCCCCTTCCAAATCAGCATATTCAGGCACTGAACAACCTATCGTAGCAGCTCCTTTTTGCTGCCTCTTCACCCATAGTCCTACCCTAGATTTTTATTGATATATCTATATCTATATCCATATATATATATATATATATATATATATATATATATATATATATATATATATATATATATATATATATATATATATATATATAGATGCAACATAACATACCAACCTTCAAAGTTATTATAATAAACTCCCTGAAGTGCATTCATAGATAGCTCTACACATTCCAGGCATCTTAGTTTCAACAGTAATAAGGCCCTGCATGGAAACAAAAAAATTGAAGAAATCACCTTACTAGTCTGTAACATTGATAGATCATTCTGTCAAAACTCAAGGACTATTTGCCTGACAAAATGACCCAGCTTAGTTCATTTATGTGTAGTCTTTTACAAGGTAGTCCGAAAAAATGTTCTCCTTGTTCAAGCATTTCCAGACTGAATTAGTTATAATGCCCCCACAGTGCTGCTAAATTTGTTGATCTCTGCAAGGCCTTGACCTGCAAAAATATAAAAAAATAACAGATAGTTAGAGGTCCAGGCACTTCCTCGCCCTCACTGTTGAATATTTGCTTGCTACATGTTGCATAGGATATGTTATAGCGTGAAAAGATGCTTGTATGCCTTCCTTGGGACAAACCTAAAATGTTGCAGCTGTCAGCACAATGTGGTAGGGTCCTTCAAAGATATATTTCACAAATGCAATGCAATAAGCCAGTTTTGAAAAGAACCAGAAACATCATGTCAGCAAGTTTGAGGGTACCAATTCCATTTCATACCAGCTTTAATTCACACTGACCTTATCAGCCCAGTGGAGATAATTGAGCTCCCATGTAATTAAATGCTAGGAAACACTTAGCCAAAATAGGAGGTCAGTTTAGATAAGGATAAAAAAAGCCCCCAATGATTTAAGTGCAGCCGCAGCCTAGTTCCATAGTAAATGCTTTTGTGTAAGTTAATGACAGTATCCTAATGAGCAAGGGCCATGAATTTAGGACTGAAACAGTTGATTTTAACTTCCTCACATATATCTCCCAGTTGAATCATCTTATACTAAAATTATTTCTGTCAAGTTTCCTTTCTGCATCCCTGCAAAGTGAAGCTTGTCATTTTCTCCCCCTCCCCCTCCCCTGTTTAATATCTTCCTCCTTCTCAGTTATACCTCCTGTCTATATTTATTTAATTATAACAGATGTGTAACTTGGCTGAAGTTAGGCTAATTTTGATGAAGATAGCCAAACTCATCTAAAGTAAGAAATTAACAACTGTTAAAAATTCATTGTTTCCTGTATGGCAACTTAGGGTGAATCGAAAGCAAATTTACCGAAAGTTGCTTAATACAATTGATATTGGTTCTCAGTCTTTTCTTGATTGTTCGTGTCCAGTCTTTCTTGTGGTTTGTATTTGTATAAGTAAAGTTATAAAAAGTTTATTCTGAAATAAAGCCAATAAAAAAAAATCACAAAATGAAGCCTTATCCACTGAGTTTTAGTAAACAAATGAGAAGTTCTTGAATTTTCTTAAGTAATTCAAATTGTATGTTTTGCACATTATATTTTAAAAATTAAATTAATAAAAAAAAATCACAGTATTACTCATTGTTGGATTAACTTTTATACCATGTACAATCATACTTCTGAATTTCTCTACACAAGCAATCTGGACAAAGCCTACGTTTGTGTGTGTGTGTGTGTGTGTGTGTGTGTGTGTGTGTGTGTGTGTGTGTGTGTGTGTGAATGGGGGCAAAGGCCCAAATATAGAGACAGTTTTAATATATTACTCTAATTCATTTTATGAGTTAATAGATGAACAGATTGTAAATCAACATGTATTTTCTGAACAATAAGAAATATGAATCTTTAATATTTGGCGTTATTGATTAACTGTAATCCTCAATGATTTACCAGAATGTGTGTGGGGGGAGGGCAGGACAACATCAAAGATGTTCTGCAAAATCAGGGACAGTTGAGATTTATGTGTACAAAGTATGTATTTAAATGTTTTCTAATGTTAATTACAATTATTAGTAAAAATACACATTTATCAGTTGATGTTCAAACATATTTGCTCTTCATTTTTTTTTTGCAACAGCATCTGTCAACAAAGTCTTGTCAAAAACTGCAAGTCAAAACGTAGTAAAAGTATTTTCTGAAGAAATATTTTTTTCATTCTAAGGTTACAAGGGCCTTCTGTATTGCAATGTGGAGACGAAGGAAAATGGAATGACACCTACCCAGTATGTGTGCAGGTATCCTGTGGAAATCCTCCAACAATTAAAGATGGCAACATCACAGGAAACAACTTCATGGTGGGAAGCAGAATTTCTTATGTCTGCAAGGAAGGGTATGTAAACATGAGCCGACACTGTGATACAAGACACATACTGAATCATAAGTAGTATATGGATAAAATGCACAACTTATCCAAAATTAACAAATATTCTGTATACTGCCTGTATGAAAATGGCTGCTAATGAGGGCATATTGTTCCGGTACTAAGAATTACTGCTGATCAACAGACATTGTGCAGTATTTTTTTTTCATTAAAAACATAGAGTGCCATCCTTGTCAATGGCATGGAGAGATGAAGCCTAAAATGGGACCCAAATGGCCCCTGTTCAATTAATACCACAGTAGCTAGAGGAACTTGCCTGGGGAGGATGGAAGTGCATGGCCACTGTTGACTTGCCCATCCTGTGGGGAGGCAGGCAGCTGTCACTTACTGCTTGGGTTACACCAAGGCTGACCACTACATGTTGCAGTCACAGAGCTTGAGCCTGATGAGCATGTGATGCAGGTAGTCCAAGTGGAGCTAATAACCAAGGAAAGCATGTATATGTTTGAACACATGCATGTCTCTCATGGGTATACAGTATTAGATGAGTCTTAGAAAGCTGCCTCTGGTGGTAGGAGGTCAGGATGGTGGAAGTATACTGGCTCCAACAGACTGGACCACACTGTACTGCCCAACTCTCACTTCTCGGCAGAATGATTGGGCTGATTGCTCCCTCTGGCCAGGGAAAGAATGGGTCATAGGTCTCTCATCCTTACTTCCTTGAGAGAGGAACAGATGAATCAGTGGGACAAAGCAAGGAGCACCACTGGGCAGAACCCAGAGATACAAAATCATAGAATGTCTACATGTAGGTGATATACTTATGATGAATGTACTTTTGCAAACTCAGTTGGATTATCAGCACATTAATCAGTGCTTGGTTTCATCTGCAAGTCACATAACATCTTCTTTACTGGCAGTTACATAACCACACACAATACTGAGATCAAGATTTTTGGATGGATATTTAATTGTCTTGAAAAGAAGGACTTTCTAGAATGTGGCACAAAAAACAACTTTAATAGTTTAGATGTATATAATAATGTGAGACCTTTGAATAAGGTTTTTAAATTCCAATTAATTTATTAATTTGCTGCCATATTCATAAGGATAATGTGCATTATTGTAAAAAGGAATTACACTGTGTGGCTGGCATACTGTCTGAATGTGTCACATTTCAAAAAAAGAATTATCATGGGAGTAGATTGTGTGCTGCATGCTTTGCTGCACACAAAGTGCAGCGAGTGTTGATTGCACACCTAGTTGCAATACCACTGTGCCAGATGTACAGCCACTGCTATAAAAGCACTGAAGATGACTGTGTGGTGCTGTTTTATAGGAAATCAGACACAGTGTGCAAGGTGATTTGGGAGGGAGAGGTACAGTGTGCAAGGTGATTTGAGAGGGAGAGGTACAGTGTGCAAGGTGATTTGAGAGGGAGAGGTACAGTGTGCAAGGTGACTGGAGAGGGTGAGGTACAGTGTGCAAGGTGATTTGGGAGGGAGAGGTACAGTGTGCAAGGTGATTTGGGAGGGAGAGGTACAGTGGGCAATGTGATTTGGGAGGGAGAGGTACAGTGTGCAAGGTGATTTGGGAGGGAGAGGTACAGTGTGCAAGGTGATTTGGGAGGGAGAGATACAGTGTGCAAGGTGATTTGGGAGGGAGAAGTACAGTGTGCAAGGTGATTTGGGAGGGGGAGGTACAGTGTGCAAGGTGATCTGGGAGGGAGAGGACAATCCTGGATTTTATTAAATACTCCAACAGAAGGAGTAGGTGCAACTATGTTATGATTGTAGGCTGACATGTGACTTGCTGATGACAGCTATATCTTGATGTATCCATTTGTACAATACAGTGACTTTCACACTTAGTGTATTTAAGGTCCTTATCCTAGATCGTTAGTAGTTAACAATGCCATGGTAAGATCATCTTGCTCTTACTGTAGCAGTATTAACTGCTGTCTATCATTGGCTGACTGAAATACATACTGCAGAATTGGTGCCATCTGTGTAGCTTGTATATGACAGTGTGCATTAGTAGTAGTTGAATGACACATGGACCTCTGGTCATAGTGTTCCCTATAGTGATCATAACTCTGTTTATTTTAAGAGTGCAGTGGCTGCTACATACAACTTTTACAGCACATGGTCTGAGATTGTATCTATAATTTCCTTTATTTGAAGAAAAGGAAATCGGCCACCCACCAGTCAGAGACAAACATACACACACACACACACACACACACACACACACACACACACACACACACACACACACACACACACACACACACACACACACACAATCATACATACACATTCTCACACAATTGTCATGTGCACATGTATGTGGCAATAACATTGTCCTTACTTGCATGTATCAATATGTTTGACAGTATAAATGGCAAGTAGGCATTCAGTTTTCACCTTTCTAAATATATATGTACACTGTCAAAAGCAATAGTAGTGCTGTAGTGCTGCTTTTCTTCTGCTACTGCAATGTCAAGTTGGATGGAGGTGCAACTGTTTGTCCTGTCTGATGTTACTCTGTAGACATAGCCAGGGTGATTTGTAAATAATGCAGCCTCAAATCCAACAATTTGCTCTGCATGCAGTTACTCCACAGATGTAGTTAAGGGGGATTCATTTTATAAGCTCAAAATTCTGAAATCTCAAATTACAGAATCTTGAGCCCATAAAGTAGAAAATCCAAATACCCCATACTACACAATCACGAAGCCCTAAATCCCGAAACCGCAAAATCGTAAAATTCAAACTCCCAACACTTTCAAACACCATTGCAACACACACGCACACAACTAAATAAGCACACACACCTACCCTTATGATATGCAGGGGGGCAAGCCCCCCTGCACCCCCCACACCCCCCCTACTTAAATATTCTAACTCCAAGGTCTCACTACATACACACAGACACAAAACACTACCACACAAACTAATTCCTCTCACATACACACATCACAGTAACAACACACACTACAGCCCCTACCCAACAACCTTAAACATAAACACTTACCTGAATCCACGAACACAGTGCAACACCAGAACCGCTAATTCAAAATATCCTGCATTCAAGATTTTGAATTTCACGCTTCTGGGGTGGCAATCTTCCGATCCTTGCACTTTATGAACTCAAGATACTGAAATTCAAGATTTCAGTATTTCGAGCTTATAAAGTGTTCCCAGTTAAGGGTGGTCCAGCCTCCCTGAAAATGTCTGAGGAGTAAGTTTATTTTGCATGATACTGTTATGAAGAGACCTGCTGAAGGTTCGCTCCCACTGGTGGTAGGTCATCCGTGTCACTTTGCTGGTGGTGTGATGGCTATGGGTGTAATGTTGTACTTGTGTGCACTGTACACGGTGACTGAATGGACCTTTGCAGTCCTTGAATAAAGTTAATTAAACATATGTGCTGTGCTGTGTCACTTCATTTACAGATCATTTCTCCCATTGTATCTGATTATCAGCTGCCCCCAAGAGCTTCTCCTCAGTGACTGGGTATACATAACCTGCCAGGCATCCTGCAGACTTTTTCTGACCCCCATGCCCAGGGCTGGTGAAGTGACTGAAAGATCTCGGGGCAGCATCATATTGCTGCTGAAGAGGATACTTTGTTATGCCCTAAGGTCCTTCCCTTGTACGCAAGTGCTTTGCCTCTTGACAAACCTGAAATGAGCATACTGCAGTACCCTCCCATCTCTATGGTAACTTAGCCAATCCCCTGCCTCCCTCTAGAATCCCCCCCCATGCTTCTGACCACTTCTGGAGATCAGCCGGGAGCTGCACTTGTGTGCATGCCCTTTACATCAACATGGATACATCCATTCATCCTTGTCTGCACCTCAAACACTTGAACTGCTAATCAAACCTAGGCTGCCTGGACCATAGTGAGGACTTTATCCTTCTACACCATAGCAATTTTATAAATGATGTTGTTGCTAATCTGTGTTATGCTATATATCTGCATTTCTGGGTCATCACATTCTAGGCTTCTGATGGTATGGAACATCAAAAGATACAACCTAATAAAGCTTTACTCTTGTAGACACTGTCCTTCAAGATTCACACATTTGTCAATCATAAAAGCTACAGGTATGCATCAATCGCACATATACTTCGTACTGGACTCTTCCAGCTATGCAACAATATGTACATATTCATCTTGGATTTTGTCTATGTTTATCAGTTGCACAGGGCTGTGGGATCTTTTTTACTAAATACCAATGCAGCAGTATAGCTAGGTTGG
Source organism: Protopterus annectens (assembly GCF_019279795.1). Classification (NCBI taxonomy): domain Eukaryota; kingdom Metazoa; phylum Chordata; order Ceratodontiformes; family Protopteridae; genus Protopterus; species Protopterus annectens. The sequence goes on from NC_056728.1 coordinate 721,572,249, forward strand.
GGTGAAAGGGGCAGCTGACTGGAGCACCACCTGTCAGGGAGTACAATCAACACCTCACCTCAGAAGAGTTGGAGGGGAATAACATTTTTATATCACTACTGACTCAATGATCGTGTTTAGATGTTGGGAGCTGCATCAATGAGCTAAGAACAAGATCCTTGCTACAGTTCTGAGACCATCATATTTTTTTATTCCATAACTTTTGATTGGGGGTGGTGCCAGTCTGGGAAATGTTCAGGGTGCTAAGTTAGAGAGATGTGCCTCTGTATCTACCCAATGCAGTTGCAGACCATGCTTATAAATCCTAACTTTGATCCTTCAACAGCTAAAAACAGCTTGCAGAATTCTGGGATGTTTACTTAATAAAGTAAGTAAATTTTGTCATAATCTCAAATGATTTACTCACAAATGGGTTCCGAACTGCAAAAGATTTGGTAGAGGAAACAGCAGCAACCACAGATCAAACAATATTTAAATGTTTAACATGTATTTGTCAGTTTTGGAAGCACCTTTATTTCACATTTAGTTTCATTTCCCATTATACTCCTCATGTTAAAGTTGTAACTAGTTTTACAAAAAAGCAGATTGTAGTCTGATTGTTTTAGTTTCACTGTTTACTTAGTTTTTCTCTATAAGCACGCCCCCAAAATGATATCATGATACATAAATGATTTACATATAGGTGCACAACATTATGGGTTAACAAAATAACTTCTTTAGAGGATCTGCTTCTTTCATACTGTGTGGTTTCACTACTACGTCATCTCATGTATTAATTTTCAATGTGATGTGTTCCACCAGCAAGAATTAATTGACAGCTGGCATTTTTATATTTATATAAAGTACAAAACTAGTACTGATGCGAATATAGTAGCCTATATAATAATTGAAGTAGTGAAGCATTTTGGGTTAGATTTTTCATGGTGACATGGTTGAGATTTTCAGCTCTGAGAAAAAAAAAGTTAGGGTCCTGTGCTTAACAATAAAATATAATTCCAAAATAACATACTTTTTAGCATAAAAATTGTGTAACTTGGTATTGTACATGGTAAGGAGGTTATATCCAACTCCAAAAGTTTGTTACTTGCATTTGCTTCAGAACATGACCAATGCACTTTGAGTTGCCAAACGTTTTAAAAGCTGTTACATACTGGACATACTTCACTTCTGGCCACCAACTGTGAGGCAGCACTGAGTGCTTTACAGCATTTAAAGTTGTAATACACTTCATGCTCCAAAATGTCATTTTTTTTCTTTTTTAAACTCTGCCCTGTAATACACAGAAGTAACTAAAGCTTCATTTACTACAAATACTTGTGTGACATCACTAAGTGCGTTACAGCTTTGAAAACTGTAAAAAACTTGGCTCTCATACAATTTCCCTCTCTTTCTAACTGTCTCTCCCCCTCACGCTCTCTCTCTCTCTCTCTTTCCCTCTTTATATCATTTACTAAATGGAGCAGATAGAGGGTTGTGTACTGCAAAGAAATATGATCCAATCTCTCCATTCATAACTAAGTAAATATGTGTCCTTGAGGCAAATGGAAATCTGTTAAGAAAAATTATGACAAAAAATGCTTTGGCAAAACAGTGAAGTTCCATTTAGATTGTGACAACCTACCCCTGGACCAGTAATCAAGGAGCCTCAATCCTCACCACTGACAACAGTGGGGGACGTACACTGAGAGGATTACAAGTACACATACAGTATTTCCACATGGAGCTCTCTGCATCAAGTGCAATTTCCCTTAAGAGCACACAGAGACCAAAGTCAGTCCAGGGCTGGTTTCTCCCTGTATCTCCAGATCCCCAGTAAGACTTCCCACTGGCACAGCTATAGAGTTGAGATCTCAGCTGAGTGGCCAAGCCAAGACCTCCAGCACCCTCTCTGTCCAACCAGTGTTTCATGTCCCTGCCCAAGTAGCTGACACACACACTCTTTGAGGTTTGATTTACACACACACACACACACACACACACACACACACACACACACACACACACACACACACACACCCCTCAAAAAGGCAGGTACAGGTTTACTAGCTATGCCCTTTTGCCCAGACTATAAAGTAGTTATCACTGCCACCAGCCAACTCCATATCAACTACTTTAAGGTTGTCCAACTTACTGTGTAATATTAATACAAATGGTAGTTTGGCCATGAGCAAGGCTATTAGGACTGACCCACATGCTGTCACCAAATAAACATGCAAGTACTCTCAATACTTAAATATCTCTAGACAGATACACCACAATGAAATGTTTAAACATATTAATGATAAATAATAAAATAACAAGAAATACTCAGTATACACATTTTAAATACATACACTTTAGAAAATACCTTTTTAACACACATCTGTACAGACCAGTTTGATATAAACGACATACAGTTATAATGCATTTGTAACACAAGCATCTTATATAGATCATGTTGATATTCACAAATGACATATAATTATTTACAAAATGCCAGATAGCTGTGCTGGCAGTATCTCCCTTTGTTGCTCTTCTCCCCCCCCCCCCCTTGAAGACTCAAGCTAGTTTTTCAAGTGACCCTTGACAAACATTGCTTGAGAGGGATGAGCCTATCTGAGAATACATTACCCCACACCCTGTCGTGACAGCCCATCTGCGTTGGCATTGCTGACCCCACTGCAGTGCTGCATTGTCATATTATATGCCTGCAAACCTAGGCTCCACCTTAGTAACTTGCCATTTTGCTGGCTGGCTCAATGTAGCCATGTTAAGGGATTGTGGTCTGTAACTACAGTGAATTTCCTTCTATACAGATAAGGCTCTTCTCCCCCTGAGGAAACCTGGTTGAGTACAACCCCCACCACATGGTTTGAAGCATCCACTTGCACAACAAATTTTTGCTGTAATTTGGACTGGCTAACATAGATGGTCCTCCCAAAGCTCCTTTAAGCTTCTGGAATGTCTGCTCACATGCTGTGGTCCACACTACCTTATCTGGCCTGTTTTTCTTTGTCAGGTCTGTGAGGGGAGCAGCTATGGTACTATAATTATGGGAAAACTTTCTATAGTACCCTGCTGTCCCTAAGAATGCCCTCAACCTGCTTTTTGGTAACAGGGGCAGGCCATGCCTGAATTGTTTCTATATTAAGCCCAGTAAATATCAGGTTCTGGACAAATCTTACCACTCCCCACTATGTGTTCCCAGGTAGGAGACCTCTGCCATATCCACCTGACACTTACTGGGCTTAATGATCAACCCTGCCATCTGTAGTCTGCCCAGCACCTCCTTGACATGCTGAATGTGCTCTTTCCATGAATGGGTGTAGATGGCAATATCATCCAGGTAAGCAAGGGCAAAATATCCTGCTCCTGCTAAGATACAATCTAACAGCCGCTGGAAAGCCACTGGGGCATTTTTCATCCCAAAGGGCATGTTCTTGAACTCATTCAAGGTGAAAAAAGTCACAAAGTCTGACTTTTCTCTAGCATTGGGAGTCAAGGGCACCTGCCAGTAGCATTTGGTAAGCTCAATAGTAGTAAGATACTTAGCCCCACCCAGCTGCTCTAGGGCTTCATCTGTCCTAGGCATGGGGTAAGCATCTGACTCTGTCTGGCTATTTAAGTTCCTATAGACCACCCAGAACCTGGTTCTGCCATTCTTCTTTGGTACCTGCATCACTGGAAAGGTTTAAATATATTTAATAATAAATAATAAAAGAACAAGAAAATACTCAGTATATATTCACAGTTACATCAGAGTTCAAAACCACAGGCAATATTTAAAACAACATTGCAGGGCAGTCTCAAATAAATAAAGAAAAGTATCTAAAATAAGTTTTGATATATTCCTGACTATATCTAAGAGTTTTACTACACCCTAGAAACTTACTTCATCAGAATAAGGCAGATGTTGTGGTGACTGGTTCTTGTTTGGTCCAAGACAGAATACAGAATGCATTGCCTCTCTCAGAGAGTTCTCAAATTAATATCTCAAATATTACTGTTGGGAAAGCTTGCAGAATGACATAATTTCTTCCATCTGACTCTATCCCAGGTGAAACCCTCACTGCTGGAAGCTGGTAGAATTTAGCATCTACCTATGAAAATACATAGACCTCAGATCTTTGTTAGATGCTGGAAGTCATAAAACAATTGCATTCCTTTATACTTTCAGATGTAGTAATTAATTCACCCCGAAGACAATACAGAAAGCTTCTCAACACAGACATTATGTCTCTGGCCTGGCCTATAAAGTAATTTAATTTCAGCTATTTTTTTCTGAAGTTAACCTCCTGTATTCCAGTTTCCACTGTTAAAATATATACATTTAAACAGTTATAATAGTGCATGTAAATTTCTGTTCTATTACAGTAGGGCACACTGTGGTTATATTTAAGCACAAGCACTTTGTAAAATACCTTTTTAACACACGTCTGTACAAACCAGTTTGATATACACATGACATATAGTTCTAATACATTTGTGACACAAGCATCTTATATAGATCATGTTGATATTCACAAATGACATATAATTATTTATAAAATTCCACAGGTAGCTGTGCTAGCAGTATCTCTTTTTGTCACACAGATATTTCACTCCTGACTTCATCATCATCATCATTATTATTATTATTATTATTATTATTATTATTATTATTATTATTATTATTATTATTAACTGGGTTGTGCATCACTGTTTTGTATAATTGAGTGAATGCAGTCCACTGTGGAGCTGAATGCCAACAATGACACTTTGGATTTATCTTTGCTGGCAATGTATGAGGGTTTTTACATTGAAGAAACAAAACAACAGAAAAAAGTTCTAGTTATAACAAATAGATTTATCATAGGGTCTTCAATCTGAAGGTTGGTAGAAAGAATTGACACTACTGAGTAAGAACGAGGGCAAAGTCAACAGTAAAAATATAGGTAAAAATAACCAAATGGATTATGAGAGACCTGTCTCAGCTATTGTGTGAAAAGGCTGGAGTAGTAGAAATGATATTTTGTCTTTTTTTCATGCACCATTGCCAGTATTTGAGGGGCTAATGATTACAGATTTTCTACAATGATTAATGATGGTGACATATTAAAGTAATTGGAAAAGAAACTTCTGAAAAGCCAGATCTTGCCATGAGATTATTTATATTGTTCTCATTGCTTGAGTGATGGCAAAATCACCAAAGTTTCAGAGTGAAAAGGTTCAACTTGGAAAAGAGACTAATGTTGACTTGAAACTTGCATGAGATGCACTTTGTAAATCTACATCCAAAGGATTTATAACACTTTTACTGAAACATGACATGAAGGAGATTGAAATTTTGTACAAGGATTTGTTTATGATTAATGACAGACTGGTGGAGTCCCAATCAGGATGGGCTCCATTGCAAAAATGTTAGAAAATTTTAAAATCAAAGGAAATAATATCTGTGCCATATAATTTGCACAGGTTAGAGACATAGCTGTTGATAATTCTCAGGAAGAGCATACAGAAAAAAATCAAAATAAAAGTGACATTGAATTAGAAAAATAAATCAACCAGTCAAAATACCTTTAATGTTTAAGATAACCGGTCTTTAAAGATGAAACCTTTTTAGAGGCTTTGGCATTGTTCCCTCCATTTAAACAACAGAGAAGATCAGTGTTCAAAAGGAAAAGATTTCAACACCATTGAAACTGGAGTTATAGTCACTCAGAATGAAAGGATGGTTTTCATCAGAGACAGCGGTTTCAATGGAAATTTCAGTGTGTCATAAGAAATGCTAATGACAATCCAGAAAGGAACTGAATTAACAACCAGTGGGACGGGGATCTCAGAACAAAGTCATTGATGATGTTGTCTCAGCTCACAAAATCTTACGGAAAGTGAGTTTTTGATAATAGTGAAGAGATGAGTTTTGACATTGCTAAAGCTTTGCTGGATTTGAAAAATTCTTTAAGAAGTATAGATTTTTAGCTGTCTGTTAGCCAATAAGAACTATTTAAGTTTCAGAGTTGCTGTGTGTGACCTAAATGCTTAAACTTGCCTCTTAATTATATCTTAACTGTGGTTGTGATACAACGTAGACACAAAATATGACAAATTTTGAAGAATAAGGCAAGTGCAATTGTAATCTGAATATAAAATGAACAATTTGCATTGAAACAGAGTAGTTAACCATGTTAGATCTATTAAGGGGCGGCGCAGTGGTGCAGCAGTTAATGTTGTTGCCTCACAGCAAGAGGTTCTCTGGTTTGATTCTCGGCTGGGGTGCCTTCTGTGTGGAGTTTACAGGTTCTCCCTGTGTTCGCGTGGGTTTCCTCCAGGTACTCCAGTTTCCTCCCACATTCCAAAAACATGCATCTGGAGCATTTCTCCCTGGGCCTCCGCTGAAAACAGGCTCTGTTGAACCTAGTCAAACTATCCCGGTCAACAAATGTTAAATAAATAAATAAATAAGTAAAAAAAAGTGACCATTTTTTTGGATAAGTATGTAAAATAATGTACTCATTAAAAATGAATTATGTGTGTCATGATAATCCTTCAAGCACGGAGGCTCAAGTAACAGCAAAACCGATTTTGGTCCAATAAGAGGTATTACATAATCTCTGTTTCAATGCCTTTGTGTTTTCTGTTAATGTGAGTGGTTTCAGACAAAATAAATTGGAATTTAGATATGTTATTAAAGAAAGCTGAAGTATTATGTTAGCTACATATTAATTCTGTTTTGTAGACTGGATTATATGACAATATTGATTTAAAATAATTTTAAAGATAATATCTTTGCAATAACTTTTTTTTTTTTTGCTGAGATACTATTATTACATGTTGTGACAGCCTTAAATTATAACCAGTTGTTGACTGTGTTTGGTATATGTCCCAAAAAGGCTACTTAAGAACTATTGAAAGACAGAGAGAGCAAGGGACACTTTAAACATAAAAAAGTAACAATGAATCTAATCATCTCAGATAAAAATAAACTGAAAAAAATACTAAGCATTACAAAATGAAAGAGAACTTACTTCACACTTGCTTTCTTATATTATATTCTATGTGGTATAGCTATTATTCCGTTTTCTACATATTACTTCATGCTTTCTTATTCTATAGCTGCTTTTTGCACTACGCATGGTTTATGCCTGGTGTTTATCATGTTGATCCACAGTATAGTGTGGTGACATAGAGCTGCTTCTTATATGTGTGTGTGGGGGGTCTTAGAATATGCCATATTAGCACATTGTAAAACCAATCCATAATCACCAGACTTTGCCAAGTCTCAGCATTTTGCCATCATACTTGTATATTAGCCTTTAGGCCACTTCAGCATCAATTTGATATCATGGAAAATGAAGGGCATTACTTTAGTTTTACCATTTTGGAACAGGTGTTTTTGAATGACAGAGGGGGGTCCTAAAAATGATTTTTTAGAATTATTAGAGTTGAGGTGGCAATTGAGAACTAATGCCACCCAACAACCAGGGCTAAATAAGAATGTATCAATTGGTTCTATTCTTAGGTTAAAAGCTGATGGCTTCATGTAGTTATTTGTTTATTTATTTAATCATTTAAATGTATGCTAGAAATGTGTATATATATATATATATATATATATATATATATATATATATATATATATATATACACACATATGTTTTAGTTTAGATAGGATTTTATGAAGTTTTAAGCCTTTTTATGTTTTATCAAATGTATTATCTATATTTATAGGTATTTATTTACTAATTTTGATAATATTCCTTTAAGTAGGAAGGATAGGCATAATTGTTGTTTGATTAACTTGTGCATGATGGGATATATATATATATACATATAAATTTTGTTGAGTCAGTTGTCTGTTTGTTTTTCTACTAGATATTCTGATGAAGTTTTGTATTATACCAAACGAAAGCGCTCAATAAACATCTTTTGTGGATCTTCTGTCCTGCTGGGGTTTATTTTTACTGGTTTGCCTTTCATTCATTTTTATTAGCTTATATGTTAAGGTGCATCTTAGAAGTTTGCTTTATAGCTACAATGAGCGGTAGTTCATTTGGCTGTAATAGTGCAAATGGTTTACCTTCTTGTGGACACTGTGATGGACTGATACATGTTGTTTTGTGTTTTCCAGAGCTTCATTAGGGGTTTGTGATATGTCTTTAAAAGTAACTTTTTCTGTCTCATTTATATTTTATTCTGTTTTCTTTTGTTTGCTTGTTTTTTTGTTTTTTACCTTATTTAATTTTTTGATTAATTATATAGGCTGGGACATGGTACAGGAGCTTGTCAAAAACTATAAAAAGAGAATGTAGACAAACATTTATATAATACATTTATATACTACATTCCCTAACAATAAAATACACTGCAGCTGAGACACCATCTGCCAGATTCAATAAAGCCTACCTGGTCCATTTACACCTTGTGAGCAGCACAGGGCAACTCACATATTGTAGCTCACTGTTTTGGATTCAATAAGTGACTCTACATGGTGTGTAGAGTCACGCAGAAACACTCAAACAAGGTAAACACTGTGGCATGCTGATTATAGCATAATCAACAAATCCAATATGGAAGAGCTAATCAACAAGCTATAAAGCAACCATGCAAATTTGAAAACCTATTGGAATACAGCCACAGAAAGGGGTCTACATAGAAACAATGTTAGGGGCTGCTGATGCTTTAATTCATGTGTATGAAAAACAGGCTGAAGTCTGTGCTGCTGCTGTGACTAATAGACCACGTCCAAGAAGGAGAAGAGTTTTCAGACCCCAGTTAACATCACAATCTACATGACATAGAAATTGTAGAGAGCTAGAGGGTGGATAGAAACACAGTACAGGAACTCTGTAACCTCTATCGTCCTCAACTCAGAGCCAGGGCAAACCGAGGGGAACCCATCCCAGTGGAGCCAAAGATATGTGTACCACTTAGAATTTTCATTACAGGTACCTTTCCGAGACCATCGGGGACATGCTGGGGGTGTCACAAGCATCAGTATCCAGGATCCTCCATCAATTCCTGAATGCTATGTTCCAACATGTTAGTAACCACATATATTTTCCCCGTAATCCTGAGGATAGGGCCAGAAATATGCAGGAGTTGTACCCTGTAGCACAGTACCCTGAAGTACTTCGTGCCATAGATTGCACACATGGTAAAATTAAGGCACCACCCAGGGAACAGGGAAGGCTCTACATAAAGAGAAAGGGCTTCCACTCTATTAACTGCCAAATCATGTGTAATGCTAAGGGAATCATTTTGAACATGTGTGCTTGCAACCCAGGTAGCTACAATGACTCACATATCTGGCACACTTCCCAACTACATCAGATGTTCACTAGGGGGATATACTACTGGGTCATTTACTGGGGGATGCAGGTTATACACTGAAACCGTGGCTGATTACACCCATCAGAAATGCACACCCACCCACCGAAGAATGCCATAATGAGGCACGTGCTCAAACCAGAAATATAATATAGAGTGTGTGTTTGGGCTGCTGAAGTCATGGTTCTGGTACCTAGATACATCTGAGGGAGCCCTACAGTACAATCCGCATGCATGTACTGAGATATTCACTTTATGTGCCATGCTATACAACATCATCCTGAGAAAACACCTTCAGCAGGATCACAGACATCCCACTACTGATGGCAAGATCACCACAGCCACATGCAGCTGAGGAGTCAGAGCAGGAGCTAGCAGCTGTTATGGATGTAGGCAGATGTAGGCATGTTCAGTATGCCCTCATATTGGCTAACAGGCAATGCATAGCACAATCACTCACTACCTAAGGAGCTAAAACCTTCCATATAACGCACATACATATAGTAACATTGATGCCAGGCAACGCTTACAACCTTTACCTGCCATGTAATGACTGTGCATTACTAGCACCTGAACTAAAACTGTTGCAACTGCTGGATTTACAAGGTAAGTGCTGAACCTGAAATGTATTGTGTAATAATATGAATGACTGGCATATCCTTGCATGTTATTACTTGGTAGTGTAAGCAAGTTACAGGTGGATGATTTGTATAGAAATGAGCTTAAAATGTGACAGCAAAGACATACTTGACTTATATGTGTCCATTATTAAGTAGCAGGCCTCAGGCATCAAAGATTCACACAGTCATACCTCTCAAAAGTATTGATGGTCACTATCATGCTCATGAAGATTGCCAAGACCATGACCCCATGGCCTGCCACATCTGGGTGTGGACAGCTCAACCACTGACAGAGCAGTGGAAGTACTGCCAGTATGGGAGCATGATCAGGCATGGCTACATTGGCTAACAGCAGATGATATGGCTGACTTTCACCCATGAGGATGCCTATCCCCCTCCCTGCAGACATTTCATCACAGACACCACCCTTTCCAACATGTTATTCATCTGATCCATTGAACTGGCAATACGGTGGAGGCAGTCACTCATGTCAGCTTGTGGCACATCTACAATGTAAGCATTTCTCTAGAGGTCCTATGGGAACATGCCTGTGCCTCCATGATGGCCCTAAACATGCATTGAGTGGAATGGGAAGAGACACGTGCATCAGGGGGAGGATGGAAAGCAGCCCCCTCCAAGCACCCCTAACAACCCTACTGCATGGCACCTCACCCACACTTTGGCTATGGCCAGAGTCAACAGGTACTGAAGCCACAGTAACCATACTTCCCTGATTGTCTCACCCCCAACCTGTTCAATAACTGAGTGCTCACTGAAATGAGTAGGCATAGGCCTACTTTCTCTATCTTATGGAATTACAGGGGATGGCTTTATGTCAACTTCACTGTTAGATTCAACCTCTGCATCCACCAACTGTGCCTCTGTTTGGCCACCATCATCACCAGAGTGTACTGATACTCTGTTATCAGGTGGTAGAGGTCTCACACTTCCACTGTCAGGATCACCTGTGATAATAAGCAACACATACAGGAAAAATGAGTACCTACATTACTATACTCCAATATATGCTAACAAACGAACAGTGGTGCCACTATACAGACTGTACAGCAATACACACAACAGTTTATACACCAACATCACACACTAAATATTTCTTTGAACTGCTCATCAGTACTGAAATAAAAATGTTTGACTTACCATTTGCAGATGATAGTATGCTCCCTATGATGGTCCTGGAAGAAGTTAAGCAAAAGGTAAGGCCACCATCATCATGATTAACAATAACACAGGGGGGTAAAACTTTTTGCCTTTTATACATCCATTAACTATACTTTCAAAGAGGAACTTGGATGACAAGTCTAACCTAAGCCCCATGTGTAATCAATCAGAATGTGTTATTAATTGTAGCAAGCTACAACACCCCCAACATATTTCTTGTTAAACAGAACTAATACATTGATGTAAATATTTTACTATACAAGAGTATCTAACAATTGAGATACAAAAGCCTACCTGGAAGTTACTCCTGTGACATACTTACTCTCCCTGAAACTGTAGCACCAGTGTCAAGGGCATGCTGTTTTGCACTTTCTTGGGAGCTGTCTGGATACCTGACAGTGGACAGGAACTCTTCATTTGCTGTTAGTGATTTATCTGTAGCAGCCCCCCCCCGTTACCCACCCAATCACAGACCACTGCAGCTGCTCTCCTTCGTGCAGATGAGATCATGTCAGTGACCCTATGGAAAGCCTGATGATATGTCCTGCTGTTGTCATCTACTGCATTCATATCTGCAGCTATCTGCTGCCAAGTTTGCATTCTGCTTGACATATCTCCATGTCCCCTCTCAAACAGAAAGGCACAATGTTGCCTAAAAGCTTCCATAATGGCCTGATTCTCAGGATCACTGAAGGGTGATTTTCAGGGATTGAGACACCTGGGTACCATAGTCCTAGGTGTCCTAAAACACAACAGAAGAATAATACACATATGTGTCACATAACTATAAAATACTTATTCCCAGATAAAACAGAAAATGTAGTATTCCAATATTATCCACTGGAGAAACATAAAACAATCTAGAAATGTGAAATATGAACAACAACAGGAATTGTGTGGTTGTAACATATTGCATTCACACACAAAGCAAGGCTGGATACAAAACAAGGGAGAGTAACAATAGCAACATATCCTTGTTTGTGCCAAAACAGAAATGCAGCTTTGTGACTCCACCCCCAAAAGAACAGGAAAATGACACATTTTGCTAACAAACAATCACTGAAATGATAAATGTGCTATCAAATGAACTGTCTTTGAAAAGGTGTACATATTTATCACAGAATATTCCATCATAAGCTATTGTCAATCATGTATGCATGTGCAATGCCCTGACAAACATGCCCATGCCATCAATACACTTCTAAGTAATGCATACAGATAATAGTAGCATTTGCTAATTAATATATAAATAGGACACAGAAATTTTTTAATGGCATTTCAGCATGTGCAGTATATAGCTGAAAAATGCAATCGTACCTCCTCCAGTTCAGTAGTCTTCTGTGCAGATATATCCCAAAGTAATAGCCCTTCTGTGTTTTCTACATAAACAAGTATCCTCACCTTCAGGTTCCCTAGTTGCACAAGTGCCTTTTTATGGTGTAGATTCAGGGTTGTTAGCATGGTGAACATGCAAATGAGGGGTGAACTCATTTGAATTGCTAAATCCCAACTGCTTGGCTCTGTGTATCGGATGTAAACATAGTGCAGGAACTCCCTCAGTGTTTATTAATAATGGAGTACAACTGTGAATGATTACTGGTAGGAAGAAGGAAAACAAAACAGCAGTGCAGATTGCCCTACCTCCATTTGGTTTGTCAGGTTAGACTTACAAAGTGTATAGAAGTAATTTTGTCAAGTTTGGAAATGTAAGTAAGCAGCACACAATTCATGCATTCTGTTCATTAACATCCAGTCTCCCCTTTACTTGTTGGCAACTAAATATCATTGCCAGATAATATCCTCACACATTTTTAAGAACAAGGACATGGAATGCCTTACAGACTGCATGTCTCAGATTGCTGGACAGATAAAACACGAATGAGCGACAACCACAGAGAGGTAAGACAGAGCTGCATTTTTTCAAGCAAGTCATAAATGACTATGTGACCACTCAGTTCACTACATCTGAACTTAATACATGTACAAATAACTGTTATGTGTTTTCTTAGTACTGTGGATGATGTTGCAGTTGGTTGTGTGCATAACGATTTCAGTTCCCTGCTGCAAAGCTGTTTGTGTGGAAAAGAGGGGTAAGGCACCCTTACTGTGTTCTGAAGGTTCACTGGAGTGAGAGTTGAAATCCAGACCTGTGATAAAATATTTTATGTGTACTAAACATTTTGTAGTGTTTATTTCATAGATTGCTTTTCTTCATTTCAGCTATTTTTTCCAATTTTTTTTAATTTTTTTTATTCCCAGTGTTTGCGCAGTACAAGGCTTAGCACAAAGAAGGGAAATGGAGAAAATGAATGTCAAGTTTGACTGTGCTTATTTCATTTGCACAAAGCTCAACAGTGCACAAACTGGACTAGTGGCCTACCCAGGAAGTAGAACATCTGCAGAACACCTGCAGACAGGGTGTCTGTAAATGTACAAAGGTCAAAAACAATACATTGTTGCAATTTTTGCTTTCCATTGTGCAACTTCTCTTGGTGGCATAGTGCAGTGGTTAGCAAGGTTCCCCAACACCTGCAGTCATCAAACATCTGTAGACAGGACTCAGACAGCTAATAATTGAAAATGGATGCATTAAAATAATTTTCTTGAGCACCACACAAAAACGCTTTCCTCTCTACCCCATTTTAACACCTACAGTCTGGTCATAAAATAAAATCATACATAACACACATAAGTACCAAAAAAGAAATGGATCCCTTCAATTTTTTGGCCTCTGTGTTTGCGTTGAGTTTGGCATCATGCACCAATGCCAAGGGATGATAAGTGGCTCTACGATGATGCAGTTACCTCCGAACAATGCTGCCTAACCCCTTTGCATTACATCAAGACACACACAACATATGCTGAATGTACTATAAAGAATAATGCCATTGCATTATCATTGTTTACGTAAAAATATTACATACACCTGGATTCAAACCCAGTATTATCTGGGCTCAAAAAGAAATTTGTCAATGCATTTACACCTGCTGCCACAGAGTCAGCTAAGCAGCAAGTATATTTCATAGACTCAGCACTAACTCTCAGACTTTTAGCAATGCAGCTCGTGTTTGCCCACTGCTTAACTATGCGCAAACAGGGAAAGTAATGGAAATGTGTATCTAGCATCTGCAAACACTTTACCACCCATCTCGCAAACCCGCTGCTCACTGCTGCAATATGCAAAGTAAATATTAGCATGTATTAGTGTGGTTTTCTGTACATTTACTCTTTATGCCATGAAATTGCATGTGAAAACATAACAAACTGAAGGCCCTGTCTAACAATGTGCCACATATTTATAATGTAGCCATGTTTTACCTCCCCCCATGCATAGCCGGCATTAGGCACCCATGAAACCCACAGCCGTGGGGAGCCCCAGTTACTTCCCCACAAATGAGGGCCCCCATTCAGCAGCCGTGGGTTGTTCTGACCAGCGTTGCTCTTCTTCGGCTCGGCTCCTCATGGATGTCCGGTCGCATAGTCCGGCACGCTGTGTTCGACCTAGGAGTCTTTTCAATTCTGTACACACACACACACACACACACACACACACACACACACACACACACACACACACACACACACACACACACACACACAATGCAAACCTGACTTCTGTAACAGTCACTATGCTCCGGCTGACCAAAGTTAACACAGTTTCCATGGCATATCTGCGCTTTTATGTGTTACATTTATGTACTTTTCAGGTATTTTGGCGGTTATTTATAATTGCTGTACTTAAATGGAACTACAAATGTAAAATGAAACACCCTCTTATTTGCGTTATAACCCGTGTTCTGTAAATAATCATTCCCTTTTATTTAGGAAAAAAGCAGAGGAATTGGAACCATTAAAAGTTCTTTCTTTTACTAGTTGTGAAATGATTTTTCATAAAAATAAGGACGCATTATAGGATAACAGCCAGTACCATTTGCCTTGTTCCTACTCACGTGAAGCAGAATCAGAAGTGTTCTTTTGCTTTCTTCATTAACTTTACCACCATCCCAAAATATACTAACATAATTAGTTGGTAATGTTACTAGTTCTACACTAAGTTTTGGGAACTCTTAAGTAAATCCCATTTGAACCCTTTGCTTTATCACCCCCTTAGCTTTTAAACACTCTTCATGAGATCATGCTATATTCCTGTCCATTTTTACTAAAAGGCTATTTATTTATTTTACATTTGTTTACCAGGAAAGTCTGACTGGACACAGGTCCTTTTTCACTGGTAGCCCACGCAGAAAAGCTACAGATACACGGATATTGTTAACATATATTAGCATACATAAAGTATCAGTTACAGAACAATTCAGTAGTTTAACAAGCATACAGGATACCATTTTGATGGCAAAAAAAGTACAAAATGTTGCTGACATACATTTCATTACATGGAAAAAAAGTTGCGTTATAGATCTTAATGCTGCAGTTGCAGTTAAAATGATTGAGAGGGTTATACACAATCATACAGATGTAGTTGCTACAAATGCAATTGAGGTGATAAAAGGGTAAAAGTCTTAGATGAAGTTACTACTTGTTATACAAGATAAAAAGGGTAATAGACTGCTACGATAAATGTCCTTTTGTTCTTCTGTAAAGAGCAGGGCTATTTGTTAATCATCGGTTCACTTTCAGTATATTTTCTGATCACCACCCTCTATTTTCTTAAGTTTCACAAGCCCCTGTTTTGTTTTTGTATGTGAATACTTGATGGAGGGTGACTCACTTCACTGCCCTTATCTTAAAAAGATGGTTAAATCTTCAGCAGGTAACTGTAATAGTGAAAAAGTTGTATATAGGGCCAGGTGTAATGACTGTCCTGCATTTTATATGGGTAAGACTATGAATGAACTGAAAAGGAGGATTTCAGGTCATCTTTCTGACATCAGACATCAATGCCAGAGGAACGCCTTATCCAGACACTTATTAGAACACCCCAGACATTATGGTTTTAGATTTATCATTCTGGACTGTATGGAGATGGATGAGCTTGAAGGGGACATCAGTGGTGTGTTGGAGAAAAAAGAACAATGCTGGTAGTTGAAATTAAATGCATTCAGAAACCAGAACTTAAGTACTATTGTTCTATGAAGAGTGTGTTGAATTTATGTAAGCTGCTGCACAATTTGTAAAGATTTTTTAGGGAAGTTTGTGAGGAATATTTTTATGTACTAAAAATATACTAAATAATAAAAATGATGTGTGATAAAATATATACATACATATATATATATATATATATATATATATATATATATATATATATTTTTTGTGTGTGTATTTAGCTAACATCAATTCTGCTTTGATTAGGTGTATTGCATCACACCAGAGATTTAAATGGTAAATACATATTTTTTCTTACTGCTGTTACCATGTAGTATTAGTATAATACCCTCCCCCCATTTACCATACTGGTAGATGCTCATGCACACACACCTGAACACTTTTATACATTACTAGTTTACTTACTTCATCCACTGTTTTCTGTATTTTTGTTGTGTGTTTTTTCTACTAGTTTTCATTTTATAAACATGTTTTTGGGAATGCAAAGATGAAAACTGTCATGATAGTTTTTTTTTGCAAAGCAGTGACATTTTTTTCTGAGCTGTTAACAGTTTCTTATACACATGAATGGATATTTACTAAATATTATTAGACAGATGCATTTTTATATTTATAGTGTTCTAGTCTGATTATGTCTATGGTTAGAAAACTATGTGCTGTTCTTGATTTTAGTTCTTGTCACAGAACTGATGAAAGCTTTATTGTATACGATAGCCGAAAGATTTTAGTTAAAAGTATTTTTATGTATAACTTTTTAGGTACGTTATGCTTTTCTTAATATCCAATCTTGGAATTGGGGGGGGCAAGGAAACCTAGGAACAGAATTATACAACTTTTTTCTGCTGAGTTATTACACTAAGATGATTTGTGGGGGGGGGTGAGGGGCTGTGGTTGTAACAGTTTTATTTTATCTTTGTCCAGAATTCTTCTGCTAAGAGACTGAGGAAGGAAGGCTTATTTGTAATTAATGTCCAGATTTGATGTAGTTTTTTTTTTATCTAGTTTTGCATAAGAATATTCAATATTGCATTTTGTTTTGTGTACAATTGTGCTGAAATATTGGTAGTGGGGGGATAGTGGCTGTGAGAATGCTGCAGAATATATAGATGTTTTAATGTATACCAATGCAAACCCTGTTCTGCTAGTATGTTTTCTGTATACCGGCAATGTTTACAACTATGCCTGATGCTACATCTTTGTTCTATGATAATTTGTTGCTCTGTCCAGAATTATTGTGCTGAGAGGTTTGGGAGGGGAGTTAGTAGCTGTGAGAATTTTGCAGAATGTACAGCTGCTGTTTTAATGTATACTAATGCAAACCCTGTTATACTAGTATTCTGTACATCGGCAGCATTTACAACTATCCCTGATGGTACGCCTTTGTTCTATGATAATTATTTGCTTTGTCTAGAGTTATTGTGCTGACAGGTTGGTAGGGGGGTTACAGTCTGTGAGAATGTTGTGTAATATTCAGATGTTTGCCTGGTATTTATCTATTTCATTAAAACGTGTGGGGTTACGCAATGCATTTTACTTCATAATCAGATATTCCAGCAACTATATTTGCTGATAAGCACAATGTTTTTTATGTTATGCCTTTGTGATTTATTTTACTTTCACTTCATCCAGATTTATTGTGCTGAGATACTGGGGGGTAAGGGCTGTGACAATTCTGCAGAATGCACTGTACTGATGTCTTAATGTGTGCCAGTGCATCCCCTGTTCTACTATTGAAGTTGATCATAGCAAAGTTTCAAACTAACCCTGATGTTATGCCTTTGTTCTGCATTTTCTTTTTTTTGGGCTTTGTCTGGAATTGTTAAGCTGTGAGGTTAGAAGAGAGGGGTAGGGGCTGTGAGAATTTTGCACAATGTTTAGATGTTTGACCTGTATTTTTGGTCTGTTAGTCATCATAAATGTGAATTCACACAATGCATGCTACTGGAAAAATCTGTTATTCTACCATCCTACCATCTTTATTAGTTCATAACCACAATGTTTTAAACCCCCTAATGTTACGTCCTTGTCTTGTTTTTTGTTTGTTTGTACCTCCTCTAGAATTGCGCTGAGACTTTTGAGGTAACTATGACAGTTCTGCAGAATGTACTGATTATTGTAATGAATGCTAATGCAATCCCTGTTATTCTAATATCTTTCTAAGTTTATCATATCAATGTTTGTAACTATCCTTGATGTTACACCTTTGTTCTGCAGTTATTTTCAGCTTTGGAATTATGCTGAGAGGTTAAGAGGTTGGTAAGGGCTGTGAGAATGTTGCACAATGTCCAGACGTTTATTAGTTTTAGTCTGTGCTTCAAAAATGTGGGGTCACACAATGCACGCTACTGCAAAATCTTATTCTAGCATCATTATTAGTTCTTAAGCCCAGTATTTTAAATTCTTAATGTTCAGTCTTACTGTAGTGCTGTCCATCATGTGTGGGTGTCTCTGTCCTGTCTGCGAGTCTGTGTAACTGTCTGCCTCTTGTCTCGGTCCTGTGTGAGGGAGTCTGTGTGGGTGTCTATGTGTACCTCTGTGGGACTGGCTACCTTGATGCTGTACAGAGGCTTGCCATAATGCAACAATATTACTACTAAATGCCAGTCAGTGTGTGTGTGTGTGTGTGTGTGTGTGTGTGTGTGTGTGTGTGTGTGTGTGTGTGTGTGTGTGTGTGTGTGTGTGTGTGTGTATTTGTGAGTGTCTACCTTGCTGTGATACAGGGGATTGTCATAATGTAACATTGGTTTTAAATGCCAGTCAGTGTGTGAACCTCTGTGTGTGGCTACCTTGCTGTGGTACTGCAGCTTGTCATAATTTATTGGTGCTAAATTGTATTTATTTAACATTTGTTGACTGGGAAAGTCTGACTAGGACAGAGCCTATTTTTAGCAGAGGCCCAGGGAGAAATGCTGCAGAAGCATGTCTTTGGAATGTGGGAGGAAACCACACAAATGCAGGGAGGACATGCAGACGTCACACAGAAGGCACCCCAGCCGAGACTCGAACCAGAGAACCTCTTGCTGGGGGGGGGGGTGACAAAGTTAACTGCTGCACCACTGCACAGTCCCAGTCAGTGTGTGTGTGTGTGTGTGTACCATTGTGAGTGGCTACCTTAATGTAGTACAGGGGCTTGTCATAATGTAACATTGGTACTAAATGCCAGCCAGTGTGTACCTTGACATTTCAAGTCTTTTTAATGGTGTGAATGTAGTAACACTATACAATGATTGTTAAATGGTGCTGCATGAGCTTGATAGGGAAGGAGGCATGATGGCAATGTGGTCACACTTTTTATATTCTCCTGGGTAGGGCCCCCAACTTGAAACTTGCTGGTGGCCCCAAAATACTACCACTGGCCCTGCCCCATGCACTGCAACCTTGGTGTCTCAGTACTTTTTTCACACATATATTAACTACACTACATCAATTAATATCAAATGTGTGATATGCAATGCTTATCAATCTGATAACATGCAAAACTAGAACTATCTTCACAGTTGAACATGCCTACACATCCATCAGCTGACCCTGGGAACTATTGACCCATTAGCCTAACCAGTCTTATCTGCAAGGCTATGGAAAGAATCATCATCAGCCGTATCCACAGAGACATAGGTGACCTTTAACATACTAGCAAGACCATCCTCCATGCTACTACCACCACCACCAAATTAAAACACTAGCAGGAGATTGGTTTCTGAACTAGTCAATTTTACCATATTGTGGAAAGCTTCTGAGTTAAGACTTCTGCATCACAGTAAGCCTTTATGAATCTCAGAGCTTGTTTCTTTTTTTAGTGAGAGCATTTTTTAGAGATTTATATTTGCATAAACAGCATTCAAGCTAAATGTGTTCAGCAGATTGGCGTTATCATCTTTATATGCCCTTGTTCTGCGCTTTCAGTTTCAGATATATGTAAAACTATCTCTATGCCTCAGAACCCCTAATCATTAATTGTATATTCTTAATAGATGCAAAATAGTCATGGAATTGTTTGTAATCATATTTGTTTTAAAATAACAAAAGCAACTTGAGTGATTTCATAACTCCGTGATAGTGAGATTTAAAGTAAAAATTATTTTCTGGATGCTAAGAGCTTTTCTTTAAAATGGGATCAACTTACTGTTGAAAAAAGCCTGTGTAGACAGAACGACCAGATGACAACAAGTTGAATTTAACACAATTACTTAAGCAGGCCTAGTCACAGGCAAAAAGTAACCTGTTCTGTCAAGGGGCTTGATTGTTGACAGAAGACCTCAAGAGTACAAGACAGCAACAGAAAAAGAAACAATAAAAAACATGCAAAATGCAGACCTTCAGCAAATGTCCAAAATAGCAACAATGGAGAAGAATATATTGGATGTTTTACTTATAAATACAGATAAAGAGAAGGAATGTATAGATTATTTTACTTATAAATACAGATAAAGGAGATAGCAACTGTATTCAAGCTGCTAGCCAGCAGTGACCGAAGAGCATTGTGGTTCACTGTTGAGGCTAATGTAAAGAAACAAGAAACAAATAATAACTTGGGTGAGTGCAGGTGGTAGAGCAAATAAGTATCATGAGTCAGGTTAATTGGTTAAAAATAATGAGAGTCAGGGGGGAATGGGCAGTAGTACATGATCAAAGAAGGTATAACAAGTGGCAGACTGGAATATATCAGGAGGGAGGAAAAAGTGCAGAAGACAAAGACAAAACAGCAAGCAGAAAGAAAGAAAGAAGGCAAAAATGATTTTAGAGGTTTTTGGAAGGACACACAGAGCATAGGATTTAAGGGAAGATATGACTGTCTTTGAAAGGTTAGAAAAAAGACAAGTTGCAATCACCAGGAGGCCAAAGTGCAATCAAGAAGAATATGGCTTGGGGAAGAATGAAGCATAACATAAAGATGTTTTTCCAATGTGTGAGAGAAAAAAATGGATAAAGACTGAGGAGGACACTGGAAAGGATGGAAGGGAGGTAGGGCTTTGTGGCAGTGATCACAAATGGCATAAAGGGTAGAATACCAGCTTGAGAAGAAGGATCAGGGGTGGGTGGGAGTAAATGCAAAAATGGGGAACAAGGGGAATAGTGGACAAGATAAGTGGAATTAAGTGTTGGATGGTACAAGATAAGTGGAATTAAGTATTGGATGGTACAAGGCACTGAATATCTGCATCACTAGGTGATGAAGAAATTGGCAAGGGTATTAGTGAAATCAGTGGCCAAACTTTGCAGCAAAAGGGTGATGAAAAAGGATAGGAGAATGTGATGGGACCATTTACCTGGGAGATTAAGTGAGAGAGTCACAAAAACGCAGGCCAGTAATATGTATTATTTATTTATTTATTTGACATTTGTTAACTGGGTTAGTCTGACTGGGCAAGAAGCCTTTTTTCAGCAGTAGCCTGAGGAGAAAAGCTCTATTATTAACTCCCCAAGTGATGTTGACATCCTACAGAAAGGCCTCAATGAGACCAACGACTGTGTCAGAACCATGGCCTTAAGCTCAATGCCAAAAAATGTGTCTTCAACCCCTTTGGGAAAAACCTGGTTTCCTTGAATTACCACATTGAAGGTAGTCCACTGAACACAGAAGGCGTTATAAGAGATCTGGGAACACAGGTTGACAGCAACCTCTCTTTTGACCACCATGTTGCCAGTGTGGTCAGATAGTCCTTCTATGTGGCACATCTCATTACTAAGGGTTTTGCATCCAGGAAGAAAGATGTCATTGTCTCCCTCTACTCTTCCCTCATTAGGCCAGACATCGAGTACAATGCCCCATTTGGCATGTACCTCACTAGACACCTGCAACAACTGGAGAGGCCACAAAAGTACCTCACAAAGAGGATCCTAGGCTTTAAACACTTGTCCTATATGGACAGACACAAAAAACTCCAACTATTCTCTGTCTCATATCACCTACTTAGAGGTGATCTCTGCTTGACTTACAAAGCCATGTCTGACCCAGCTCTGTTAGAAATGCTACATCTAAAGAAATCCTAATCCCTCCACACCTCACACTCCAGAGACCTCAACCTCATTACCACAATGAACAGAACATGCTGGAGGGACAGGTTCATAACCCAGAGACTGCCCATGCTATGGAATAGACTTCCCATACATGTCAAGCAGAGCACCTCACTGGCCCTCTTCAAGAGAAATTTTGATGAGTGGATGGGAAATAGAAAATTCACCCCGGGGATCACTCCAATGGCTCTACTCGACAGAGGCACTAGGAACTAAGGTTGGGTGGCACAATGCCAGGGTAATCATATGAGCTAGGCTTGTAAAGGCTCCAGGGCCTTTAGCCTAGTACACACCTATGAACCTATGAACCTATAAAACATCAAAAGACATAGTCAGAACAAAACTTATATTACTATAACAAGGAAGCTGTATTGTATACCAGCAATAAACAGACTTCTAAACAAAGTCTTAAAATAGTTACATACAAATAGAGAGTGGGAGAGAAGTTATACACTTGGCAGTTAAAAACAAGTTAAGAAATGAAAAGTACTTAACATTTGACAACAAACAGTTTATGATTTTTTTTTGTAAATTGTCTGCAGGAAGAAAGAAATGAAATAAGGGTATATGAACATCAGTATCAGAGAAGGCCAGGGAAAAGGATTTAAGAGAGTTATTACTGGATCTGCCAGGGACAATTACATTATTTAAAATGTAAAGGGACTTTTACTCACAAGTATGACAGTTCTTGTGATTTTCTTTTTGGCTTGAAGGGAAGAGCTTCCCCTGGATTCACAAAAGCTTGCACGGAGTGCAAGAGTGATGCAGGAGCCCACGCAGGCAATATGTCTGCCATGCGATCCAGGAACAGTCTGCAGGGGCGTGCACGAGCACTCCTGCACTAATCTTGCACAAACTAAGCCATGGTATGCAAATCACCCCATTTGCAGGTGAAATTCATGCAAATGAGGTAATTTTGCAATCCAGGAAGCTTGCAACAGTCCGTGCAAGACTAGTGCTATCTGCAGAAATGTACTCGGTTAGTAACCGAGTACATTTCTGCAAAATCCAAAACGGAGCTATGACAGCTCCAAATAAAGGCTGCATATCATTGAGAAAGCATGCCAATGGCCAAGTATAAGGCCATTGGCATTACAAACAAAAAAAAAAGTTAAAAAATCAACTTTTATTTTTTTTAGCCAATCTCGGCTGTTGAAGCATAGGGCAGTGGTGCGTAAACGGGATCGGGGGGAAAATAATAAAATAAACCTAAAATAAGCATTCTAACTAAAATCAGTATTCTGCCATGGAAGTCAATGGCAGGCAGAAGACAACCTGGCCAGTGAGTAGTGGTTACTAAGGGGGGAGGCTCAGTGTGAGACATGTAACTATGCATTAGCAGGCAATCCTATGCAAATGAGGGGAAGGATAGTGAATCCCAGTTTTCCCCAGCATGTGAGACAGGTACCAACAGTGTAAGAGTATGAATAGCTGGGTTCAAACCTAGGAGGTAGGTGACATTATGAGGGGGTATGTCAGGCATTCCGTAAGCGGATTGGAGCCCTGTGACTTGGGTTTGCCCCTAGCTTAGCACAGCTAAGCTAGGGAGCGTGTTTACACCTGCCTAGCACATTTTACAAAGTGTAAGCGAGTGTGTGCAGCGTGCACCGGGTTTTAAACAAGGGGGAAAAAAGGTTAAACCCAGAAATAGCAGCTCTGGTGATATCTGAGCACTCTGTTTGCACGGTGCACCTCGGGGCTTAAACAGGAAGGCAATAAGAAGGGAAAGATCTGTAGGAAGGTAATCAAGGTGAACTAGCATAGCTGGCAGGTGAAATGTATCAGAACCAGCCAATTACACAGGCAGCAGCCCTGCCCAGCCGAGCATACCATTATAAACTATGCAAACACCTTTCCCCCTTGTTTTTCCCAAAAACACTGCACCACCGGTGTATATGAACAGGGAAAATTTACAAAACAAAAGCAAGAGAAAGAATGTTAGAGGCTGATTTTGCTATCTTAAACCAGCATGTGCAAGAGGCTGAGGGTGGTGAGGATGTGAATGCTGATGACCAACCCACAGTGAGGAGGAGGAGAAGAGTGTACAGACCCAAGGAAACCTACCAGAGGCTACATGAGCTGGAGATATTGGAGCGCTATAGGGTGAACAGGGACCTCCTATAGGATATCGTTGAGCTGTGCCGGCCACACTTCAGACATAGAACCAATAGAGGGGAACCCATCCCAATGGAAACCAAGGTATGTGTAGGCTTAAGAATGCTAGCCACAGTTACCTTCCAAAGGCCAGCTGGGGATATCATAGGGATCTCACAGGCATCAGCATCCAGGGCACTCCACCAGTTCCTGGATGCCATGTCAGCATGTGCCGGTGAGCACATATATTTCCTCAACACCCATGAGGCATTGGCCAGCAATATGCATCTCTTCCAACAAATAGCAGAATACTCTGAAGTAGTGGGTGCTATAGACTGCATGCACATACACATAAAGGCACCACCCCATGAGCAGGGCAGGGTCTACATAAACCGCAAGGGCTTCCCCTCCATCAACTGCCAGGTTGTGTGTGATCCCCAGGGCATTATAATGAATGTGTGTGCTGGAAGCCCTGGGAGCTATCACGAGTCCTACACAGGGCGTCTGATGCAGCTGTACCAGAGATTTGCCAGTGGGGAAATCCCATACGGCCACCTAGTGGGGGATGCTGGTTTCGTACTGGAGCCGTGGCTGATGACACCCATCACAAATGCACACACACCTGAACAAGAGCTCCATAATGAGGCACACGCACAAACAAGAATCATAATAGAGCGTGTGTTTGGGATGCTCAAGTCACAGTTCCAGTGCCTGGACACAGCCAGTGGAGCCTTGCAGTACTCTCCAGCTACATGTACCCAAATTTTCATGGTATGTGCCATGCTACACAACATGATCCTGCGGAAGCAGCTGCAGCAGGAACAGCAAGGGGCAGGGCCACACAGCCCTCCACCATTGCCATGGCCAGCACAGGCACATTGTGACTTGGAGGAGGAACAACCTTTACCTGCACCTGTAGGCAGCAGGATGCGTGCACAGTATGCCCTAGTTTTGGCAAAGAGGCAACACATAGTACATACACTGACACAGTAGGAACCCAGGGAATGGAAACTCTCTCTGACTCACACCTACTGTAAAAGGGATTCCAAAAAATGACACTACCTGTGCTGCACCATGTATAGGGAGTGTACTATGTGCATCTGACATAGTCAGCCCTCCAGCACCATCCACAATACTGGCACAGCCGCAAGGTAAATCACCCTTCCTATCAATCACTGAATGCAGTAGTATGGTCTGCCAGTTGTATCAATGGTATGGATGTGAACATGCAAGGAAGGGAAATGGGTGGCTAAATGGGATGGCAGCAGATAGTGGGCAGCTATATGGGCAGCATGAAACCATAACAAATACTGGTGTCAACAAAGTAGGCAGTAAATGACAAAGTGAAAAAAGCCACTGCAGGACATGTGCTGGCCCAAATGTGTGTCCATAGGGTACGCACATGCATGTCATGGAGGTTCACATACCCAACAATGATCCCACCCAGCCAGCAGGACAGGTGTAGATGAACACAAGGAAAGGCTGTGCTAAGGTCCTCAAGGTATGGCAATGGAGATCAATCCCCCTCCAGACCTACACAGAGTATAACAGGTCGGGAAGTGGGATGTCAGTCATGAAGGGTAGGAAGTCTGAAATGGCAATGTAGGTCAATAAAACCTATAAAATGTACACTATAAAAAACCTATAAAAACTACACTGATATGCCTGTAGTCTGCAGGATAGGTCAGAATACAGATTTAAAAGGAAGCCAACAGACTACCAGAAATACCAGTGCGGTCAAAGCAAATGTCCACAGTTGGCAGGTGTGCCCCCCCAAACCCTATGTAGACATGTATTAGCATCCATGTGTTGGAGTAATAACAGTGAGGACAGAGCACCTGTGCTTGCCAAAGTAGAAGGATGGATTGTGTCATGTGTACAATATGCAGAGCTCTGAGTGTCAGGTTGTTGTGTGGAGGCCACCAGGGTACCTGAAATATCAGGTGGGTATAGCAGAAATGTCTACAATTGTCAGGTGTGCCCCCCAATCCTATGTAGTATAGCAGTAGCATCTATGTGTGGGTATCACAGCAGCAGAGCACAGAGTACCTGAGCTGCCCCAATGATAATAATGGAATGTTGCATGTGTACAATATGCAGAGCTCTGAGTGTCAGGTTGTTGTGTGGAAGCCAGCAGAGTACCTGGCATATCGGGTGGTTGTAGGACATGTCCACAGTTGTGATGTGTGCCCCCACCAACCCTATGTAGAAATGTATTACCAGCCATGTGTGGGATTAATAACAGTGAGCACCGAGTACCGGAGCTGGTCAAATCAGCAAGATGGAGAGTTGCATGTCTACAACAGGCAGAGCTCTGTGTGTTAGGTAGTTCTGAGTGGTATGCTGAGTGAAAGTGTTCAGCAAATAGCCATGGATGGTGTGTTCTGGTGTCCAATGGTCAGTGCTGCTGATGACTGGGCCAAGTCCACACAACTGCAGTGCCAAACAGACTGGTATCCCAGCAAGACATGATGCAGCAGTAGACCATATGATATGTACAGATGTCATAACTGTCATCATCTGGAAGATGGACATGGCATGAGTGTTGGCCCAGATGTACACACAGTACACAGGTGGAAGTACCGTAGAGAGAGACTGTTTGCAATTTCACAGTGAAATGGAAACACCCTTCATCTGTACATGCAGGTTCACAGCACATCAGTTGGTCGTGTAGTATGGGAAACTAAGATATACTGTGGGCAAACACTGGCAAACCACAAAAGGCAGAGGTATGATGTATATAGAAGCTGATGGTGTCCACCCACTAGCCACCAGCAGGGGAAAAGGCCACATATACCTGTGAGGCAGTTGCAACTAATTACCCTAGCACACATGCAGCCAGTCTGGCCCAACATCAGCCTGAGGTAACACACAAGCCACCTCCCTGCTGCTGTGAATGAGTACAATATGATCCCACATTATTATGTGAATACTCAAAGAATGCAGCGTGCTGAAGAGGAGTCCCATGCAGGTGTGTCCATAGCTGTAAGATGCACCCTGCCAGCATCCACACCAATGGATTGATAAGGACAGAAACAATTGCCATCACTACCTTGCACACCTATCCTGTCACCCCAGGAGAATACATTGCCTTGCAGCCTGGGTCTGTACAACTGACAGAATGCACTGGCCTTCTACAGATAGCCTGCATCAGTACCCAATTCTCCACTGTCCTCTGTCACAGGTCTGTGTCACGCCTGTACCGCCACTGTATGTTACCCCATGGACTCCCACATAATGACAAAACACAGTCCACAGAACACAAATGCAAGGACATGTTGACAAATCCCAGTAGTATATCCATCATGTTCCAATGCATGAACTGTGGACCAACCTGTATATACTGCTGGGATGGAGATGCAACTATAGGCATACCTATCAGATATTGTGTGCATAATAGTAGGAAGAGGACAGATTAATGGGGGAGGGGGTTAGCATCACTACCATGGAGTGTGTGAAGGGTGAAACCCTGATGTGTGCACATACTTATCATGGCTGCAAATACTGGGATGGGTGGCCAGAAACCTGCTTGAAAAACAAATTGTGAAGGGTTAATGAACAGAATAATGAGCCCTCCCTCTGGATGACCTCAATGAGTCTGAATACCTGTGAGGTATGGCCAAAACATGATACGGCCATCCTATCATGGTGATAATTGTACAGGCATGGGACCCACAGCCACAACAGCACCAAGGTTCTGGACCATATACACAGACCCATCAGCAAGTGTCTGCAGTTTCCACACCAGAATGACACGAGTGTGGAAGAATATGTAGGTTGCACACCACAATACTGGACAAAACTGCATTCAACTTGTAATCCCCAGGATCCTACTGCCAGCAAAGATGTATACCTGTCAGTAGTTAATGACATAAAACATCAGAGGGTAAACACCACATATCACTGAGTATCCCTGCCAACACCAAAACCATGTAGCAGAAGCACCACAGACACATTTAGCAACAATCTCACTACCCATTGCCCAATGTCGACCCACATTGTCAACCAACCTACAGATATCCTGCAGAAGCTGGTTACTAGCTGTAGGTGTAGAGCACAAATACCTACACTGGAGTACAACCTACCTGGAATGAAGTCATGCATGCCATACAGGCACTCATACTGGGCATGTTCACACACTTAGAGAAGTGAAGGCCATGTTAGAAAACAAATTACAGAAGGGTCATACTGGGCATGCTCACACACTTAAAGAAATGAAGCCCATGTCTGGAAACAACTGTGGACTATACAAAGCAGTCAGTCACAGATGTCTGTGTAAACACTCCACAATACACACCAGTCATGCTCTGCACACACAACGGATGAGAATATGCACATATATTCAAGGACAGCACACTATAACAGCTCAGACATACACATAATAGATGTGGGAAGAGAGTGACAGACAATGACAGACAGCTCCCCTCTCATGAGGCCTGTTCCACACAGCACATTCCCATTTTGCAAAAACATATGATGTGCAAATGTCCATCACTGTACACAGTTGCCCCTGGTAGCCTTCCAGTCAGTACACCTTTCATTGCCTTTCTTTGACAAGCCTGCTGATGTCATTTCCTGTGAAATACACCTTTGGTGAAGGAGTGCCCCAGTAATCTCTGTGGCATGTTCTGTTACTGCATAATGCTCTAATGTGCTGTAGTAGTTAGGTAGGTGTTCTAATCCCATTCATAGCAACTTTGAGTCTGTGTTTGTGCATATGTGTAGGGCCCAATGCTTTTGAGGACAGTCAGTACATCTTTCATTGCCTGTCTTTGACAAGCCTGCTGATGTCATTCCCTGTGAAATACACCTTTGGTGACAGTGAACCAGTAATCTCCATGGTATGTTCTGTAACTGTCTAATGCTCTAATGTGCTGTAGTAGTTGAGTAGGTGTTCTAATCCCATTCAAGGCAACTGTGCGTATGTGTAGGGCCCAATGCTTTTGAGGACAGTCAGTACACCTTTCATTGCCTGTCTTTGACAAGCTTGTTGATGTCATTCCCTGTGAAATACACCTTTGGTGAAGGAGTGTCCCAGTAATCTCTGTGGTGTGTTCTGTAACTGTGTAATTCTCTAATGTGCTGTCATAGGTAGGTAGGTGTTCTAATCCCATTTGTGGCAAGTGTGGGTGTGTGTTTGTGCATATGTGTAGGGCCCAATGCTTTTGAGGACAGTCAGTACACCTTTCATTGCTTTTCTTTGACAAACCTGCTGATGTCATTCCCTGTAAAATACACCTTTGGTAAAGGAGTACCCCAGTAATCTCTGTGGTGTGTTCTGTAAGTGCATAATGCTCTAATGTGCTGTAGTAGTTAGGTAGGTGTGCTAATCCCATTCATGACAACTGTGAGTTGGTATTTGTGCGTATGTTTAGGGCTCAATGATTTTGAGGACAGTCAGTACACCTTTCATTGCCTGTCTTTGACAAGCCTGCTGATGTCATTCCCTGTGAAATACAACTTTGGTGAAGAAGTGTCCCAGTAATCTCTGTGGTGCATTCTGTAGCTATGTAATGCTCTAATGTGCTGTAGTAGTTAGGTATGTGTTTTAATCCCATTCATGGTAACTGTGAGTCTGTGCATATGTGTAGGGCCCAGTGCTTTTGAGGACAGTCAGTACACCTTTCATTGCCTGTCTTTGACAAGCCTGCTGATGTCATTTGCTGTGAAATACACCTTAAGTGCAGAAGTGCTCCACTAATCTTCGTGACGTGTTCTGTAACTGCATAATGCTCTAATGTGCTGTAGTAGTTAGGTAGGTGTTTTAATCCCATTCATGGCAAATGTGAGTGTGTTTGTGTTTGTGCATTTGTGTAGGGCCCAATACTTTTGAGGACAGTCAGTACCCCTTTCATTGCCTGTCTTTGACAAGCCTGCTGATGTCATTCCCTGTGAAATACACCTTTGGTGACAGAGTGTCCCAGCAATCTCCATGGTGTGTTCTGTAACTGCATAATGCTCTAATGTGCTGTAGTAGTTAGGTAGGTATTCTAATCCCATTCATGGCAACTGTGAGTGTGTTTGTGTTTGTGCATCTGTGTAGGGCCCAGTGCTTTTGAGGACAGTCAGTACACCTTTCATTGCCTGTCTTTGACAAGCCTACTGATGTAATTCGCTGTGAAATACACATTTGGTGAAGGAGTGCTCCACTAATCTTCGTGGCGTGTTCTGTAACTGCATAATGCTCTAATGTGCTGTTGTAGTTTGATAGGTGTTCTAATCCCATTCATGGCAACTGTGAGTCATTGTGTGTGTGTTTGTGCATATCTGTAAGGCCCAATGCTTTTGAGGACAGTCAGTACACCTTTCATTGCCTGTCTTTGACAAGTCTGCTGATGTCATTCCCTGTGAAATACACCTTTGGTGACAGAGTGTCCCAGTAATCTCCATGGTGTGTTCTGTAACTGCCTAATGCTCTAACGTGCTGTAGTAGTTAGGTAGATGTTCTAATCCCATTCATGGCAACCATGAGTGTGTTTGTGCATCTGTGAAGGGCCCAATGCTTTTGAGGACAGTCAGTACACCTGTCTTTGACAAGCCTGCTGATGTCATTCCCTGTGAAATACACCTTTGGTGAAGAAGCATTCCAGTAATCTCCATGGTGCGTGGTATAACTGTGTAATGCTGTAGTGTGATAAACTACTTAGGTAGTAGTTCTAATTCCAGCCATGACAACTGTGTGTGTGTGTGTGTTTGTAATTCGTAACCTGTGTGGAGGTGGGTGTGACACCTAGACCCTTTAAGGAGCTAGTTTTGTAATTTTCCTATATGGTGGCAATATTATATGTCACAATAACCACATCACAAGGATAACAGATGTCAATCAGCTGAGATGCTGGGGTGCCAATCCACACCCCTACATATGATACAAGGCATGGTGAACAAAGTAATCAATCCAAACCAAATACTATGCACGTGGGGGATGCAAGGCCCAACCAAACTATGAAGAAACAAAGATGGCCAGCAAGGTTAACAGTCGAAAATGCAGCCCAGGACCAGATAGTGAATAATCAGACTTTTATTATAAATAAAACAGACCGGTTTCGGCAATTTAATGCCTTCTTCAGTGTTGAACAAACAATCAAAATGAACACAATAAAAATGCAAATTTATACAAAGTATTGGCCAATAGGCACATGAATGTGCTGTTAGACCTCATGAATAATGTATAATATATAAAACTGAGAGCATGGTTAAAAATGTGTGTGATGCCCAAAGACAATAATACCAAAAGCCTTACAAAAAACAAAACACAAAACCATAATAGACTATGGAACCATGAAGGCTATAATTATACATAATAAAATATGTACCTCCATAGTCATAATTATATTAAATATATGTGGAAGAATAAAAGAGAACCTATAAGGGGCACATTTCAAAACAGACGTAATAATAAATTCTGGCTACTTCCTATTATATATATACATACACATACATGTATATATATATATACACATACACATATATATGCATACACATATATATAAAAAAACAATGAAATAATTCAGAAAATATTATACCTGATATAGTTGATAGATAAAAAGATATTCAGTACATCCTTCTGCATTTGCTAATTGTTAGAGAGGATCATTGGGACCAGGTGGAAAAATTAAGCCCAAAGTAATTATCCATTGCCTTTCTTTGTGATTGATGATACCTTACAAAAAATGAGATTAAATAATTCAGAACATATTATGCTTGATATAGTTGTTAAAAAAGGTAGAAATCAATACAACCTTTTCCTTGGCAAATGTTAAAGATGATCATTGAGACCAGGTGGAAAAAGTGCGCCCAAAGTGATTATCCAATACTTTTCTTTATGATTGAGAATACCATGCCACCCTTGTGGGTTGCTACAATCACCCACTATACGGTCAATAATCATGAACATAAACTGTGCTTGTAATTGTTTTGATACA
This sequence comes from Protopterus annectens, assembly GCF_019279795.1. Classification (NCBI taxonomy): domain Eukaryota; kingdom Metazoa; phylum Chordata; order Ceratodontiformes; family Protopteridae; genus Protopterus; species Protopterus annectens. Next base: position 721,604,431 of record NC_056728.1, read on the forward strand.
TGTCGATATAAAGCATTGGTCTCCCTTTTGTTTTTAATGTCACTACGGTGTTCATTTATTCGTGACCTGAGTGGCCTGGAAGTCTGTCCCACATAAAATGCCCCACAATGGCATGATGCCAGGTACACAACCCAATCACTGCTGCAGTTTCCAAAGATTTTACAGTCAAAGACCTTACTGGTGTTACGACTCGAAAAGTTCTGAGACTTGGTGATCTGTTTGCAAGACCCACAGTGGCCACATGGGTGTGTGCCCAATAATTCATGTCCCATTATTGTAAGTTGTTTATGAATTGCTCCACCACTACCAATATGTTTATAATGAGAAAGATGGGACCCCAATGTTTTGCCTTTTCTGTATGAAAATTGACATTCCTCACCCAGAACAGATCTGAGTTGTTCATTGGCTAGTAGTATATTCCAATGTCTATTGATGATGTCCCTAATAACATAATAGTTCCTGCCATATGTAGTGATGAATCTGATGGTTGTTGATCTGGAATCACCAGAAGGGATGTTATAATCTAACAATCTGTTCCTTTTCATCTGAGAGGATCGTGTCCATGCAGTATTAATATCTGAAAAATTGTATCCCCTGCTGGCAAATCTGCGACATAAGTCAAGACTAGCAATGTCATAATCTGACTGGGTGGAACTAAGGCGTTTCATCCACATAAATTGTGAAACCGGGATGTTTCTGATAGTATGACGTGGGTGCATGCTTGATGCATGTAATAAAGTATTATATTGGGGGTATTTGCGAAACACTCTGGTGGCCAAAGTATGATCATGATTCCTAGAGATCGTTACATCCAAGAAATTGATAATCTGCATATCATAAGTAATAGAAAATTTGATTCCCCAGATGTTGCCATTGAGATAATCCACAAATTCATGCAAATAACCCACATCTGCACGCCATACCATCCAACAGTCATCCACGTACCTGCGCCAGATGTCCATTTCAACCAGGTATATATTGTGAGATGTATCATAAATCATGCACTCTTCAAAAAATGCCATAAACAGGTCGGCATAAATGGGAGCAAAAGATGCTCCCATAGCTGTACCCTGTAATTGCCAATAGCATTGTCCTTGAAAATAAAAAACATTCTTGTTGAGTACATGTTCTGACATGCATATCAATAACGTATTGAATCCTGGTGAGTATAAACCTGCCCTATCCAAACAATATTTAAGGGCTTGTAATCCAGCCCAATGTGGTATACTGGTGTACAAGGCTTTGACATCCAGTGAGCACATTAGCCACCCTGGCTCCAATTGTGTATCCTCGATGATTTTCAGGAACTGTGTAGTGTCTTGTAGCCTTGCCCTGACCAAACCCAAGAGAGGTTTGAGATATTGTGTCAGGAAGGCGGACAAGGGTTCAGTCAAAGACCCAATACCTGAAACTATCGGTCTTCCCGGAGGTTTGGTTAATGATTTGTGAATCTTGGGTAGTAGATACATAATCTGCTTGCGGGGCTCCTTAACCAAAAGTTGTGTAACACAGTTTTTGCTGATGATGCCCTCCTCACATGCTAGATTCAGAAAAGAGCCAATTTCATGCTTAAAATTCGGGGTTGGGTCTATGGCCATGTTCATGTAACATGCTGTGTCCGATAGTTGGGATAAACCCTCTTGAAGGTAATCACTCTTGTTTTGTACAACCACAGCCCCACCCTTATCTGCTGGTAATACAACTATATCTTTGTTGTTACGTAATTGTTGGAGGGCGATGCTCTCCTGTTGTGATAGAGTATGTTTCAACATAGTGTGTCCATGATTCTGAAAGTGTAGATCCCTGAACACTGACTGCATAAAAATTGACACATGCTTGTTCATGGGGGGCTGGAACTCAGATTTGCCAAATCTGAATTCATTTGATCTTTGAGATGTGTCATCTGCAAAAAATAACTTAAGGTTAAGACTACGACAAAAGTTAATAACATCTGTGACTATGTGATATCCATTGGAAAAAAAGCCAGGTATAAAACTAAGCCCTTTATTCAAAAGAGTATATTGATCACCAGACAAATGTACATTGGATAAGTTTAAAACATTTTGGTTTAATTGTTCATCTTGATTTATGTTAGAAAGTTCTGGATCAAACCCTCCAGGGAATGTTCTAATGGATCTTTTCTTGTGTTTCCTGCCTCCTCTGTGTTTGGAACCATTTCTAAAGGGATATTTTTATTCGTTTTCTTTTTATATGGTGACGCCCTATCCCCTGAGCTATCATAATCTGTGAGAGAGGAATCCTCTCCTGAAGTGCTGTTGTTGAACACATCCCTATTTTTCAGAATAGATCTTGATCTCTTCTTAGGGTGACCAGAGGCAGGCCCCTGACCAACATCTGCAAATCTGACAGAGCGATTAAGCTCAAAGGGTCGTCCCCTTTGGTAGTCAGAATAATCTCTATGGAATTTTTTAATCTTTCTTTCTTTGATAATTTTTTCGTGGTTTGTCAATTCTCTAGATAACTTTTTAATGCTATCCTGAAATTTAGGTAGGGACTCAAATTTTTTGCAATCACAACACAATGTTTTAACCTCCTGAATATTCACATCTACCATTCTCTCATAATATTGTAAAAGGACATTCACAAATAACATGGACCCTATTTGTAAAGCCTCCTTCCAATCACCATTCAACTTGTCATCCGGTCTTCCTACCAATGGTTGGAGCCGTATTCTCAAGCCCCTTGGAGCAATATTCCTGTTAGAATATGCTCTGAATAGTTTCAGATGCCATATATTAGATCTCAAAGTTTTGAGTCCTTTGGTAAGAGAATGGAAGGACATATCACAATCAGATGAAATATGTTGATCCGTGTTACTTGGATTACTGCCTGGTGAGGTATTGATCCCAAACACTTCAATATCCTCCCGATCGGCACATAATCCAGATAGTATGCTCTCTAGGTCCATGCTGTGGATGTCCAATTTAAACAAGAAAGTAAATAATAACAAGAGAGAATGGCAGTTGTTGGCAAACCCAGAAAAAACTTCAATATTTACTCCAATTATAGCAGAGGTTGGTGAGAGGCTCCCCAGCCACCCTAACAAAGTACCCAAACTAGTACACCATCCTGAAAAATCAGGAGGGTAGATATGGGAAAGAGGTTCAACAATATACCAATAATCCTAAAGAGGTAGATAATAATACCTGACCAGAGGAATACTGCCAGATAGGTATCCAACACATATATAGCTGGATAAGAAAAATGCAAGTAAATATAATCACAAGGTTCAGGGTACTAATGTCAAGGCAAAAAGAGGTCCTTGCTAATAGTAACCAAAATAATTCTGGGTGATTAACCTGATTATGTTGGTTGATATAAACTAAATATGCTAATTGGTACCTGGCTATATAGTGAACTGAGATGCGCCCAGTAAAGTGGAACAACCACTACCCAAGTTTGATGGTTATATGTTGTAAGACCCACAAACACCACCAATGTATGTTCACTCAAAGTAATCAACCCTACTATTACACAGAGTACACTATGAAACTGTGTCTCATACACAAACACACTTGCCTAGACAACTGCCACTATGTTGGTAGTACCCTGCATACTGTTCACAGATAGCAAGCCTCGTGTGATTGCAGTGGGCTACAGAGGGCATGGCACCCTGTCCATCAGTACAATAGGCACATAACTGAAGACAGTACACCTTCACTACGATCCCCAATGGATGCCTACAAGATCTGTGGTGCCATCAAATGTGATCCACAAAGGACTGGCCATGAGCATGCCCTGCCACATGAGGTCAGGAGTGGCACATGTGATGATAACAATCTGTGTACATAACATACACACATACATATACACATGGGTGCAACTTAACAGCAGATGTGGCCTCCCACACACACCATTTCTGTGAAGACAATCCCTATTACAGTATCAATAGTCGACAAATATACCTGCGATACATACCTGACATCCCCTTGCACTGAGAGATTGGGACTATTGGGGCTGAGGTAGGGCTCCACTCCATGTGCAGAACATAGGGTGAACATATATGTATATATAATTATACATATATCCATATAGATATATACACATATACATATCTTGCTTAGTGTATGACAACAGTTTTACACATATGTGCCTGTGTTCCAGCCTCTGTCCTCCACCTACATACCAGGCTTTGCACATATGACATGCTGTCAGGGGTTGTTATGTAGTGGGCTGTGTGCATGTCATGCTGTCATTCCTGCCATTCCTCCACTACTGGTGTGTTCCCCACACATACTGGGGGGTTGGGGCCATATATGTTTGGGTTTCGCCTACACAATACATGTGTGCCCTAATGCACTCCAAAGGCCAGTGTATGTAACAGTGGTATATGGCCCAGTATTATTGAGTCTGGGGGGGGGTGCACCATAACTAACCTAGGCTGTTACAACATGTGTGGATATCAGGGGTAGGCTGCCTTAAGGTATCTGGATGTACATTACCATACAATCCACCTTGGGTAAATGCAGGCCTACTGCCTCCTGCCATACAGAATGTTCTGCTTGTCATTGTGATTGTGATGGTGTCAGTTATGCCTTATGTGACAGATACATCCCATTGTGTCAGCTGGGGTCTTTACCCCCTAGGGATTGTGTACAGAGTGTAGATAGAGGCTGCTGAACTATACATTTGCATTATGTACTGTTGATTGTTTGGTATGCTGTGGCCCAGTCTGTCTTTACTATTGTACTACTTGAAGGCCTCGGCCTGGACAGCAACATATGTCAACCTTTCCAGACTACTGTATTAGTATAACTGTTTCACAGTTGCATTACTCTGTTCATATGGATGTCAGTGTCTAAACAGCTATATGACATGGCATATGGAACTGTCATAGTACACACATAAAGCTTTCCCAATTATGCACACCTGTGTGTGGTGTTATATCCTTTGATATCTCTGTGGGTATATGTTGCAGGCAATGAATGTCATTTGTATGGGTGGCTCATACAGTCTCCAGTTGGTAAGGTGGTAACTGTTGGAATACTGGCTGCTCCATATTATGTGCACATACTACATATATATCTTACTGTACATACTCTGTGTGTGTATATGTAGTTTTATATATATATATATATATATATATATATATATATATATATGTGTGTGTGTGTGTATAGATATATATGTATAACTGTACCTGCATATATGTGTCTGTGTATATGTATCCTAGGGATGGCCATGTCATGTCTGGTCCTGATTATGGGTTCTGCAACACTTTTAGTGTATTGCAGGAGGGACGTGTTTGGGTCTAGGGGGGGTATACCTATTCGTACAAGACGTATATTGTTTGGGGCCTCTCAACCCCATTAACATTGCATGTGGGCATATATGTTTTTGTTATTTCCGCATTGTTATCTACAGATGCATGTCTGTATATACCTATAAATATATATATATATATATATATATATATATATATATATATATATATATATATCTGCTGACATATATATAACCTGACGTATATATTTAGACCTGTAGATGTAGACATATATATCTATAGATGTAGGCATTTACATGTATATATGTTCATATATATTTATATATGTATATATGTCTACAAATATATATATATATATATATATATATATATATATATATATATATATAAATCTACATATATCAATATGTTGTATCTGTTTAGACATTAATATATTTACTCACACACATACATCTACATGTTGGAATACATTCTCTGTACTGTTGAATGACTGAGCTGGTTGATATGTTTTGAATACATCAGGGTTATGTATATGTGATATGGCTTAGTGGTAAATCAATTTGGCTGTGATATTCAGTGTCCTGGGTTTGAGCCTAGCGGAGGCTGTTTATTTTGTTGCTAGGCAGAACAAGGGCCTTTGGATACAGAGTGGTTAAGGCACTTTTAAGCAGTTGTAAGCAGCTTTGCACGGGTTTGCATGATGGTAAGCACTGCTAACTTCTGGTTACTGTTTCTTATACTCGTTAGCTCCTGACTTGCTTAACCTGTGTAGGCATTGCTTACCCCCACGCAAACAGGCTAAAACCCGCTTACTGCTGCTTAAAAGTTCTTACTCCCGCTTACCCCCTTGCTATTTTTTTTTAAAGAAAATAAAAAAGGGGTTGATAGGAAAGTGGTGAAAAAAAGGGGCACAAAGAGGGAAAGACAGTAGGGAATATAGCCAGGGATGTGCAGGAAGGATGTAGGGAAGGTTTATAGCTGCCCATTTTTTCTACAGCAACAGCTGTGCATATGCACTGAATTTGGAGGTAGATTCTGACACTTAAACCCCTGGGAGTGGGTGAAGGCAACAATAATTCGTTGTGATGCCAATTAGACCAGATTACATGTGTCCAGTGGACACGTGTGCGAAATGGACATCTATGTATGGGGCGAGATTTTTTGTGGGAACAGATTGCCCTTTTTTTTTCCAGATGAGAGTGCGATGTTGGGGAGGGGTAGTAGGTATATTTGGGGAGGTAGGTTGGTTAGGTTAACAGACAAGACAAACAAGACACATACAGGGGTGGCATATGACACATGTGGGGGGTAAACACCTTGGATGGGGAGGGGTGTATGGAAGTTGCAAGCCCATGAACCCCCAAATGGAAACAGTGGGATTGAGGTCCCCACCCATGAGCAGTTACCACTGCACCTTCACAGCCCCAAAGGTGGCAGTGCTGGGGGCTGAGTAGGAGGGGCAGGCTCACCCTCTAATTGCACCACTCGGCCCTCCAGCTGGTGTAGCTGGTCTCAAAATGCTCTATCGATCTCCCTATGCACCACGACCTGGACCTGACGATAGGTGACAGGTTTCTCTCCACCTCCGGTCCCGGGGGGGCCATGCCTCATCCCCTGCAGTGGTCCCAACTGAAGGTGGTGCAGGGCCTATGGAGGAGTAGGTCCCAGGCTAAGCCCCAAATGTGTTGGTGCCCAGTGCCAGGGCCAGCTGAGGTGGGACAGGTGGGTCCGCTGGGACTGGCCTTCCCATATGAGCTGTGGTTTTGCAGTTTAAGGACATATATGGGTTAGTAATCGTCAACAGCATTCAGGATTAATTATAACAGCATGCATAGGTATATCCATTAACCCAAGACACCAAATTTAAACCAGTTGCATAGCAAGCAGAACACATGCATATATGGAACAGCAGTGGCCATTACAACAGCATGTAGGTTTTATTGATGGCAACAGGCCACCAATATGGGTGTATTTTAATATGGCACATGCATAGAACCAAATGTGGATATTTATTACCCAATAGGGCATATGTCCCAACATAAGTTTGGAGAGTACTGAGGTGTATAATTGGATTCATGTTGCACATATGATGGGGGCAAAAGCAAGAGAGTTCAGTTAACTGATATATCCCTGTAGTTTTCACAACTTTCTTAGTCACTGCAATGATCTGTCCCTTATATGTATTATTACACTACCCATTGGCCTTACTTTGTACAATGGAATGTTTGTAAATTAGTATGTACGTGGACTGTGTCTAACGTATAGTCTACACCTTTTACTTGTTGTAGCAGTTGAGAAGATCTTTGTTACCAGTACCTGACAATTTCTACACATACTCCCAGATTCCATGTTGATGTTATACACATACCCCTCAATCCGTTATTACACTCATTCTGGTTGAGGTTTGACAGGATGCAGGTGTTAATGCAACATATTATGCGAATTGCTCTCATACACCTTGGGTGTGATGCTACAATGAGAGGTTTGTTTTCTTATACATTCTCTGACTATGTACAGGTTTGACTATAGGTTATATGTCATCACAGGCTGCCTACATTTCTTGGATCACACTGATTTCTCAGGGGAACAGGGGAACAGGCAGCATATTTGGGCCATTTATCTGCACATGCTGGGCAGATCGGAACAGTTGAGGGGTATGAATATGCATACAGATTACTATCTGAGCATTCTGACACAGTCTGTACAGTTGATGGTTATGATTATGCTTACAGCTTACTATCTGAACATTCTAGAAAAATCTGTACAATTGTTGGGTCTAATTATGCATACAGCTTTCTATCTGGGCAGTCTCGCAAATTCTGTACAGCTGTGGGGTATGATTATGCATACAACTTACTACCACTCCCGGGATTCAAACTCCTGCTGTGTGTGGTAAAAATATTACAGTTAACATCACAGTACACTGTGCTATCAGGGAATTGATGTAAAGCTTTCCAATGTTTTCTCTCTAAGTCTCCCTTAGTTGTACAATATGACTAACTTCTTGTTATACAGAACTTCCTATACATTTTATCTGCGTACCACAGTGTGGGTAACACTGCTTAATACAACAGTATTATTTATAGCATGCAACACTACAACATATTAAATCAGAGTATACACATGCACTCCATGGGTTATACCTTTATTCACAAGATATGACAGTTCATGCCAGATTATTACTAACCAGCCTCGCAACTCAGCCTTTGCAGCCTAGCAGCATGGGCTTGCTGGTTCACAGCCCACTCATCTGAAGCTGTCACAGAAATACAGTGACATTTAGCCATACCTGTATATAGCATACACAAGCTAGGCAATTGTTATATACTTAGTAGAATGGGTACTTACTCAGTACTGGGGCATCAGCCATCTGCCTGGCCTCCTGGATCCACTGTTCCAGTACCTCTCCCCTATGCCACTTCAGGTCAACATGGTGATGCCTGACCTGCTCACCAGTCCGGGGGATACTTGTGGCACTAGTGAGGTCACGGGCGAGACTGTCCCAGGCCTCTGCTTTATACTGGGAGCCCTAGTAATGGCCCTGCAGGAGTCTCTGCTCATGGTGTTTGACCAAGAGCCACACCATGTATTTTGACTCATTAATGACCCAGTGCTGTGCTCTAAATTGACTGCCTTCCCCAACTCTGGCCATTCTGACTACAGTAGGAAGCTGCAACCAGTTATGGGATGTATTCCCACCTGTGGGGTTTAAATATGCCTGATTTACCACACTTTTCTGTGATTGGATGGTCTGAAAAGGCTAAGCTATGGGCACACTTGCTTACCTAAGGTTGGCATTTCTTAAAGGGGCATACCACTGGGCAGATTGAGTTAGCTGCTCTACACATTGCTTACACCATGTAAGCTGACCTGTACAAAGCTTAGCATTGCTTATTATCTAATTAGCATTATATTTTCCTTTTGACATTGATTTATTATTTGTCACATGTTGTATCTGGGTCTGGTATCTGTGATTCATGTGTACGTACACTGTATGGGGTCCTAGGCAATTCAACACTTTATTACAATAACACCTCACATCTGGCCTTACTGCAGTACTCCAATTCACATATTTATGTTATGTAGCAGGTTATACAACATCACACTGTACATAGTTTCATTACACATGTTCAGTTTGATTTTCCCATGGTGAGGATTTGTTTGTTGAAACCTCATTCTTATGTATTGCTGTGATGTTTTAGTGGTTAATTACTTTGACTGTAGTGTACAGGGTCCTGGGTTTGAGCCCTGTAGAGGCTGTTTATTTTGTTGCTGGGCAGAACATGGGTTGTTGGGTACAGAGTGATTAAGGCACTTTAAACAGTTCTAAGCAGGTATGCGCAGGTTTGCGTGGAGCTAAGCAATGCCAACCCCCGCTTACAGTTTCTTACACTCAGCTTCTACTTTGCTTAATCTGTGTAGACAGTGCTTACCCCTGCACAAACACACTTAAACACGCTTACTAGTGCTTATATATGCTTACTACTGCTTATTTATGCTTAGACCTGCTTACTGGTGCCTTATTCATTATGACATTGAAACTTCACATGTGCATTTAATGCAGTACTCCAGTTCACATTTAAATGTTATTTAGTAGGTTATACAGGAAAATAAGGTTCATATACAGATTTCCTATGGAAAATGGTATGTGTTGCAATGGGACTCGAACTGGGAATGCCTGCTCGTTAGGCAGATGCTCTGCTGACTACACTATTACTATGCTGCTTTATTTGCATATATCTTCCTTGTTATCCTCTTCAGCCTTTTAAGCTGCTTTAACCATATCTAAGCCATGGGCACACCCGTACACCTACAGTTAGCTGTACCGGATTTTTACAAAAAATAAAGGGGTTTCTTCAGTTTATTTACATGTACTGTTGTTGTTCTGCACATGGGGGACTGTTGGTGGGGATATGCGGACAACTATGAATGGTCTCTCTCATTTATTTCCACTTTCTGCTGTTATACATTGCAGGGGCATGTTTATTCTGAAAGCTCTGCTCTCAGACACACCCCCTGCACTTGTACAGTATAAGCCTAGGAGGTCGGGCAGTGTGCCTTTATTAATATGCATGGCGCACTGCCATCCTCCTCCTACACGGGGGCTTCCGTGCAGGACAAAGCTAGTCCTGCATGGAAGATTAGTAAATCCGGGAGCTTATGTTTATATGCAACAATAATTGTTTACGATCTGTGTAAGGGTCTAGTATGGCATCCTGTGATGCAGGTTTTTGTGATTATGTTTGGCTAGACCAACACTTCTGAACTGGGATTTGTTAAAGAGGACATATTTTAAAAGTCCTGGGTTTAAAATGTTACAAATGGTAAAATTATTTTTTTCCTGCCTACCACTATGTAACAGAAAAGGATGGATTTTTCAGGCTTACTATAATGTGCTGCTCAGTACACTGATAATACATAACAGTAATTACTTACTCACAGACAAAGACATATACCCTTAAAGCCAAAAGAACATTAAAACCAATCATATTTTCATACTGTTCAGAAATTGTGCCATAACTAAAATGAGACCATTTGTCTTGACTGTATCTTTAACATACCTGCAATGTCTCTAGATACAGGAGGGAACACATCAGAGATTGCTGAGGTGAAGCTATCATATCTTATCACTTGAATAGTAGGCTGAGTGGTAATTAAGTAGTTTTATTTCATTTAATTTCTTTTTTATATTTTTATAGTTTGAAAATTATGCTGTAGTATATCAAATAATTCCATGTGTGAGCATGCATTAACTGTACTCAGTTTTAAGTGGTAATGCATTTCTGGGACAATGCATAGCTTCTTTGAAGTTTATCACTTAGTATGCACATATTCCTAGCATTATCTCACTGATTAGTGTTGCAATAAATCGAGTGTCATGAGTGACTGAAATAATTGATAGCAAACCGTTACAATTTTTATGAGTTTTGTACACAAACAATAATGCATAACAGGGTGTGTATTACCAGGAAATTAATGTCCACCCAGGGGTGTTGTGAGGCTCAACATTATTTCACCCAATGACACACACCCTGGAGGGCATTATTGTGCTTAGAAAGTATGCGGTTAACATTTTTTATTATCATATACTTTTTAATATGTTTTTTGATAAAATATGCTAAATGATTCAAACTTGCTATAGCATATGTACTTGGAGGAAGTACACACACACACACACACACACACACACACACACACACACACACACACACACACACACGTACACATTTCTTCCCTGTTTTAGTTAATTTTTTTAAACTTTACGCTTGTGCTGTTAAGCAAATACAAAAAAAATGGTGGGTGTTTACTTTTTTCAGTGACTGAGATTCATAACAGCTTAATATGTTGACTCTTGAAATGGTGGACATGTTTGTCAGTGGGCATTTCCTGTACATTAGCATCCTGCTGGAGAACATTTTGTTCTCCAGTCAGAGTGGTGAGGTATGGCTTGCCTGTTCTTTAACAATCAATGCTTATCCTATTGATCAATGGCTGCATATATCCTGCAAGGATATAACAGCCAGCTAGCTTCCAAAGATTCAGGGCATTCTCCACTTTCCCACAAACTGTCAAGTAGTTCGAGCTGAGCTGACTATAAGACAAGTTTGGGTGTCAAGCCCTTCAGAGCTTTACTGCCACCAAAAGGTACACTACTCTAAGGCTCTCAAGAATCGATGGTCCACTTGGTACTATTCCTTTGCTGGCAGATAAGGTCCCTTTGATGAAAAGCCTTCGATTTTATAAATATTGTTTGTGTTGCATTACTTCCCCCTTCAAGAAAGTTATTTTAAAGCTAGAAATGTGTGTTTTAACAAACTGTCTTGAGATTGTATCTCAATTTTAAATGAGAGCACTTTTTTCCTGTTAGTTTAAAAATTGTGTCAAGTAACTGAAAACTATTGCTTTCTTTGGAGAAATTATGTTTACTTTACTTTTTGGGGTCTAGCAAAGTGTTTTAAATTGCTGTGCTTTTCTATAAAAAAGTGACTTTTAAAGACTTATAGTTTTTATTGGAATTTGCCGCTTGTCTTCCTTGGGAAAGAGCCATCACTTTCTGCTTGACCATGGAACAGTCTACTGGTCCCATGGTTGTTACTTCTTTCAGCCACAAAAAGAAAAAGTTAAGCAAACAGCCCTTGCCGCTACTGCAGGCTAGCAATTTTCCTGAAATACATAGGGGCCATTTGTTGTACCTCTGGCCTCTAATCTTTTACCCCAAATCCCTCTGGTGTAGCAACTACACACCACTATGGACCAGGGGTTAGCCATGTCCTCTGTGACTGTTGAGGTCCCCTTATAGACAAGGGATTGAGACACTCTTGTTAGTCCTGGGAGATGGAAAAGGGAAGACTTGGAATCTTAATTTTTGTTAGAGATGCTAAATCTCCATCTGAACCAGCTAATCTGTCTGACGTGAGGTTCTTAACATGGAAAACAGTTTTACTGATTGCTCTGACCTCTCAAGAAGGGTATCTGAGTTGCAAGCTCTTATGTTGAATTAACCTTATCTCATTTTCCATAGGCTTCCATTTGACTTTTGAAGTAAAAATGCGTACTTATTTAAATAATAAGCCTAGCCCAAAGGTTCCTAGAATTTATAAACTCAAATGCTATGGAACAACTTGTTACCACTCCCACAAGAGGGGAAAACATACTGGACCTGATCATCACCATCATGGAGACTCTATGCTCCAGACCAGAAGTGTATCCCTCACTGGTAAGATCAGACCATAAACTAATCTCACTGGATATTCACATCCCGACCCCACCCCCTGCCCAGAAAACCACAGTGAAAAACTTCTCTAAAGCAAATTTTACACTCCTCAAAACTGAGGTGGAATCCTTCAAAGCCCCCGGGCCTGTGGAAAATACGGCCCAGACGGCAGAATCCTTTATAAACGCATTCTATGAACACCTTCAGGAATGCATGGATCATGCGATCCCAAATAAAACCAAGACCCAATCCTCCAAAGGCAGGCGTCCTGTCTGGTGGACCCCAGCCATAAACAAACTATACAATAGAAGGAGGAAGCTACTAAATGATAAAGCAAAATCCCAAAAGGGAAGGCATCACTGATCAGTATTAGCAAAAACTACGGGCACACATAAAATTGTCTAAGGCCAGCTTCGAGAGAAAAATTGCACAGGACACTAAGGATAATCACAAGGCTTTCTTTAGTTATGTTAGGAACCTCGGTGGTAATTCCCAGATATGCTCAGAATTAGTCCAAAATGACAAAAATACACGAACCCACAGACATTGCCAACATCCTAGCTGGCAGGTTCAGCAAACTTCTCCCCTCTCCCCACCAAAAGGGCAAATATCTATCCCAGCAGAGTGCTGCCCCCTGACATCTCAGATGCTCAGGTAAGAGCCGCCTCTCCAAAGCAAAAACACAGCATCAATGGGACCAGATGGTGTCCCGGCTCGTCCTACATAAACTCAAAGAAGAGCTAAACCCAAACATAAAACTACTGTTCAATCTCAGCCTTACTACAGGATATGTACCCAAAGAGTGGCGTACAGCAACAGTGGTCCCTCTCCATAAAGGTGGTGCCTCAACGGATCCTGGAAACTATCGCCCCATAAGCCTGACTAGCTTGCTCTGCAAAGCTATGGAAAGGATCATCATGGACCTCATAAATAAAGATATTGGGGACCTACAAACACTGGATCCTACCCAGTTTGGCTTTGTTAAGGGAAGATCCTGCCTCTTAAACCTGGTTGATTTCTTTGAAACAGTCACCAAGGCCATTGACGAGGGAAGGTGGTCCACACAGCCTACCTGGACCTCGCAAAGCCTTCGATACAATACCCCACTCGGGCATTATAGATAAGTTCACCAGCTTAAATATAAACCGCTATGTCACTAGATGGATTGCAAACTGGCTCAAGGACAGAACCCACATGGTTAGAATTGCTGGAGCCATGTCAGACTCCAAACCAGTTACAAGTGGTGTCCCACAAGGCTCAGTCCTGGGACCTCTCTTGTTCGGTATATATTTCTCGGAGGTACAGGCCGACACGGAAGGACTGTGGCTGACCAACAGATGACTGCAAACTGGGCGCCATAATCGACTCTCCAGCCGACACAAGCATCCTCCAAAAGGGCCTCATAGAAACAGACAACTGGTGCCAGAGCCATGGCCTCAAGCTAAATGCCAAAAGTGTATAGTCATCCCTTTGGCAAAACAAAGTGCCCACAAATTACCACATAGGTGGTAATCCATTAAGTACAGAAGAAGTAATTAGGGACCTGGGGACCCAAGTTGATAGTAATCTCTCATTTGACAACCACGTGGCCAAAGTGGTTAGAAAAACATTTTATATAGCCCACCTAATCATGAAGGGATTCACATCTAAATCAGGGAGGTCATCGTGCCTCTTTACTCATCCCTCATCAGGCCCAGAATTGAGTACAATGCCCCTTTGGGATGTACCTTACCAGACACCTGCAGCAACTGGAAAGACCCCAAAAGTACCTCACCAAGAGGATTAAAGGGCTCAAACAGATGCCATATGCTGCCCGGTTAAAGAAACTCCAGCTCTACTCAGTGGCATACCGCCTGTTCAGAGGCGATCTGTGCCTGACGATAAAGCCATGTCCAACCCGGAATTAATGGACATGCTGCACCTCAGAAAATCCAAATCCCATCGAGCTACGCTCGAGAGACTTGAACCTCAGCACTGAAATAAATAGGACATGCTGGAGGGACAGATTCATAACCCAGAGGCTCCCTTCACTCTGGAATAAAATCCCAGTCCAGGTTAGGCAGAGTCCCTCACTGACTCTCTTCAAGAGGAATCTTGATGAGTGGATGGGAGATCGTAGGTTTACCCCGGGTATCACTTCTGTGTCACTGTTAGACAGAGGCACAGTATACTAACCTCGAAAAAGGGCATAGCAAAATAAATTTAAAATGGGTGGCGAAAGCCAAACACATTCTGGCTAGGCTTATAAATGCCCTAGGGCAGATAGCCTAGTATGAACCTATGAACCTATAAGTAGTTCTACTAGACTTTAAAAAGTGCTGTGTTTCTTTGTTGTTTATTAATGTTTTTACATTACTTTCATTAATTATGTTTCTACATTCACTTACAACACAATATAAACGTTACCAGAATTTTATGAGGCTATAGCACATTCACCCTCCTTAATTTTAAATTTTGGAAGTACCATAAAAAATCAAGGCCTATACATAAATAAATGTCCAAACTGTCCAAAAACCAAGGAATGTCAACAGTGAGTACAATAAATACAATAATACAGCACTTTCATTCTGCAGACCCGGAACTTCATCAGAACAAACTGATACATGCATCATTTCCTTTTATACCAAAAAAAATCTTAAAAATACAATACACTTAAAATACTTTATCTATAATATCAGTTTTAAAACAAGTGTTAAAATAATCATTTGAAAAAATGAATTATATACCAATCAATTAAGTTCAATATAAATAAGTTCATAAAAATCCTATAAAGGAAAATAAATGTCATGAAGGAAAAAATGTTTACAACAATATAGCAGCCCTTAGTTTGAGTACAGGTGGTGAGTGGGAGTCTAAGCTTAGCTTTAAAGAGCTTTTATGGCAACTAAGACTGAATTCCAGAAATACACCAGGATTACATGATGTGGTTTTAATCTTCCCTGTAGTTTAACAAAAAGTGATAATTTTTACACTTGTTTTAAAACTGATATTATAGTTAATGTTTTTTTAGTGTACTGCCTTGTTAAGATTTATTTATTTTTGGTATAAAAGGAAATACTGCCTGCATTAGTTTGTTCTGTTGAGGTTCCAGATCTGCAGAATGGAAAAGCTTAATTTATTTTAATAAACTATTGTATTTATTGTATTCACTGTTGGTGTTCCTTGTTTTTTGGGCAGTTTGGACATTTATTTATGTACGGGTCTTGATTTTCCATGGTACTTCCATGGTGCATCTTTTTTTCTGGTTATTACTGTATCTAGCAGTGGTTGTTACTTTCTGGGTTCTTAATTTTAAATTTTCTTTTTTTTTTCTTTTATAGGTTCATAGGTTAATTACTAGGCTCGCTGCCTGTGCAGACCATTTAAAGCTTAGCCGGTTTCCCTTTTTGAAATTGAAATGCCCTATCCCATTTGGTTGTAGATTGACCTTACTTAACCCATAGGTTCATAGGTTCATAGGACAATACTAGGCTATTGGCCAGGAGGTCCTTATAAGCCTAGCCAAGAGTTTCACCCATGTTCCCACAAAGTCAGCACCTGTTTTCCCTGTCCAGCAGGGACACAGGTGGGATCCCAGGGGTATATTTTCTGTTTCCGATCCAGTCCCATGGTTGATAATTATTTATTACCCCTAATGAGAACAATTGGGATCATGCCATAGATAATTCAAGAGGATCCATGCATAGGATAAAGCATGTAGGAGTTACCTTTGTCCATTAGTAGTACAGTGGGCAGTCCTGGTTTAAATTTTCTATTTTCCATCCATATGTCTAAGTTTTGTTTGAATATGGACAGGGATGAACTTTGTTTTATGTGACCGGGGAGTCTGTTCTAGAGCAATGTTATCTCCTGTGAGATATATCTCTCCCTACAAACCATTCTGTCGATGTTGCAGAAGAGGTGTAGATCCCTAAACTGAGTATTTCTGATACCATTTGACTTGATGATGTGCAGTAAATCCATCATTAAGCGGTTGGAGGATGCCTTGCATGCCAGACACAGGTCACTTCTTAGCAGTCTGTAGGATACTGAATATAATGACAGGGCTTTGAGTCAGTCCACGAAGAACATGTTGTTTAGGCCTTGTATCCTTTTAGTGAGGTATCTCTGTGGGCATTCCAGTTGTTGTATGTGTCTAGACAGATATATGCCAAAGAGGGCATTATATTCAATGACTGGCCTAATGAGGGCTGAGTAAAGAGGGACAATGACATACGTAGATCTAGATACAATCCCTTTGTTTATGAGCTGTGCAATATAGAAGGACTTTCTTACAACACTGGACACATGTTGGTTAAAAGTTAGGTTGTTGCCCACATAAGTTTCCAAATGTTAAACAGCTGATTCAACTGTTAGGGTCATATTGTCAATGTGGTAGTTCCCTGGGGTAGCTGACTTCCCAAAGAATACACTAAAGCTTTTTTTTACATTTAGTTTCAGTCTATGATTTTGGCACCATTTATTTATTTAGGAGAAATCTTCCTGCAGGATGGCTAAGTCATTTGGGGATTCAGTGACTGCTCTTAGCTTGCAGTCCCAGCACAGATCCCTGGGTGACTCCATGGATGATTGGTCTCTTTGTGGAGGTAACATCCCCTATTTTGATTATCAGTGCCCTATCTGTGAGCTAGTTAGCAATCCAGAGGATCACTTAGGGCTTTATTCACAGATTATTTATCTTTTCTACTGTGCCTGAGTGGGGAATTGCATCAAATGTTTTGGCCAAGTCAAGGTATGTGGTGAGTACCATTTTTCCTTCATCCATTGCCTTGTTGACCTTTTCAAAAAAAAAAAAAATCCACCAAGTTGAATAAGCATGATCTGCCCTTAATGAATCCAGAATGAGACAAGTCCAGTGTTTGGAGGTTCCTTATGTCCTGATTGATTGGTACTATGCTCCGCCTTTTCATGTCTTTACGTATGAGGATGATCAGACTTATTGGTCTGTAATTGTGTGGGTCTGTGGGAAGTTCTGCCATATGCAGGAAAATGACTGAAGCTGTTCTTCATTCACTTGGTACAAAGCCTGTATGGAGGCTGAGGATGAGCAGTGTTGTTAGAGTTGTTATATCATGCTTCATGCTATTTAAGATGCATCGAGGATTATTGTCAGCAACCACTGATGCAGTATTTCTGGCTTCTGATAGCATTTTTAGGACTTGGTCTTGTGTGATAGCCAGAAGCGAGCCAGTTTCAGGTATATTTTGAGGGACAATATTTTTGAATCTTTGCTTTTTTAGTCATAGCGTTGAGGAGAGTCCAGGCTTTTATTTTTATTATTAATGTTTTATAGTTTCACTTTGCAGTTACTTGCTTTTGTAGCAGTATAGATTCTACAAGTAACAAGTGATAGTATCTGTTATAAAAAAATATAAACTTTAGTAGTTATCCAAAATGTAGCTTCTCCTAAGCTGGAATGCAGTGCCAGTGTTCTGGTCATGAGGTGGTTAGCATTATATGAAAGTTGTATTGTGGCTTTCTATCTTTTTCCAGTGCTGTATTTAACATATTTTTTTCCTGTATATTATTTTCTAGCTTCATTCTTATTGGCCCAGAAATGAGAGACTGTTTGGTCAGTGGTGAATGGAGTGGTAGCACTTCTCAGTGTGTTCCTCGTTCCTGTGATGAGCCCCCTCCAGTTGATCATGCATTAGCAGAAGCCCACCATCGACTTTTCGGAGACATAGCATTCTATTTCTGTAAAGATGGCTATAGCATTGGAAATAACTCTGAGATGCACTGTAATGCTGAAGGCCTTTGGGTTCCTCCACCTGGAAAGACAGTCCCTCATTGCATAGCTGACTTCTGTGAAAGACCACCAGATATTCCATATACCATCTTAGAAACAACTGAAAAAGAAAAATATGCTACTGGTTCAGTAGTTAGCTTTAAGTGCTTGGAAGGTTTTATTCTCAACACTTCAGCTGTGATTGAATGCCTTCCTGGTGGTCAGTGGGAGAGTTCCCTATTCAGAATACAGTGTATCCCAGTCCGCTGTGGAGAACCTCCAAAAATCAAAGATGGTTATGTAAGTGGCACAAATTACAGCTTTGGTGCTTTAGTTGCATATACCTGCAATAAAGGATTTTACATAAAAGGAGAAAAGAAAAGAACATGTGAAGCTACTGGAGAATGGAGTGGTGTTCTGCCAACATGTCATGCCGTCCCTTGTGGAGAGCCTCCAGGAATTGAAAATGGATGGGTTAAGGTATGTGATATACTATACAAAGTTGTAATATAAGCTGGTAATTTAGCTTTATTAAGCAGCTTAACAACACTGACAAACAACCCATAAAATGCAGCTTTCGACAATATTTCAATTACAGAAAAGTAAATTTCAATTAAGATGGTGTCATTGCAATGATCCTTAGATACAATATCTTTTACGAGAACTGCAACTAGGCAATATTCACATTTACAAGATTATGCTATCTGTACATGTCTGGACCTTAACACATATCACACATGCACACAAGAACTGAGGATTTTTCATACTATGTTATTCCTCACACTACAACTCTGACATGACTGAATTCATACTGTGCTTCTGATGCACATTTTCTGCTGTCTTGTTTGCTAGATAAATAAACTTGTGTATAAATAGCATTTGCTGTTAATAAAGCATATCCTACCAGGGGAAGTTAAATGAACTTTGAATTCATACATTATAGCATACATCCCTTTTTATAAAACAGAAAAAACAAGGTCACATAGAAAATCAGCTGAGAGCAAGTTAGATACATCTCTTTTGTTCTTTTCCCTGCCTTTTTGGTTAGCTGCACATTTTAATTTACCAGTGACTTAGAAATTAATATTTGTACTTTCACTATTGGAATAGCTGGGAGTTACATTTGCAAAATGCTGCCAAAAACTGCTCAGTTATATTTCTCTACATTATGAAGGCTTAATTTTTAAAGAGAATAAAGCATGTGCATTTAAATATTATATTTTTCCTACATATGTATACTTTGCTGTATTTCTTTATTTCTAATTCTTATATTCTTCTTAGTTGTTAGGATGGAGCAGTTTGCCATCAGTTTTCTTAAGAAAATATTTATTAGCCATGTGTGTGTGTTTGCAAAATTTTAATTTAAAAATTGCGTTTTTTGGAATAGATAGCACATTATCTTTAGGATTATATAATCCTTCACAATATGCGGTAAATTTAGAATAATGCATCTTCTTAATTATTTACTGCACAATTCTAATAATAAAATATTATATAACTACTCTTAAGGTATCACCCTAATCTTACCATCATACATCTTTGTCTCTGGAATGTTGAAATTGTCATTACTGTTATTTCAGTCTCTTTTCACTGTGGGACTACACATGAACCCTTTGTTAATGTAGTCACACACAGAATTTGTACTGATCCTCTTTGTGACTGAAAAAAAATATGCAGCTTAGATTAACATTGTTGTAGGGTGATGCAGTGGCTAACGTTGTTACCTCATGGCAAGAGGTTTCCTGGTTTGATTCTTGGCTGGAGTGCCTTCTGTGTGTTTGCATGGATTTCTTCTGGGTACTCTGGTTTCCTCCCACATTCCAAAGACATGCAGTGGATGGATTGGACACTCTAAATTGGCAATAGCTGTGAGTGTGTGTTCAAATGTGTGGTGTGGAAGAGCTGTCATAGCAGGACTAGCCACCCGGTGATGTAAACATTGGCTCCAGAAGGTTATCACTGTTGATGTGACACTACAACCCTATATGCAAAAATAGGAAAAGGAGTTGTGGATGGATGGATTTGCATTGTTGTGTCACAGCACTTATTATTTTTTATTTGGGGTGCCCTCAGTGTGGAGCATGAACATTCTCCTTTACATGTGTGTGTTTTTACCAGGTACTCTATTTTCCTCCTATATGCCAAAGAAACGAGGGACAGGGCATATGTAAGAGGCAACATCAGGAGCATTCTGTAAAATGAGAGACAGTTTTAAACTATTACGTTGGCTCAGTTAGAAAGTTAATAGGATAACAAGTCTAACATTATGATTAACTTTACAAACAATAAGATGCATGAAACTTTGATGCCTGCCATTTTTGACTGACCGTAATGATCCATGATTTTAAAAGGGAACGACAAAGTAAAAAGATACACCAGGGACATGTTATGCACTGGACAGGGAAGAGGTATTTTGACATGTTTCAGCTGGAGTCTCTTTTGTTTCCTCAAATGTAAAACATTTCAGTCATTAACAAAGGCTTCCTGGAACATGTTCACACTCAAAACGGAGTAGCACAGAGGCATGGTCTTTTCAAGCTGATAGTAAGATTAGGTGCCATTTGCTATTACAGTAGATACTGTTGCAAAGAAGCGAGTTCGGACAGAGATGGGCCCATAAGTGAACAGAAAGGTGCCAAGAAGCCAGTACAGCAGAGAAACAGTTACAGTAGGCTTTTTGTGCCACTGAAAGTAAAGAAGCCAGTACAGTAAAATGCTTTTGCTGTTAAGCTAATATTTTTTATTTATTCATTTATTTACTTAATTATTTATTGTTTATTTGCCTTTGTTGACTGGGAAATTCTGACTGGGCAAAGCCCATTTTTAGCAGAGGCCCGGGGAGGAAAAGCTTACGATAAATAAGTGATGAAGAGAGGGCTGTGTCTGTGTGTGTGTGTGTGTGTGTGTGTGTGTGTGTGTGTGTGTGTGTGTGTGTGTGTGTGTGTGTGTGTGTCTACGTGTGTGTGTGTGTGTGTGTGTGTGTGTGTGTGTGTGTGTGTGTGTGTGTGTGTGTGTGTTTAGCTCAGAGGCACAAGAAACTAGTATTGCAGACAATTGGAGCGCTGAGAATTAGTCAGTCAGTAATGCCAGAGTGTTGTTAAGAGTTGTATTCCTTGTGAATAACTGAGGATTACAGTTACTCAGTAATGTTAAAGTTTCATAATTATTATGGTTCAGAAAATGGATATGGACTTTTCTGATTTTTGCCTCATATTTATGTCCTTTTCTTTATATATATATGTATATATATATATATATATATATATATATGGGTTCCGTTCAGAAGCTCGAAATACTGAAGTCTCGAATTCAATTACATGTAGTAGAGTGATTGTGTGTGTTTGTGTGTGTGTGTGTGTGTGTGTGTAGTAAAACCGTGAAATTCAAAACCTCCAGTATTCGAGGTTTTGAATTTCGCGTTTTTTAGTTTTCGTTGTTTTGTGGATTCGACTTCTTGGGCTCGAGATACTGAAATTCGAGATTTCAGTATTTCGAGCTTCTGAAGTGAATCCATATGCATCTATATATATATATATATATATATATATATATATATATATATATATATATAGTCTAGTTAAGTAACTTGCTGATAGTCACACAGTAGACACATGAAGTACCCTTTACTACAGGAAGCAGTTCATTAAGCACTTCGAGCTTTGCTCTTCTGCACTACCAGCACGTCATTAACTTAATTTTCTAAGTTACTGAGACTGAGGATTAGTCAGATAATACCAGCCATTAGAGTTTCATAGCTCTTGTTGTTTGAAAAAATGCATGTTGGTACAAAACCTGTTGTTCTGTTAACATTGTAAGTGAATTAGAGTTGGCGGGCATTTAACGCTCTAAGCTTATAACATACTGGGCAGGATTCACGAAGCCTCCGTGTAAGAGTTATAACTCTTACACGGAGGCTGCAGTTAAACAGAGTGATGTCAGCATGCTCTGCATATTCATGAGAGCATGCTGAATCACACCTAAATCTAACACGGTCCATGTAAGACAGTATGGGGCGTGTCCGTAGGCCGAGCCGCAAGCGGACACGCCCCCAGAAGAGTAAAAGTGCCCAAAGTAAACACCCACAACAGAGTCCACGGAAATGTGAATAAACACAACACAACACATGCCCCCACAGACTATGAACAGAAAATATATAAATAAACATGTTATATATTTTTTTAAATTGTAAAAATGTTTAACCGTGAGTGCGCTCGTTTGCGCGGGCGTGCCCGTAGCACAGCTACAGTTAGCAGTCAGTGGGAAAGCATATAAGAATTAAATATGCAAAGTAAGCCAAGAAGCAATAGCGTAGCAGTAGAGATGTCAGCTGAAGAGCAGGCATTCATGGTTCGAGCCCCCACACCTCCAACTGTTATTTTTAGCAAAATAAGCATGAAACAAGTCCCTGACAAACATGTACACATATAAAATCACATTTTATGTAAAATGTAATGAAATAGTCCATTTATTTTGAAGAAATGTGAGGTAACAAAACAATAAAAAATTGCCAGATGTGCCTATAGCTGAGCTACAGTTTAACAAGGTGAGTGCATCTTCCCGTAGGTGAGCAGTGGTTTAACAGGTGCAAAATGAGTGCCCGTAGCTGATCAGTGGTTTAACAGGTGCAAAATGAGTGCCCGTAGCTGAGCAGTGGTTTCACACGCTGAAACTGTGTGACCCTAGCTGAGCTGAGCGTAATATGCGTGCTGACAGCCAAATGAGGCGTGAACCAGCGCACCCCATTTGCGCGGAGCTGTGCACCGCGCTAACAAGCTAACCGGCGGGCAACGTTGAGCAAGCTGTAACAAAACTGCCTTTACACAGACACACCCCCTAGCCTGTCTAGACAGTCATAAAATATAAAAAGCAGTGGCCAGGTTCGAACCCAGGATACCATGCACCATAGTCAAGGTACTGAACCACTAAGCTACGACAGCTGTACTCAGAAATGCAGTAATAGCAAATATATAGGAATGAATAGAAAGTGGAGCATGACAAAGCAGGTTTTGTGAAGTGGATACAATTCCAAAATGGCCAATCACAGATAAGTGGGAAAACGGCATATATAAGCCCCATAGGTGGAATACACAGCATAAACGATTGTAGAACTGACTTGCAGCCAGAATGTCAGGTGTAGGTGAGGGTAGTTGCTTTCGAGCACAGAGGTGGGGCATTGAGGAGTCCAGATACATGGTCTGGCTCCTAGTCCACAATCATGAGGCCCAACTCATGCAGGGCCAGGTCCTGTGGGGAGCATATAGGGCTGAGGCGTGGGACCGGTTGGCTCATGATCTCACCAGTGCCACAGGGATTCCAAGGACTGGTGAGCAGGTCCATCACCACCATGCAGACCTGAAGAGACGCAAGCAGGACCAATTGAACCTTTGGATCCAGGAGGCCCAGCAAATGCCCAACGCCCCACTACTGAGTAAGTTACATTTAATTATGTATGTAAGAAATTAAATTAGCTGATATTATGGAGATGTGTATTCCAATATTACTTCATTTATATTACAGCTGCAGGTGTCCGTTCTGCGAACCGATGAGCCTATGGCGATAGGCTGGTGCAGTTGCGCCACCAAGCAGGTCAGTAATCCACTCCCAGTAACTGTAAAGAAATATAAAAGTATGACAGTTAGCAAAAGAGTGCAGTGTAGTCACTAAGTAATATAATGTGCAAGTAACAGTGTAAAAGTGTTTGCAAGTATTGCTTGATTACAAAAGTGTGTTGCAGTCTGAAATCCAAACAGAAAAATGAAAATGTCTGAAATAAATTCTGAAATAAAGATGCCCCACCTATAATATCATAGTGCACAACCTGCAGCAGGCTGAAAAGTACAGCTGCAGAAGATGAGCAACTCACATGTGTGAAATATATCCCTGTTGAAATACTGAAACATGACAGAAGTGGGACTGCTGGAAAGGATTGTAATAACTACAGGTAAAACATGTCAATAAAGCCTAGAAGTAAGTACCATCCTGAATAGTAAAATGAAAACAAGTGAGAGGGTGTGAGAAAGAGTTATGAATCCACCAATAAAGTAGTAATAACCCCTGTATAAAATATACTGCAGTCAGAACAGAATGAAATGAATGTGACAAGTAGAACCAAACTGTGAAATGTGTCCAAAGTGTTGCTGCAGCTGGAATGTGTACCCCAAAATCTGGATATGTTGCTCTCAGTCTGCAATATGCAGATAGTATGATTGTCTGAAATATCAAACATCCACAGTTGTCTATAGCTATATAAAGCAAATGTAGCAGGATGATGTAGCTGAACAAAGCCAGATATGAACGTGTATGAATAACAATAAAATGTATATTGATGTAGCAGTAACAGTCCTATCACCAAAGTGAAGTAATTATCATATAGGAAACTGTAGTTAGAACAGTAGTGTGTATATATCTGTAGCTATCAGAAATGTACAGCATATGTATTGGTATTCGAAGGTGTTAATAATATTTTCTTCACCCCACCCTATAACCACATATAATCCATTCCACGTGAAAATGGTATGTGCAATCACAATTAACACCGCTGGACATTTGTCCTGATGGGTCCTAAATATTTGCATGTCCGTTGATGCATCTGCCCTGTTCATACATCCAAACCTGATGGCCTGTTGCCATCAATCAACCCTGCATGTTGTTGGACTGTGTATTGCTGTTCAAATTATGCATGTGTTATGCTCGCTGTTCAATGGTGTGAATATCTGGGTGTTTGGTTAATGGGAATACTAATGCATGCTGTTACAACTAATTGCGAATGGTATTGTATGTTACTAACCCAAACTGTCATGACATAATGCAAAACATAGGACGACAGGGAAGGCGGGTTCCAGCGGACCCACCTCTCCTACCTCAGCTGGCGAGTGCACCTGGCACTAGTTCCCAATCTGGACCCTCCTTCGGTGGCCCTGTGCCACCTGCGGGTGGAAGTGCTGCAGGGGATGGGGCTCATCCCCCCTCTGCAAGCATGGCCGGAGGTGAACCACCACTCACCCTTCGTAGCGTCTGGACTGTGGTGCGTAGGGAGATCCGGGACTCTGTTCTCGAGCCCCTACGCCAGCTTGAGGCACAGGTGGCACAACTTACGGGCATGCCTGTTGCCTGGCCTACACAGCCCCCAGCACAGCCCCATCCTGGGCAGTGAAGGAACAGTGGCAACTGCCCATGGGTGGGGATATCAGTTCCACTGTTGCCATCTGTGGGCTCATGGGCTCTGGATATCCAAACCTCCGTCCCCGTCAATTGTGTAACCCCCCCCACATGTGTCATACACCGCCCCTGTATGCGTCTTGTTTGTCTTGTCTGTTGACCTACCCAACCTACCTCCCCAGCTATACCGACTTCCCTCACCTGACATACCACTCTCACCTGGAAAAAAAAAAAAAAAGGGCACTCTGTACCCACAAAAAAATTACGCCCCATACATAGCTGCCCATTCCGCGCATATGTCTACCAGACATGGAAACTATCAATTACAATTGGCTGTACAACAAGTATTACTGTTGTCCTTACACCTCTCTCAGGGGTGGAAGGTATCAAATGTCACACCAAATTACAAACATATGCACAGCTGTTGCTGATGAAGGAATGGGCAGCTATGGGCCTTACCTACATCCCTCCTGCAAAACCCAAGCTTGTTTCCCTACTGTCTTACCCTCTTTGTGACCCCTTTTTCACCACTTTCCAATCTCCCCATTTTCATTTCTTTCAAAGAAAATAGCGCGGGTGTGCGCAAGAGTAAGCACGTTTAAGTGGTTGTAAGCGGGTGTGCGCTTGTGTGCGCGGAGCTAAACGCCAGTGCGCATGCGTGAGCTCCGCGCAAACCAGCGCTAACCTGGTTACAACTGCTTAAAAGTGCCTTAGTCACTTTGATTGACAGGTCCTGTAGTCAGTTCAGAAGCAAAATAAAATCCCAACTGGCAGTCCCGAACCCAGGACCTTGGAAACAGTAGTCTGCATGACTTATCACTAAGCCATGACTCTTATACAAGAACATTGTGCTAAAATAAATATATCGTGTAATAGTAGGAATGAATGTAAAGGGAATATAGGATGTGTAGTACACAAAGCATGTCATTTAGAATTACTGTCAAAACTAGTGGATTTCCATAATAGTAGTGTGTGAACAGAAACAGTTATGCTAGCTGGTAGCTAGTAGGTAATAATGTCACTGTAGCACCTTGCAAGCCACACACATACACACAGCAGGATAATCACTGCCCATACCCCACAACCTTTTACAGGAACACATCCGGACCAAGTAATAAAATATGTGGAGCAAAGGCCCAAAACCAGGGACACATTACAAATAATGTTACAACAAATGCAGACAGTTCAGAGAGTAACAGGGTCTGCATTTTGTGGGATGTTTGGAAGGGTATGAAGTCTGAAACTTGAATGTTTGTCACTATATTCTGACTTGAGCCCAGAGTGATTTGCCAGAAAAAGCTGTGCATGAGATATTGACCAAAATATGAGGCAGAAATGTGGACAACCTGCAAATATTTGTACACATGAGAGGTCTGACACCACCATATTTGAATAGTTAAGAGCCTAGACATAGCAACAGTGAATGACTTACAGGGATGCCCCACAGACTCCATGTGAAATGTACAAACAGTAGGCAGAAAGGTGTAACAACACATGCAATGGTAACTATGGAGTCCTGAAAGTATTCACCACTTGCATGGCAGAATAAGTGTAGTAATACATATGCTCATGCTAACCCACAGTCACAACTGCAGCATACCAGACAATTTAATGGGTGTACCCCACTGATATGTACCATTCCATGAGGCAGATAACAGATGAACCTGAGGGTCTCTGGGGCCTGCTCAGCAGCATACTCAAATACCCTAATAGATGTCAAGGCCCACACCATGGCCAGACCACACTGCATGCTGTAACAACCTAGCAGATATAGCAAACATTCCAAGGTGTGAATGTACATGGAAAATAGGAAAGCTACAGCAGCACACTACAGTCAGGACACCTAGCAGGCATACAAGTAGTGACTGTAAAGGGCAAATATTGAAGCCTTAGCAACAAAGTGCAAGCAAAAGTGAAAGGAAAGCACACACACACACATTAACAGTAGTAGTAGTTGTAGGTGTCAGTGTACATACACAGTTAGTACAGGAAACTGGAGAAATGAATGGAGGAATGTTAATCTACAACACAGCTGGAAATATGAGAGAGATACCAACCTTTACACTCACAGAACATTGTCCACAGCATACCAGCATGGTCCCTGCCCTTAAAATCTGAAAGGGCTACGCCTATCTCACATACCTTTTTATAGCACTGTTATGAAATCACAGTGAGAACTGCAATCAGTACACAACTGGCTGCATGCAATTAGCAAATGCTGGCTAACAATTGGTGCAGAGGCCATCACATGGGCTTATGCAGATACCTACAAAAGTATGCTGTACTCCCAGTCCACACATGCAATACTTTCATTGCACCCTGAGGAGGACGTGAGAGAGAGACAGACAGACAGACAGAGAGAGAGACAGAGACAGAGAAAATTGAAATTAAGCAGACACAAACAAAACTGTTCAGCAACAGCCACCTGAAAGCTGACAACTGGGAAGTGGAGCAGCAGGACAGAAAACCAGAGGGTAACACAAGCAGCTGTGACAAACACAGGTAATGTAAAGTAATACTATAAAGGTCTACATACTGTGAACCCTCCATATGTGTCATTGGTCTGTATCCATATGTATATGAAGATATGTAAAGGGCAGGGGACATACAGCAACTATCAGTGAAGGCTGTACATACATTTGTATGTGAGAGCATCTATGTGCACATATCAATGTAGGTTGACTGTAGGTTGTAGTGCAATGTACAAAGTAGGTTTCACAGTTATGTATGTTTAGCAGTATGTTAGTGTGTGTATACAGTATGGTAGACAAACATGTTGATATACCTGTCTATCATATGGATACGTATGTATGTCAAAATATGTATGTATGTATATATATATATATATATATATATATATATATATATATATATATAATATGCATATATGTATACATACATAGAGAGAGATGTAGGAATACACAGACAGATGTAGATAGATAGAATATGTACAAACATATATATGTAATGCAGACATACAGATATAGATATATGTAGATACATATACATAGACAGACTGATCTGACTATCTACAGGTATGACTGTATATGACGACCTCAACACACCCTGTCCCTCTGTCACTCTCACCCCTCTGTGGCCCCCTCCACATCTATAGCAATATATGTACATCAATATATATATGTGTATATGTATACAGACATATATATATATATATATATACATATAGATATATCTATATACATATATATATATATATATATATATATATATATAGAGAGAGAGAGAGAGAGAGATGTATATAAATTCTGAGTGAGGCACATGTGTACAGATGTATTGCAACAGGTGCCTGGTGACAAAGGCATGGAGTGAACACCAGTGTCAAAACCGGAGTACCATACCCCATTTCAAATCACCTACACCAGTAACCACCAGATATGTGATTGGCTGCCCACCACTGCATGTGTCAGGTGTGAACAGGGTCATAAATGTGTACAATAGTGGCCCCAATGATATTCACAGTGGCACACTATTCCTGGAATACCTGCACATGGTATGTGTCAACAGACATGGTGTGTCAGCTATGGACATGTAGGTCGGTGTACCCCTCCACACCACATAATGGATGCCATGGTATGGACCTCACATGACAGCTACAGATATGGAGAAGGACACAGTGACATGTACAACACTGTGACAATGCACTCAAACACATTACCAATGCACAGTGACTGACAACACCACAGAGTACACATATACTACCCACATAGAGGTTACAACTCCCGGATTTACATATGTAAGTCACACCCATGACAGATGTCCAACAACCATAGTAACACCTCACACCATCCACAACCTAAATGACTGCTGTGTGTCGTCCATGCCACTGCAATAAAGAGCACATGTGGAGGTAAAAGTTCCTACCCACAGATAAGACATACCCTGCAATAAACCACACAGTGTTAAGAAGCAAGTTTCCCCATGTGTACATGTCACACTACCCCTGCTGAATGTTAGTCAGATAGGTAATATGCCATATGCGTCACCCTGTGTAACTGTGTGACAGCAGCAGGTACCATCACACAACATGTGTCACAATGGTCAGGGTAGCAGAACAGTATGCTGCTGTAGTCCCAAGGGCAATAGCATATTGTATAGTATTGTATTGTAATGTAATGTATTGTGTTGTATTGTATTGGTATGTTGAGGTGCCTCCTTCGTGGAGTGGAACCACTGCTGCTGTGCGCCAGTGTACAGGTACATATCCTGTAGTCAGGCTAGTGTTACATAGCACTTCTATATGTGTGTTTAGCTCCTGTCAGAGTTTATGTAGCATGCAACTGGGGATACCATCAGGTCCCAGTCATGTTGTGTATTCTGCTTTCATGAGGGCTGTGATGACAGGGAGGTTACAGTCAGCTGGGATAACTATGTCTTATTTGGGGGAGAGGGCAGGGTGACACCTGCACTGAACCTGTCTGCCACAATGTTGTCAATATCTGTGGTGTCAGTGAAATATTTGTTGTTGTGTACTAACTATGGGCATAGAGGATGGATTCTGACCAGGTTGCTAACATAACTGAAGAAGGCCTTCTGGTTATCTGTAGTGTCCCACTTGATTTCCCTCTCAAAGTTGCCCATGGATGTTTGTATGATGGAAAATAGATCCTTACTAGTGCTGCTCAGACATGCCCTCCCTTTATGGAATTATGCTCTGTCTTGCAGTAGCTTCCATCTTCTGTAATACAATCTGTCTATGGCTGGGGTTCACCAGACAGGATGCTGTCCCTTTGTGGAGAGTGTCTTGGTCATATATGGGATTGCATGATCCATGCATTCTCGGAGATGTCTGTAGAAAGCATTTGTGTAGGGGGCAGCATTGTGGGTTGTATCTGCCACTGGCCCAGTGGGCTGAAAGGATACCATGTCACTGTTACAAAGTGTAAAGTTTGCATCTGCAATGTTATTCACTATAGTCGTTTGTGCTGGTGGTGGAGGTGGGATATGTATATCCAGGGCAATTAGTGTGTGGTCAGCTCACAGTAGTTGATGATGTAGGCCATACAGTACCTAGATACAAACCCCCAGAGTGAGGAGGTGCTCTTTACCTGAATCAGTGTTCTGACTGCTGGGGTTTGGTAGTATGTCATATGGAGTGTGCCAGGTACTGTTGCACAGTTGCTGGCTGAGCAGCGATACCTGGCCATTTACATGTGTATCCACCAATAGACAGACAGATGCTATATATGTGAGATATGTTGTATCATAACAGTCGAGTAGCATGTGTAGTATGTGTGCCAAATTCTGCTGACATATATTGCTGATATCAGGTTATTTTCTTTTTCAGGTACATGGCTCACCCTCGGAATCCCACTTACTCCACAGCTGAGGATGAGGAGATACACCAGAGCCTGGTGCGGGATTATGCAATACTCTTTTCCAGCACCAGCCAGAATCAGCAGGAGAGGGCTGCACTGTGGCAAGACCTGGTCCGTCGGGTAAATGACATAGGCACGCATAATAGGACATATGAGCAGGTACGACATCACTGCAGTGATTTAATCAGAAATGTCCATCAGCGTGCATCGGATATCCACAGGCAACAGGTCGCCACAGGTGGTGGGGTGGCTACACATCCCCCACTCACCAGACTGGAGGGACTACTCATGAGTGTAGTGGCTCCAGTCCGCCAGCAACAACAACAGCAGCAGACATGCATTATGATGGAGGCTGGAGCCACACAGCAGCAAGACAGTGAGCGTGCAGGTAATATGCCATATGTATAGTTGACTGTTGTGTACACTGGTAGTTAATGCATGTGTGAGGTGTGTCCTTGGTTTGTAGCTGTCACCATAGTATTTAATGTGCAAGTGTGATATCCTCAATATTAGCAGCTGACCTGTGAAAGGTGACTGTTGTACTACTGACCTGTATCATACTCAGTAACAATGGCACAGTTGTGCCCACTGACATTAGTTTCTTCACGTCTGCAGGTCCCTCCGGTGTAACAGCAATGCAGCCTATCCATGCTGGTGAGTGTGTATTAACAATACCTGTAATAGTCTTGATAGTAATAGTAATATTAGGCTCACTTAGTAGTGCTCTTTGTATGCATGTAGTGTGTCTGTGTGTTGATATCATGCATACTGAGTACTGTACAATTGTGTGAAACTATGTGCATGTGTATGTGTGCATGTGTGCACCTGTGCATGTGTGCATGTGTGCATGTGTGCATGTGTGCATGTGCGCATGTGTGCACCTGTGCATGTGCATGTGTGCATGTGTGCATGTGCGCATGTGTGCATGTGCGCATGTGTGCACCTGTGCATGTGTGCATGTGTGCATGTGTGCATGTGTGCATGTGCGCATGTGTGCACCTGTGCATGTGTGCATGTGTGCATGTGCGCATGTGTGCACCTGTGCATGTGTGCATGTGTGCATGTGTGCATGTGTGCATGTGCGCATGTGTGCATGTGTGCATGTGTGCATGTGTGCATGTGCGCATGTGCGCATGTGCGCATGTGTGCATGTGCGCATGTGTGCACCTGTGCATGTGTGCATGTGCGCATGTGTGCACCTGTGCATGTGTGCATGTGCGCATGTGCGCATGTGTGCACCTGTGCATGTGTGCATGTGTGCATCACTGGTAATGTGTAAACATTGTAAACTGTGTTTCCTGTTTCCCTCCCACAGGTTCTGGTGCTGCTCTGGTGTCATGTAGCAGGGAACCTGAATCAGGTGCCATGGGTACTGATAATGATGACATCTGTGTAATGGCACAGGAAGGTATGCCAGGGTCTGCCATTGGTCAGCCTATTGACAGTACACAGCTGTCGACCCCATCAATGCACACAGTTATCCTGCCAATACACCCTTTGTCACCAATGTCCCTAGGTGATGGACAGCATACAGTGGGCATTGACTAGGGTAATGTGGTATCTGTGGCACATGCCTCCCCACACAGCAGCCATGGGCATGGCCCAGAGATGGTACCACACAGACAGATGTCCAGGGGTTCTCATGGGAGCATCCGTGGGCGTACTGCCCCTGTCAGATGTGCCCACAGAGGTCTTACAACCTCAGCTATGTTTCGGGCTGTCATGCAGGCACAGTCACGTATGGAACGGTACACCAGACAGGGTCTGAGGGAGCTGACAGCATGTCGCACAGCCATGACTGACAGTATGTGTGACTTTGCGGCTGCCATCCGTGATTTCACCGATGTCATAGACAGACGTTGTGGGGACATATTAGACCGGTTCCACAACTACATGTCCATGAGCCTGGGTAATGGTGGATGGTTGAGGCGTCGACGTGGCCGTATGCCAGCAACAGCAGCAGCTGGCAGTCATCGCGGATGACAACAGGGCCGCGGCCACCCCCGTAGTGCCAGCAGCAGCCCCAGCAATGCTGGGTCTGCGCTGTCATCAGACCGCCCCAGGAGACCACGTGCACGTGGCTCTGGCCAGGCCCGACAGGGATCTGTGTCCAGTCAATGAACACCTGCTTCTGATGACAGTACCCAGTCTGGGTTGGTACCGGATACGGTCCGTAGCACCCCTGCAAGGCACAGGTACCGTGTCCATGGCCAGAGACACTGATCTGTATGACCTGGCAGGTACAGTCTGTGGCTGTCCACAAACACCAGTATATGGCAGCCATGAGGTGGAACTGTGTGCATCCATACACACATGCAAATTGACAACACCTAGGGCTATCGCATACACGGACACACTGCATCAACATTGCCCCACCTTCTACTGCTGTCCCTCACCAACACACATACACATACATGTCAATCGGTGGTATCGGTGGCTGACTCAGGCATACCAAGTTCACACCCTGTGCATATGATGAAACTGTGCCACCTCCTGCAATCTGTAACAACTGTGCAGGTACAGGTTAACATGTTGCTGATGCACAAGGTGACCACATAGACGTGTAGTAATAGTATCATGTTGTTAACAGTACTGTGTGCTGAATTAATTGTGGGTATATCACAGCATGCCTGATGCAGTAAGGGTGTGATTGTCATGTACTGTTGTCTACACCCATGGTAAGTACCATAGTGTATCATCTGCACATGTTGGCATACTGGTGGTAATGATGTCAACAGAAGGCTACATACATAGGTAGCACAGGGGATAAGGTAATGAATGTAGTAATGCAATGATGGACATGTAAACTGCAAGTGGCATGTTGCCCACACTGGACTCTGCAATGCAGATGTTTGAGGATGTTGATATGTGTGCAGTACTACACGACTGGTACAGGACACACAGGAGCACCCTAGCACTGCAAGCTCACATCTCATACCATGCTAGACAGCCCCAACACACAAAACTAACTGTCACAGGAGGGAGAGGCCCCATATATGTTAGGGATACTGTGGTGGCAGGCCAGGTAGCATACATCCTACTAAGTATGGAACCACTGAGTGAAGGCTCAGTGTCTGTTATTTGACATGTGTATTACTGCAGGTATGAGCACATGGGTTTCCATCCAGTTATTGTACATCCTGACAGTACATGGTCTGTACACTTGTGTGCGCTGAGACTGGACCCTAGCCATCTGACCCGTGTATTTCCATGTACATGAGCATAGTGCCTGCATATTTGCAGTGTTACCTACTGGAAGTGGTACAGCTTGTTTGTTGTACAATGGACTACATGCAGCCTTGTTTACTGTAGCTTTGTTTGCATGCATGTTTGCTTGCAATTACCCTGGAATACTGATCCCACCTACAATGCATAGTTATAGAGCTTCTGTGGACTCCTAGTGCCATCTGCATAGCTTACTATATGTATGTCCATGTCTCACTTGACAGAATGTCACTGTTTGTCCTGTTCACATGTACGTTGCCTGTGACACAGTGCATATGACTTACCTGGCATGTGTCCACATGAGCAGTCATATATACTACTGCTAACTAATCACAGGCACTACACCTTCACATATTCATCTTCTGTTGAACCACCTGCTTCGCTAGGGACGGCCTGCACCTGTCACCCCTGGGCTTCCAGATATTGGCAAAGGCTCTTGCTACCCCCATAGTGCCTATGTTAGGCAAGGCTCAAATGACAAACCCACCTTCATAGGTATCACAAGGGATAAGAAACTAAGAGTAATGCTACCCAACGCCAGAAGTCTAAACCTTAAGATGCATGCACCCGAAACTCTCCTTAGCATGGGGAACATCGATATCTGTGCAGTAACAGATGCCTGGTTCAGGGCTACTGAGAGCACACCAGCACTACCAGGTTTAACCTCATACCATGCTTTTCAGCCCCAAAACTTGGAACGAACCACAAATGGAGGGGGAGTATTGATATTCATCAAAGATACCCACACCTCCAGGTTGGTGGCAAAGCACCAAGCATCAGAGACTATCCATGTGCAACTAACAATGGGTGAAACTGCCTTCCAGGTTATAGCCTGCTACAGACCACCCTCCCAAACCCAAGAACTGCACTCAGCTGTCCTGTGAACAGTGGAAATATGAAGGTCTCTCCAAACACCATTATATTGGGCGACGTCAACTACCCAAACATGGACTGGGAGCATGACTCTAGCTCCAACACCCTAGGCCAAAGATTCATAGAATATATGAGCTCAAATGCTATGGAACAACTTGTTACCACTCCCACAAGAAGGGGAAACATACTGGACCTGATCATCACCAACATGGGGACTCTATGCTCCAGACCAGAAGTGTATCCCTCACTGGTAAGATCCGACCATAAACTAATCTCACTGGATATTCACATCCCGACCCCACCCCCTGCCCAGAACACCACAGTGAACAACTTCTCTAAAGCAAACGTCCTGTCTGGTGGACCCCAGCCATAAACAAACTACACAATAGAAGGTGGAAGCTACTAAATGATACAGCAAATTCCCAAATAGGGAAGGCATCACTGATCAGTATTAGCAAATAACTACAGGCACTCATAAGATGGTCTAAGGCCAGCTTCAAGAGAAATTGCACAGGACACTAAGGATAATCACAAGGCTTTCTTTAGTTATGTTAGGAACCTGGGTGGTAATTCCCAGATATGCTCAGAGGTAGTCCAAAATGTCAATAGAAACACCAAACCCACAGGCATTGCCAACATTCTAGCTGACAGGTTCAGTGCAAACTTCTCACCCCCCACCACACTGAAAGGGCAAATATGTATCCCAGCAGAGTGCTGCCCCCCTGACATCTCAGATGCTCAGGTAAGAGCCTCCCTCTCCAAAGCAATACACACTGCATCAATGGGACAAGACAGTGTCCCGGGCTGTGTCCTACATGACCACCAAGACGTGCTACTACCAAACATAAACCTACTGTTCAATCCCAGCCTTACTACAGGATATGTGTCCAGCAACAGTGGTCCCACTACAGAAAGGTGGTGCCTCAACGGATCCTGGACACTATCACCCCATAAGCCACACTAGCTTGGTCTGCAGAGCTATGGAAAGGATCATCATGGACCAGATAAATATAGATATTGCGGACCTACAGACACTGGTTCATACCCAGTTTGGCTTTGTTAAGGGCAGATCCTGCCTCTCAAACCTGGTTGATTTCTTTGAAACAGTCACCAAGGCCATTGATGAGGGGAAGGTGGTTCACACAGCCTACCTGGACCTCGCAAAAGCCTTCAAAACAATACCCCACTCAGGCATTCTAGAGAAGCTCACCAGCTTAAATATAAGCCCCTATGTCACTAGATGAATTGCACACTGGCTCAAGGACAGAACCCACATGGTTAGAATTGCTGGAGCCATGCCAGACTCCAAACCAGTTACGAGTTGTGTCCCACAAGGCTCAGTCCTGGGACCTCTCTTGTTTGGTATATATTTATCGGAGGTACAGGCCAACACGGAAGGACTGTGGCTGACCAAATATGCAGATGACTGCAAACTGGCCGCCATAATCGACTCTCCAGCCGACACAAGCATCATCCAAAGGGGCATCATAGAAACAGACAACTTGTGCCAGAGCCATGGCCTCCAGCTGAATGCAAAAGTGTGTATAGTCATCCCCTTTGGCAAAAACAAAGTGCCCACAAAGTACCACATAGGTGGTACTCCATTATGTACAGAAGAAGTAATTAGGGACCTGGGGACCGAAGTTGATAGCAATCTCTCATTTGACAACCACGTGGCCAAAGTGGTTAGAAAGACATTGTATATAGCCCACCCCATCATGAAGGAATTCACATCTACATCAGGGAAGGACATCGTGCCTCTTTACTCATCCCTCATCAGGCCCATAATTGAGTACAATCCCCCTGTCGGGATGTACCTTACCAGACACCTGCAGCAACTGGAAAGACCCCACAAGTACCTCACCAAGAGGATCAAAGGGCTCAAACAGATGCCATATGCTGACCGGTTAAATAAACCCCAGCTCTACTCAGTGGCATACCGCCTGTTTAGAGGCGATCTGTGCCTAATGTATAACACCATGTCGAACCCGGAATTAATGGGCATGCTGCACCTGAGAATATCCAAATCCCAT
The DNA here is from genome assembly GCF_019279795.1 of Protopterus annectens. Lineage (NCBI taxonomy): Eukaryota > Metazoa > Chordata > Ceratodontiformes > Protopteridae > Protopterus > Protopterus annectens. The sequence goes on from NC_056728.1 coordinate 721,641,743, forward strand.
TGGGATACATGCTTGAGAGACCTGAGCCTCAGCACTGAAATAAATAGGACATGCTGGAGGGACAGATTCATAACCCAGAGGCTCACTTCACTCTGGAATAAAATCCCAGTCCAGGTTAGGCAGAGTCCCTCATTGACTCTCTTCAAGAGGAATCTTGATGAGTGGATGGGACATTGTAGGTTTACCCCGGGTATCACTTCTGTGTCACTGTTAGACAGAGGCACAGTATACTAACCTCGGAAAAGGGCATGGCAAGATATATTTACAATGGATGGCGACAGCCAAACACATTCTGGCTAGGTTCTTAAATGCCCTAGGGCAGATTGCCTAGTATGATGCTATGAACCTATGAACCTATGTACCTTGTTCCCCATTGGCCCTATGTGCTGTTAATCACCATGGCAATCACAATACTATGGTAGCATGTTCAAAGGTCAGTTGTCAGTCACCTCTATGCTACAGTTGTGGAATATGTGGGTCATGTGGCAATGTCACAGCTGCCACATGTACACAGTCAACCCTCTCCCTACACATGGATGTACAACACATGTATGAGATGGAACCACATAGCCAAACTGGGGACTAAGCACTCTGAACCCAGTACTGGCATAACCTGTCAGGTGGCATGCAATACTACAGTGACTACAATACCAGTCTGATGTAGACCTACACTGACAGCAATACAAGCACGTGAACACACTGGGCCATTCGTGGAGCCTTAGAATAGCATCCTGCCTGAGCAGCACACACCTCTGCAGCTGGCACACAGGCATACGTTATGCCTGAACACATCACACATAACACATAGCACACAAATCCTGTGTGCCAGTCACAGCCTGTACGGCTAAACAACACACCTGCCACAGTTGTGTTAGCTACCTTTATTGTCCGGTACAGTATGGTCACGCTCACCCAGCTGGACAAGGTGAAGGTCACAGTGATATGCCTGTGGGGCACTATGGTCCACCCCATAACACAAGCATACAGGTCAGTCAGAGGCATGGACACATATGACTCAGTTATTGTCCATGCCACATACCTTCTCCTGCTGTACTTGTAGGGTGCTGACATCATCAATGTTTAGAAAGGGGAATGTGCATCCTGTAGTCTGTTCTCCTAGTTGCCAAAAGGGACATTTTCCTCACACACAATTGCACACACACTACCCCTCTCAGCCAAACACACACACTTGCCATTTGCAGGATACAAACCCCTACCTAACTATGTTATGACACTTGAGACAGATGCATTAGCGGAGCATGCTATTCGCATTACTGGGGGGTTTCCCTTCTCTTGCTGTACTTATAGGGTGCTGACATCATCAGTGTTTAGAGAGGGGAATGTGCATCCTGTAGTCTGTTCTCCTAGTTGCCAGAAGGGACATTTCCCTCACACACACTAACCCCCCCCTCAACTAAACACACACACTTGCCATTTGCAGGATTCAAACCCCTACCTAACTATGTTATGACACTCGAGATGAACACATTAGCAGAGCGTGCTATTCGCATTACTGGGAGGTTTCCCTTCTCCTGCTGTACTTATAGGGTGCTGACATCATCAGTGTTTAGAAAAGGGAATGTGCATCCTGTAGTCTGTTCTCCTAGTTGCCAAAAGGGACATTTTCCTCACACACACTAACCCCCCTCAGCCAAACACACACACTTGACATTTGCAGGATTCAAACCCCTACCTAACTATGTTATGACACTCGAAAAGGACACATTAGCAGAGTGCGCTATTTGCATTACTGGGAGGTTTCCCTTCTCCTGCTGTACTTATAGGGTGCTGACATCATCAGTGTTTAGAAAGGGGAATGTGCATCCTGTAGTCTGTTCTCCTAGTTGCCAAAAGGGACATTTCCCTCACACACACTACCCCCCTCAGCCAAACACACACACTTGCCATTTGCAGGATTCAAACCCCTACTTACCTATGTTATGACACTCGAGACGGACGCATTAGCGGAGCGCGCTATTCGCATTACTGTGAGAGTTCCCTTCTCTTGCTATACTTATAGGGTGCTGACATCATCAGTGTTTAGAAAGGGGAATGTGCATCCTGTAGTGTGTTTTCCCAGTGCCAAAAGGGACATTTCTTTCCCACAGACTTGCACACACACCAACCCCACTCACACACACCGAGCATTTGCAGGATTCAAACCCCTACTTAATTATGTTATGATACTTGAGACGGACGCATTAGCAGAGCGCACTATTCGCATTATTGGGAGGTTTCCCTTCTCCTGCTATACTTATAGGGTGCTGACATCATCAGTGTTTAGAAAGGGGAATGTGCATCCTGTAGTGTGTTTTCCCAGTTGCCAAAAGGGACATTTCTCTCCCACAGACTTGCACACACACCAACCCCACTCACACACGGAGGATTTGCAGGATTTAAACCCCTACCTAACTATGTTATGACACTTGAGATGGACGCATTAGCGGAGCGCGCTATTCGCATTACTGGGAGGTTTCTCTTCTCCTGCTTTACTTATAGGGTGCTGACATCATCGGTGTTTAGAAAGGGGAATGTGCATCCTGTGGGGAGGCAGACGTCAAGCACACTCTGGCTAAGCTGTCATTCCCTAGGGCAAACAGCCTAGTGTTGACCTCTGCACCCATATGTTTAATTGTCAAATGCACATTATTTGTTGCTGATAGACTGTTTTCACGTCTTTATTGCCATAGCATTCCCTGTTTGTATGAACAACTTGTGTATCTGTGGAAGATGTTTGCATATGGGAGGGATCCACTATATCACGTATGTCTCTGTAGTCATTTAACTGTGTGCACTGGGCAGATTGCTGTAATGTGGTTGGTTCCTGGAATAACACGTAAAATACCAGATATGTGGCCAACTGCTAAACTGAGATTTGGCCTAAGTGTGTGAGCATGCCCAGTTCAGCCTTCCCATGGCATGTTGTCTGACATATGTCTCATTTATCAAAGTGTGTGAGCATGCCCAGTGTGAGCATTCCATATGTTGAACTCTGCAGCCCACCACATTTGTGGATGAGTGTGAACTTCAACAAATATCTCCCGTTTATGGTTGTGTGTTATGTGTCATGTTGAGTAGTTACTGTACAACTGCTTTGTGTGTGAACACAACAGGATTATACTGTGCCTGCAGGGTTTGCATGGGATACTTTGCATACAGTTGTCAACATCCTTTCACACTGACCTAACACTGTAGTACTGTATAGTGTACTGGTTCAGTACTTTGACTGTGGTGGACAGTATCCTGGGCTTTAGTACTATCACTGCTTTACATTTCCATAGTGAGCACAACAGCCTGGTTAGGGGCCAGTTGTGCACATCTGACCATGTTGCATTATGTTCAAATATGAACTACTTAAACCAGGCTTGTCCAACATTGGTAGTGTATTCCACAACATAGGTGTACATTTGCAAACACTAGCGATGTGCCCTAGGCCATTTCTAATGCTAGTCGGAGAGTGTGTTTGTCCTTCGACACACATTGTAAGTGGAGTTTGCCATGACATATGTCATGGTTAGTATACTGTGCCTCTGTCTACCTGTGACATGACAGTGATACCCAGGATAAAGCTACCATCTTCCATCCACTCATCAAGATTCCTCTTGAGGAGAATCGATAAGTGACTCTATGGGTAGCCTGTACTGGGAGTTTACTCATGGGTGGGGATGGCTTCTGTGTTATGGATCATGCAGTACAGCTTGTCCTATGTAAGTCAGTGCTGGGGTTCAGGTCTCTCATGTGCATAGCTCACTGCCATTCAGATTGTACAAGGTGCAGCATGTTTATTGATACCAGCTTGGACATGGCTTTATACATCAGGCACAGCTTGCCTCTGGGTGGGCAGTATGGCAGTGTGTGTAGCTGCAGTTTGTTTAGTCAGGCAACACATGGCATCTGTGCAAGCTCTTTGATACTCCTGGTGAGGTACTGTTGGGGACTTTACAGTTGATGGAGGTGTCTGCTGAGGTACATCCCACAGGGGCTATTGTAGTCAATTGTAATGCTGATGAAGGATGACTGCAGAGCCACAATGACCTCCCTTTATCTAGATCTGACAACCTTCATGATTAGGTGGGTATATGGTATGTTTCTGTAAACACTACAGCACATGTTTGTCCAATGCAGGATATCTATCACCTTGTGTCCCCAGGTCTCTCATTACATGTTAAGTACGTAATGGGTTAACACCTATATGGTAATTGGTGGGCACTTACTGTATATCCACGGGGTTGACTATACACCTTTCTGCAATTAGCTTGCTGACATGGCTATGGCACCAGTTGTCTGTTTCTATGTGGCCCTTTTGTGGGATGCTTGTGTCAGCTGGTGGATCATATATGGTGAGCAGTTTGTAGTCCTCTGCAAAAATGTTCAGACACAGTCCTTCCATGTTGGCCTGTACCTATGGGACATATATACCAGGCAAGGGAGATCCCAGGACCAAGCCTTGTGGGATGCCAGTTATATCTGGTTTGTAGTCTGACATGGCTGCAGCATGTCTGACCATGTCTGTTCTGTCCTTGGTCTGGTTTGCAACCCCTCTACTGACATAGGGGTTTATATTTAAGCTGGTGAGCATATCTATAATGAACACGTAGGGTATTGTATAGAAGCCTTTGCAAGGTCCAGCTACGCTGTGTGGACCACATTGCCCTCATCAATGACCTTAATGACGGTTTCAATTGAGTCAAACATGTTTTAAGGCAGGATCTGCACTTAAGAAAGCCACACTGGGTAGGGTCCGGTGTCAGTAGGTCCCCAATATCTTTATGAATGCGGTACATGCTGATCCTTTCCATAGCTGTGCAGACCGAGCTTCTCAGGATTCTGGGGTGGTAGTTTTCAGTATCCATTCAGGCAACACCTTTGTTGAGAAGGACCACTGTTGTTGTACACTGCTCTTTGGGTACATATCCTGTGGTAAGGCTGACATTAAGCAGTAGTGTGATTTGGCATTCCATTCGTCTTGGAGTCCATGTTGGACTCAGCCCAGGACACCATCTCATACCATTGCCGCTGTGTGTTTTGCTTTGTAGATGCTGGCTGTTACCTCAGCATCTGCAATGTCAGGGGGCCAGCAGTCTGCTGGGATAGATATTTTGCATTCTGGGGGGGGGGGGTTTGCACTGCACCTGTCGGTATGTATGTTGGCAATATGTGTGTGTTTGGTATGTTGTTTGTGATATTTGTGTGATTCAGAGCATATCTTTGAATTCCCAACACGGTTCCTACCATCAGTTGTGAAAGCCTTGGGATTATCCTTAGTGTCCTGTACAATTTGTATCTTCATAGGTTCATAGGTTCATACTAGGCTATCCACCCTAGGGCATTTGTTAGCCTAGCCAGAGTGTGTGTGGCTTTCGCCACCCCTTGCTATGTGAATATTATGGCCATTTATGATTTGCTTTGCTGTACCTCTGTCTGGACATGACACAGTGAAGACCCCCAGTGTAACTCTACGATCATCCATCCACTTGGCAAGATTCCTGTTGAAGAGTGTCAGTGAGGGGCTCTGCCTAACATGGAGTGGGATTCTGGTCCAGGGTGTGGGGAGCCTCTGGATTATGTATCTGTCCCTCCAGCACATCCTATTTCATTATTTGTTTTGGTTGACATCTCTCACTCTCACAGCTCCGATGGCTTTGAGTTTTCTGGGGTGGAGCATGTCCATTACTCCTGTGTTGGGCATGGCCTTGTACAACAGGCATGCAATGCCTCTGTGTAGGCAGTATGTGACTGCATTCAGCTGGGGTGTCTACAGCCAGGCAGCATATGACATATATTTGAGACCCTTTATCCTCTTGGTGAGGTACCTTTGAGGTCTTTCTAACTGCTGCAGGTGTCAGGTAAGGTACATCCCATATGAGGCATTGTACTAGATTATGGGTGTGATAAGAGAACAGTATAGGGGCACAATGACCTCTGTTGACCTAGATGTGAATCCTTTCATGATACGGTGTCCAATGTAGACAGTCTTCCTAGCCACATTGGCAATGTGAGTGTCACATAACAGGTTACTGTCCACTTGTGTCCCTAGGTCCCTGATTACTCCTTCCATACATAATGGTTTACCACCTATGTGGTAATTTGTGGTACCTTGTTTGGTATTTGGTGGGACATTCATACTGTCCAGTGTCTTCAGGATGGCTGGGTGGGGTTCCTGTGTGTGAGAGTGTGGTCTGTAGCATGCTACAGACTGTACAGCAGTCTTGCCTACAGTTAGTTGCACATGGGTGGACTCCAATGCCTTGTGCATTGTCAGTTACCTGGACGTATGGGTGTCTGTGCTGAATATGGATACTCACCCTCCTTTTATGTTTTGTTCCAGGTTTTGGGGCCATGACGCATGATATGTGGTATAACCTGGTAGTGCTGGTGTGCTGTCAGGAGGCTCGCAGCAGGTTTCTGTCACTGCACAGACATTGATGTTCTCCATACTGGGGATGGCCTCGGGAGCATGCATATTGGGGTTTACACATCTGGCATTGGTCAGCATTACCCTTATGTTTCTTTCCACTTATGATTTCTAGGGTGGTGGGTTAGTCTTCTCAGCCTTGCCTACGAAAGGCTCTATGGAGGTGGCAAAAGCCTTATCCAATATCCAGACACCCAGGGGTAACAGGTGCAAGCCATCCCAGGAACAGCTGCGTGGCTTGTCAAGCATGACATCCCAAGCAGACAGACATTGGATCCCCTTGGAATGACTCCAGTAAGTGTGCCACTTGCTATAACTGATCATTCCGTGTTTGTACTGTGGCATCATTCTTGGTAAGGGTAGGATGCTGCAAACGGTGAGTGTCATACCGGCCTGGACTACATAATCAGAGAGCTCATCTATGTCTCTTTTCATGTAGTCTAGGGAGGTACATCTCAGGTCATTCACACCAGCATGGACTATGACTGCATCATATTTCTACTTGCTTTGGGGTGACCTGCATACTTGTGTTATGTGGCGTATTGTGGCAGCCTACAGGCAGCTTACTGTACCCTTTCCCTTGTTCAGTCTGGTGTGCGGGACAGCAGTGTGTCTCGCTATGGAGTCACCTATTACAACTGTATCAGGCATGTTGTTTCTCCTTCTGGCCTGTGACTGTTTGGCACACCAGCTTTGTGTACTATGTGTTGCATGTGCTATGTTTGGAAGTTGTTTGATTGGGTGTCTGCTTTAGAGGCCTCTGTTGGTATGCTGTGTTTGTAATTTGTGCCTCCGGGAATGTTTTTCTGTGTTTATGTCTTTGGTTTGCAGTTGTGATAGGTCTATGTGGGACTGTGTTTGTGGTGTGTGTGGTTACCTTCTCCTCCTGACTAGTTTTGGGAGTACTGAGTTGAGGGAGCTCAGCCTCCAGTTTGGATAGATGGTTGCATCTCTCACATATATTTGTATTTCTCTGGGGGAGTTGGGGGTTGTCTGTGTACTTGGGGCAGGTGTAACATTGCCTCAAGATTCACAGATTCAACTTGTTGTGGCTGGCCTTAGTGTATTGTATGTGTGGACATATTTCATAGTTTCATAGTATAGTACTAGGCTATCTGCCCTGGGGCATTTGTAAGCCTAGCCATAGTGATGTGGCTTTTGCCACACCATGAAATGGTACAAAAATGTACAGAATAAATCTAGAATACTGTGCCTCTGTCTAGTAATTGACACAATGAAGGTCCCCTTATATAATAGAATTAGTTTACTGTGCCCCTGTCTAACAGTGACACAGATGTGACCCCTGGGGTAAACTTATGATCTCCCATCCACTCATCAAGATTTCTCTTGAAGAGAGTCAGTGAGGGGCTCTGCCTAATACGAACTGGGATCCTGTTCCAAAGCATGGGAAGCCTCTGGGTTATGAATCTATCCCTCCAGCATGTCCTATTCATACTTGTGCCGAGGTTTAAGTCTTTAGCTCTCGTGGTCCTGATGGATTTGGATTTTTTGAGGTGGAGCATGTCCATCAGATCCTGATTGGACATGGCCTTGTACGTCAGGCAGAGATCACCTCTGAGCAGGCGGTATGCTACTGAATAGAGCTGAAGTTTCTTTAGTCTGGCAGAATAAGACATATGTTGGAGACCCTTGATCCTTTTGGTGAGGTACTTTTGTGGTCTCTCCAGCTGTTGCAAATGCCGGGTGAGGTGCATACCAAATGGGGCATTGTACTCAATCATGGGTCTGATGAGGGAGGAATAAAGGGGTACAATGACATCCTTGGATCTGGATGTGAATCCCTTCATGATGAGGTGTGCAAGGTAGAATGTTTTTCTAACCACTTTGGCAACGTGGGTGTCAAATGAGAGGTCACTGTCTATTTGGGTCCCTAGGTCTCTGATTACTTTTTCCGTACTCAGTGGGTTGCTGTCTATGTGATAATTTGTGGGTACTTGTTTTTTTCCAAAAGGGATGACTGTACATTTTTTGGCATTTAGTTTAAGGCCGTGACTATGGCACCAGTTGTCCATTTCAGTGAGGCCTTTTTGTAGGTTGTGTGTGTCTGCTGGTGTATCGACTATGGCGCCTAGTTTGCAGTCATCTGCAAACTTTGTCAGCCACAGCCCTCCCATGTTTGCTTTAACATCTGAGAAATAAATGCCAAACAAGAGGGGTCCCAGGACAGATCCCTGTGGGACACCACTTGTGACTGGCTTTGAGTCTGACATTGCTCCAGCGATTTTAACTTTATGGGTTCTGTCCTTTAGCCAGTTTGCAACTCATCTAGTGACATAAGGGTTTACTTTTAAGCTGTTTAGCTTATCTATGATGCCTGACTGGGGTATTGTGTCGAAGGCCTTAGCCAAGTCCAGGTATGCTGTATGGACTGCTTTGCCCTCATCAATGGCTCTAGTGACTGTTTCGAAAAAGTAAACCAGGTTTAAAAGGCAGGATCTGCCCTTTACAAAGCTGAACTGGGTGGGGTCAAGTGTCTGTAGGTCCCCTATGTCTCTCTTTATGAGTTCCATAATGATTCTTTCCATAGCTTTGCAGACCAGGCTAGTTAAGCTTATGGGGCAGTAGTTTCCAGGGTCTGTAGAGGCACCCCCCTTGTGGAGTGGGACCACTGTTGCTGTACGCCAGTGTTCAGGTACATATCCCGAAGTAAGGCTAAGGTTAAATAGCATTTTTATGTGTGGGTTTAGCTCCTCTTGGAGTTCACGTAACACGCACCCCGGGATACCGTCAGGACCCATTGATGCTGTGTTTTTTGCTTTGTTTAGGGCGGTTCTCACTTGGACATCTGAGATGACAGGGAGATCACATTCAGCTGGGATAAGTATTTCTTCTTTTGAGGGTGAAGGAGGGGAGAAATTTGCACTGAACCTGTCAGCCAGAATGTTAGCAATATCTGTGGGTTCAGTGTATTTTTTGTTGTTGTGAACCAACTCTGAGCATATCTGAGGGTTTCCGCCCAGGTTTCTAACATAGCTGAAGAAGGCTTTGTGGTTATCTTTAGTGTCCTTAGCGATTTTTCTCTCAAAGTTTGCCTTGGATGTTTTTATGAGAGAACATAGTTTTCTGCTAATGTTGATCAGAGATGTCTTCCCTTCATGGGATTTCACTCTGACGTGCAGTAGCTTCCTTCTTTTGTTATACAATTTGTTTATGGCTGAGGTCCACCAGACAGGACGCTTACATTTGGTGGAGAGGGACTTGGATTTGTTTGGGATTGCATGATCCATGCATTCTTGGAGATGTCCATAGAAAGCATTAGTGAAGGATTCGGCATTGTGGGATGTGGTATCCACTGGCACAGTGGGCTTAAAGGATACCATCTCAGTCTTAAGAAGAGTGAAGTCTGCTTTTGAGAAATTTTTCACTGTGGTCTTTTGTGCTGGGGTGGAGGTGGGATATGTATATCCAGGGTGATTAGTTTGTGGTCAGATCTCACTAGTGAGGGGTATACTTCGGTGTGGAGCATTTTGTCCCCATGTTTGTGATGATCAGGTCTAGTATATTATCTCCCGTAGTGGGAGAGGTGACTAGTTGTTCCAGTGCATTTGAATTTATGAATTCCTGGAACCTTTGGGCTAGGGTATTAGGGCTAGAATAATGTACCCAATCTATGTTTGGGTAGTTGAAGTCTCCCAGTATGATGGTATTTTGTGATACATTCATATCCTCCAATGTCTTCAGGAAGGCTGAGTGGGGTTCTTGAGATTGGGAGGGTGGTCTGTAACATGCTACCAGTTGTATAGCAGTTTTGCCTATGGTTAGTTGCACCTGTATGGTCTCTGATGCTTCATGTGTTGCTACTAACCTGGAGGTGTGGGTGTCCTTTATGAATATGGACACTCCCTCCTTTGTGGTTCGCCGGGTTTGGGGCCAAAAAGCATGATCTGAGGTATAGCCTGGTAGCGGTGCTCTCAGGAGCCTTGAACCAGGTTTCAGTTACTGCACAGACGTCGATGTTCTCCATGCTGAGGAGTGCATCAAGTGCCTGCATCTTGAGATTTAGACTTCTGGCATTGAGCAGCATTACCCTTAGTTTTTTTCCATTTTTGTTTTCTAAGGAGGTGGGTTTGTCTTTTGAGCCTTGCCTAAAAAAGGCACTATGGGGGTGGCAAGAGCCTTAGCCAATATCCGGAAGCCCAGTGGTGACAGGTGTAAGCCATCCCTTGTGAAGCAGCGTGGCTTGTCCAACATATCATCCCAGGCAGTCAGACATTGGATCCTCTTAGAATGACACCAGTACTTGAGCCAATTGTTAAAGCTGATCATCTTGTCTTTGTATTGTGGTATCATTCTTGGTGAGGGCAAGATGCTGCTCAGGGTCAGGGTCATACCAGCCTGGGCTACATAATCGGAGAGCTCCTCTATGTCTCTTTTCATGTAGTCCAGGGAGGTACGTCTCAGGTCATTCACACCAGCATGGACAATGACAGAGTCATATTTGTACTTGCTTTGGAGTGACCTGAGTGCATGTGTTATGTGGCGGATCCTAGCTCCCGATAGACAGCTCACAGTCACCTTCTCCTTGTTCAGCCTGGTCAGTGGGACATCAGTGTGTCTGACTATGGAGTCACCTATTACTAGTGTATCAGGCAAGGTGTTTGGCCTTAAGGGCTGCGATTGGTCGACACACTGATTTATTGAAGTATGTGTTGCATGTGTTTTGTTTTGAGGTGGTGGATTTTTGGATGTCTGCTTTGGGAGCCTCTGTTGTTTTGGTAAGTTTTTTATTAGAGCCTCCGAGTATGTCTTTGTGTTTTAATGTGTTTGGTTTGCAGTTGTGGTAGGTCTATGTGGGACTGGGATTGTTGTGTGTGTGGTTTCCATCTCCTCCTGTCTGGTCATGCCAGCCCTGAGTTGAGAGAGTTCAGCCTCCAGTTTGACTATATAAATGCATCTCTCACATGTATTTGTGTTTGTTGGGAGGAGGAGAGGGTTGTCTGTGTACATGAGACAATTGTAGCATTGTCTCAAGATACCCAGATTGACCAGCTGAACTGGAGACGACACCAGTAATCTACCACTCGACATGCTAGAACAGTATAAGGGAGTGGTATACCTTTAAGGGAAGTGGATATTCACAGGGGTGGTAAGTAGATGTAGTGCTTTACTTAGTACGAGAGTGCTTACTTAGTAGAGAACTATTGAGAACAAGTGCTAGGCTTATTTTATTGCCATACTACTGATCAGTGATTACTTCATTGTTTATGTTTGCTCTATCATGTAGTAGCTTCCTCATTCTCTTGCATGGTTTTGTTATGGCTGGTGTCCACCATGCCAGATGCCTGCGTGTATGGCATTGTGTCTTGTTTTAATTTAGGATTGCATAATCCAAGCATTCCTGGCAGTGTTCATGGAATGGCTATATTACAGGTTCTGAGGTGTGGCCCATATTTTGCACCTGCACAGGACCTTTAATGGATTCCACATCAGTTTGGAGGAGTGCAAATATTGCTTTACACATGTTTTCCACTGTGGTTTTCTGGCCAGGGACTGTGGTCAGGATTTGTATATCCAGTGTGATTACTGTATGGTCTGGTTTTACCAGTGAGCAATACACTTCTCGTATTGCCATCCAGTACCCATGTTGCTGATTATCACATCCAGTATGCTTACCCCTCTTGTGGGAGTGGTACGTTGTTCCTGGGCATTTTGGTTTATGGATTCTATGAACTTTTGTCCTACAGTGTTGGAGCTAGTATAATGCTCCCAGTCTATGTCTGGGTATTTTCAGTCACCCAATATAATGTGGTTTGGAGGACTTGATATATTCATGTATTCCAGCATAGGCCAGGTGCAGTTCCTGGTGTTGGGATGGTAGTCTGTAGCAGGCTATAAACTGGGGGGCAGTTTTAGCCACTGTTACTTGACCATGGCTAGTCCATGCTGCTTCTTGTTGTGGTACCAACATGGGGTGTGGTTATCCTTGACAATTATTGCTAATCACCCTCCTTTTGTAGCTTGTTCCATGTTTTGAGGCTGTACAGCACAGTATGAGGTGTAACCTGGTAGTGTTAGGGTGCTGTTGTGAGCCTTGACCCAGTTTTCTGTTACAGCACAGATATCAACATTCTCCATACTGGGTGAGTTTAGACTGCATGCATCTTGCTGTTTCAACTTATCCCTTAACTTATTCTTATCCCTTCTGATACCTATGGAGGTAGGTTTGTGTTTTGAGCCTTACCTATTCAGGGCACGCTGTGGGTAACAACAGCATTTGCCAGTATCCATACGACCTGCACTGATAGGTGCACGCCAGTCCTAGCAGGTGGAGCATCATATCATGCTCAGCATGTCATCCCAGGCTGGCACACATTGGATCCCCTTTGACTAACTGCGATACTTCAGTCAATTATTGCACTTGATCATCTCATTGTCATATTGTGGCATGATGCTTGGTGAGGGTAGGATGTTAGTCAGGGTCCTCAGGTGTGCATATAGTACATGGTGTTACATTACTTAACACATGGCATTCATGCCTCAGGTGGTGCTGCAGGGCTGCCTCTGTCGGATGCGCATATTACACTTCCCTGTACATGTTTGTGAGCAGGTCATGTCATTTTAGGCATCCATGTTATTATTTGAGTGAGTCAGAGAGGGTATCATTCCCAGGGTTCCTACTGAGCCAGTGTATGTGCTATGCGTTGCCTCTTTGCCAAGGCCAGGGCATACTGGGCAGGCCTCCTTCTGCCTACTGGGGCAGGCTCAGGTTGTTCCTCCTCCGAGTTACGCTCTGCCTGTGATGGCCTTGGCAATGGTGGGGGGCTGTTTGGCCCAGCCCTATGCTGGTCCTGCTGCAGCTGTTTTCACAAGATCATATTATGTAGCATAGCACATACCATGACAATTTGGGTACATGTAGTTGGTGTGTACTGCAAGGCTCCACCAGATGTGTCCAGACACCGGAACCGTGACTTGAGCAGCCCAAACACACGCTCTATTACATTATGTGTTTGTGCATGTGCCTCATTATGGCGTTCCTGTTCAGGTGTGTGTGCGTTTCTGATGGGTGTCATCAGCCACGGCTCCAGTGCATAACCTGCATCCCCCACTAGGTGTCCATGTGGGATGTCCCCATTGGCAAATGTCTGGTACAGCTGCGTCAAATGCCAGATGTGGGAATCGTGGTAACTCCCAGGGCAGCCAGCACACACATTCATTATTATGCCCTGGGCATCACACACGACCTGGCAGTTGATGGAGGGGAAGCCCTTGCTGTTAATGTAGGCCCTACCCCGCTCGCCGGCTGGTGCTTTGATGCGTATGTGCGTGCAGTCTATTGCACCCACTACCTCAGGGTATTCCACTATTTGCTGGAAGAGACGCATATTGCTGGCCAATACCTCACGAGCATTGGGGAAATATACATAATCACCGACATGTGCTGACATGGCATCCAGGGACTGGTGCAGTACCCTGGAGGCTGATGCCTGTGATATCCCCATCATATCACCAGTTGGTCTCTGGAAGGTACCTGTTGCTAGTATTCTTAGGCCAACACATACCTTGGTTTCCACTGGGATGGGTTCCCCTCTGTTCGTTCTGTGTGTGAGGCGTGGCCTGCACAGCTCCACTATTTGCTGCAGGAGGTCTCTGTCCACTCTATAGTGCTCTACTATCTCCAGCTCATGTAACCCGTGGTAGGTGACCCTGGGCCTGTACACTCTTCTCCGTCTCCTCACTGTGGGTTGTCTGGCACCATCTGCATTGTCACCACCCTCAGCAAATCGCCTATGTCTCATTATGACAGCTATGGCAGCCCCTAACATTTCTGCTCTGAGTTCAGCTTTTTCAGTTTTCACTTCTAATAGCTTACTCCTGTTTTGCAGTGTCTCTTGAGAGAAACATCTTGCACTGCTGTTTGCAGATTTTTAAGTGCTGGGCTGAGCTACCATTCTGCCTGTGTAATTGCCTGCTTCTAATTGTTTTCACCTGCTAGCTCCAGCAGTATTCCCTGGTAGCTTCCTACTAATTCTGTTGCTTCCTTTTTCCTTTCTGTTTCCTCAGGGGGGAGCAGCATGTATACCAGCAGAAACACGCTCACAGTGGCTTACACGCGCGCACACATGCTTACACGGTTCAGAATCTGCTTATTCGGGTTAAAACGCGTGCACACCCGCGCAAACAGTGTTAAACATCTCCCAACATGCTCCCACATGCTCAAACTGCCTTACACGCGCGCACACTGTCTTACTCGCGCTTCATGGCGTGCACACATGCACGCCCAGCAAGAAACTTTGGTGTAGGCAACAGTGTACACCTTCCATTTCTTGACTTTCCCATGCTTATGTTGTGGCACTCCTCTTTCCATGATATGTATCTGACATCTGTCATGTAACTCTGACCTCCAATGAACTGCATTTCTTTCTGCCATTCCCCCCTGTGATGTCACCTATCTCCTACTCTGTTCCTCCCCCTTCTGTAACTCTTACACTACTCAGAATGTGCTCATTTGCTATGTGACAGTGGAATTCAGTATACTAACACTCATTTGCATCAGATTGCCTACTAATGCTTAGTTACATCTCTTAGACTCAGCTTCCCCCCTTAGCAACCACTACACGGTGGCCATGTTGTTTTTGGTCTGCTGGTCCCTGCATTGAAAATCCATGTATTGCATAAAACCCACATTTGTGGGTTTATAACCTTCATTTTTATGTATTATGCAGCGCAGCCCGTTTGCGCGGGGCTGCGCTGGGTTTAAAAAAAAATTATATTTTTATTACTTTTGCATCAGGTTACCTTGCCAATGGCCACATATTTGGCCATTGGCATGCTGCCTGACACATATGCACCCTTTATTTGGAGCTGATATGGCTCCGTTGTGGTTTTTGCAGAAACGTACTCAGTTGTCAACTGAGTACATTTCTGCAGCTAAAACGGCTCTTACACGGGCTGTTTTGGGCTTCCTGGATCGCTAATCATCCTCATTTGCATGCTATTCGGCTGCAAGTGAGGTGATTAGCTTATCCACGCCCACTCCGTGTAAGAGACATTTTAGCTGGTCTCTTACACGGACTTTGGGCTGTTCCTGGATCGCGAAGGCTGCATGGAGTCTTACACTACTCTTAGACTCCGTGCAAGCCTTCTTGAATCCTGCCCACTGTTTCTTGTAGTCAAAAGTACATGATTTGAATCCTTTCACCTCTCATTTGCCTCCTGCATGACTCTGAGCAAGTCATTCAGATAGTGCTCCTGGGTCACCTCTGAAAAGGGACAGTTTGTTCTATCAGTTTGCCTAGCTAACAAATAGATAAAAGAAAATATTATTTAAAATGTGGCCTTTTGTTACCCCTTATTTTTAGATGTGTCTGGTATTCTTGAGGCAAGTTATTTTAGTCTGCTCCTTGTAAAATTGATGGCTTTTCTGACATATTGTTGTGACTGCAGTCACTAAATAATGACAGACTATAAGTTTCAGACTTTATATCTTTCAGAAAATGCCTACTAATGTAAAGTGAGTTCTAGCAAATGTCTGCATATATAAGAGAAATGTCTGGTCAATGTTGGTGCCTCAGCAGGCAGCACATGTGTCACTGATGCTGAAGGATCAGAAGGCTGTGGGTTCCAGTCCCACCCCAGGTACTTTGATTACTCGTATCAATGCTAACACTGCAGTGTAGCATAAGCAGACTGCTTCACACCAGAATGTGCTGTGTTTTGGATGAGATGTTATACTGAGGTTCCATTTGTGTGAGTTGGTGGTAACTTAGGTGAATGTAAAAGATCCCACAACATTTATAAAAAAAAAAAAAAAAAAAAGAGTAGAAGAAGTTTCTCAGTGCTTTGGCCAAATTTCCCTTACTCAGTAGGGATTTTCCTGAAAAGATAGTAGCCCTGACTATGTCCCAGCTGACCAGGGTTTTATTACTGACTCAGGCAATTGTCTGAGAAGCAGGGAAGGGATGAGCATGGCCATCCAAGGTGAGAGGGCACTCGCTGATATCCTTCCTAAGGAGAGGCATGGTCCATAGAGAGGAGTTGCCTCAGACATAATCAACAAGTATGGGGGGGCAAGGAAAGGAAGTGAGTAAGTCATAAAAAATCCCCATGGATGTAAGCACAGATGAGCTGAACCCCCAGAAAGCCCTCAGGATCACAACAAGCCTGGGCAATAACAGAGTAAGTCTGAGAGGAGCTGGTGAGTAGCTAGTAGACCCAGCATAGACAATGGGTAGTGGGGAGCCAGGACGGTAAACATGAGATCTGAGGGGACCTAAAAAAAAAATAAAGAGTAAATAAACAGAAATTTGATGCAAATAATTATTTAAAATATGTTCCTGATTTTTCAGTCTTTGTCTCTGATTCTTAAGCTAAGAAGTTGAAAGAGAAGAGGGGAGTTGCACTGTGTTCTGTGGTTCTGACATCAGCAAGCTGAAATACATTTCTTGGCAATTCTTTATGAATTTATTCATTTACTTGTTCTAAAGCAGATTTCCGAAGTGCACAGTCATACAAGTGGTTCTAATTGATGGTTGTATGTATGTGAATGTGTGTGTGTGTGTGAGTGCGTGTGTCTGTGTGTGTGTGTGTGTGTGTGTGTGTGTGTGTGTGTGTGTGTGTGTGTGTGTGTGTGTGTGTGTTTGTGTGTGTGTAGGTGTGTACATGCAGATGGCATAGTTTTCAGCTATCTCTGATTTTTTCCCCATATCTGTAGTCTGTTCCTTATAAAATCTTTGGCTTTCTGGAAAAGTATTGTGATCTGTAATCACTAATGACAAAAATGTGAGTGTCAGACTTCATATCCTTCCAAAACCTGTTTTGCTAGCAACTTTATATGTATATAAGACTGATGTTCAAAAATTGTTCCTGAGTTTAGGTCTTTGTTTCTGATTCTTGTGCAAAGAGATTGTGAGAACACAGTGGCATGCAATGTATGGTTCTCATAGCAACGAGATGGAATATACTAGGTTAGTATTTGTGCATATATTCACTCATTTAATTGTAAAAGAAATCTGAGTAGCTGTAACTGGTCACGTGTGTGTGCGTGTGTATGTAACTATTTTATTCCTGCATACCACAGTAGTTATGGTGTAAAGGAAAGAAGGAATATCTTGCAGACATTGCAGACAACAGGAACATCATCATATGGGCCATGTTCTTTAGATATTATCCTTGGTTTCTTTGTTTTGCTGACAGTATGTTTATTACTTGGCTGTGAATAAACTGAGCAGCATGAAGCCTAAAAGTTTAATGTTAAATTTTCAATTTATTTTGATTTTTGCAGGCACATGTATGTGAGATGCATTGTTTTTAGTTGAGTCCTCTTTAGAAGATCAAAGTTCCAGAAAGTCAAACTTCATATAGTCAAGACCATATGACTGACTTTCCAAAACATTGAAGCTTTATAATATGCAGGGGGTGTGGGTGGTGCATGGTGGGGGGGCTTGCCCCATGGGAGAAATGTAGATTTTTGTTGTTTAGTCTTGTTCAATGTTTTGAAAAGTGGATCATATGGTCTAGTCCATATGACGTTCGACTTTCTGAAACTTCATTTTTCTGACATAGATCTATTTAGTTACAGTGAATACCTAATAAAAAGTGATTGCTTACAACAGGGAACAAAAACATGATCTAAAAAGATTGAATCAGAAAACTACAAAAAGAAAAAAAAAACAATGTTCTACTCAGGGGGCAAGTCACTCTACACCCCCACACCCCTGCTAACTGTACATACCAACTCCAAGATCCCACAATGGAGGAGAAACGGTAAATTTCCCGTCAGTGCTGTACTGTGATCTTGCATATACAACAGCCATCTAAGCAATAAAACAGAAAACATTTGCTCTTTTGAGCATTCTGTGTTGTGCACGGAGCACTCTGATTATGCTCCAAAATTGGAAAAAAGATAAGTTATGTGCTTCTGTACGACTAGACCTGAATGTAACTAGCTCTATCCACAAAAGTTTACAGACATTAGTCTGTAAGTAACTTATTTAAATTAGGGCAGTATTTAAAAATTTGTCCCTGACTTTTTTCTGCAGTATTTTCTTATTGTCTAAGCACTAAGTGCTTTACTGGCTCTCAAAGCTGGTAAAACTCTTTGGCTTTTTTCTGTAACTAGTAGTACACGGAGTAGATAAAACTCCATGCACTACAAAAAGTTATGATCGGGTCTCACTGATGATAACCTGTTATAAGGAGTTCTTGACATGGATGCCATGTTTTACCTCCAGAGCACTTTCTTGGCATCCATGTTTCTAACACATATTAACGTTGCTACAGTTGGAGATCTAATCATAACCGTTAATATTCTTGAACTACAACCACATAACTCAAGCCTTCCACTGAAAAGGAACACTTCTACCAACTGGGTTCTCCCAAGCTGTTGACAAATGTTACCCATTTGTCTTTTGAATTCCGGCATCCTTTACATAGCCACTAGTCAGTGTTTCACTGTATGCTATTGACTATGAATCCCAGCACATGACATTCATCACATGATTACTGCATATTAAAATGGAGTGTCTTTTAGAGCTTTCTAGCTTTTTCTTTTTTTGAAGTCTTGTTTAAGACGAAAGCGCTCAGACTTAGATTCAATAAATTGAGTTCTCTGGTGAGGATACAGCATGAATTTTGTTATCTATGAATCCCAGCATGTCTCTTGTAGTTTAATAGGTTGCCAGATGAAATTTCTATAAGCATGAGTTTTAAGGGAAGAAAGCTCACTGTTGCTCTTGCTAAGTCTGTTTACAATGTTAGTATTTTATTTTGTTTAGCAAATGGTTCAGTTTTGTCCTTGCAAAATTTCAAATAACAGGTTTCTGCGATTGTAAGAGTAAAGAAGAAAACAACATGCGTACTGGCAGGCTTAACACTGGGTTATGGTAACTGGCGGTAGACAACCAAGTAATGGGATATCAGTATGGCTGAGGAGCCCCTGTCCATTACGCTGCCTAAAGCCATATTTGACCATCATACAGCCTTGTCTGTAAGTAACACATGGAATGACCTCTACAGGTAGCTTTTCCATGCAATGATAGCTAATGTTAAAACAACAACTTCTGCTACATGTCTCTGTGCAACCACTAGAGGATAGGCTATACCATACATATATGTCACAGGGTGATATTTTGTTTTGGTATGATATAGTGAGACAGAGTTTGATGTACCTGTTCTGCACAACACAACCTTCTGCCATGGCAGTACAGATCCTTTAGGAATCTCATTGATCATATTTAATGCACGATTGACAAAGGGCATTTGTTATATAAGTGTTGAAAACCAGAGTGACAAACTTTACCAAACTATTCATATCATAAGTCCTGAAAATGTTAAAATATTTCCCTACAGCTGAATGAGAACTAGTTGATTGGATTCCAGCTGTCTAAACATGCCTGGTTGAAACTCCAGGTTGAAGTCTATGTTGTTAGTTACAATGGATTTACAGTTTGTGCAAGATGCCATGCTCTCTAATCAGGATCTTTTCCTATTTACACAGATGTGTGACCATGGCGTTGGTATATTTAAGGTTGAGGATGCAGATGGAATACGTTGTCCTCTAGTAAAAATGTTTAGGTTGATTTTTGTGGTTGAGTTGTATGGGAACTATAGCCTTAATCAGTTTTAATCTAGGATTTTTTTTCAGATAATTGCACATACATAGGAGAAGAAAGAAAGAAAATGTCCAAGGTTAGACATAACTTTCTACCATGTCCTGCTGCCTTGTTATAAAGGGAGAAATGCACAATCTCATCACCAAATTATATTGTTTGTAACCTACTTAACTGCAGTCAAATCATTTTAAAGTGGGGACAAGTGGATGTCAAGAAGTACACTCTGAAAAACTGGGACACGGACCCAAACCATAATTAGATGTAGTTTTGAAGGGTCCATAGCCTGGGTAATGCAGTGTCAGACATGCAGACCAACCTAACACAATGGTTCTGTTAAGGAATCATGCTCTTTACAGAATTGTGTAGTGTAGATACTCCAACATACCATGCCATCCATTCAACAGTGAGGCGACCAAGTTAAACTTAATCAATACCTCTTCTAGGGCTCAGTCTGACAAATTCTGCTGTGCAGTTGATGTTAATCCAGACTTCATGGCTCAGCCAAGCCTTATGAATCTGATCCTTAACAGAAATACAGTTGTGTTGTAATGTTTTTTAATTTCATTATTTGGACCCTGAAACCTACAATTCCCCCTCCTCTCTCTCTCTCTCGCTCTATCTTAATCTCTCCCTATCTCTGTTTGCCATTTTCTGTTGAGACAGGAATCATAGCCATTATTTAAGCAGGTGTAGGACCTTTTGTGTTAATGACCTACCTTATCTTTGCACCACTTTGCATGAAAAATTATTCACTGCCATCTGCTATATGCAAAATGATGCTGTGCATACAGAGTACACTTACATAGATGCACTTACATAGCCAAAATGGAAGCAAAGCTCTCTCCACCCAAAATTGTGCTAGACAGTCAAGAGGAGAAGGTTAATACCCACACTACACCTCAAGCAACACATAGCCCTTCTAAACCCACACCACCAACACCCACATATAGCAACACTAAATCCACATATGCAGAGGCCCTTAACTGTAACCTGCCCAAGCAACAAGGACCTCTGAAGCTGAAACGCAAACAAACACCAGTCACAACCAAAGTGTCACATAGCTCACAACACCAGTGTGCCACCCAAGGCAAGACAAAGTACCTAACACTTTAGTCATAGGTGACCCTATAGTCTGGCACACTGATGTTCCACTCACCAGATTGAACAAGGAGAAAGTTACAGTCAGCTGCCTGTCGGGTGCCAGGATCTGCCACATAATGCATGCACTCAAGTCACTCTACAACAAGTACAAATATGTCCATGTTGGAGTGAATGACTTGAGATGTACCTCCCTGGACTACATGAAAAGAGACATGGAAGAGCTCTTGGATCATGTGGCCCTGGCAGGTATGACCCTAGCCCTGAGTAGCATCCTGCCTTCGCCCAGAATGATACCATAATACAAGGACAAAATGATTGAAATTAACAATTGGCTAAGCTTCTGGTGTCATTCAAAGGGGATCCAGTATCTGTCTGCCTGGGACGACATGATCAACAGACCACGATGCTTTGCCAAAGATGGTCTGCACCTGTCGCCCCTGGGATTCAGGATACTGGCTTAGGCTCTTGCCACCCCTATAGTGCCTTTTTTAGGCAAAGTTCAGAGGACAAAACCACCACCGTAACAGGTACAAGCATGCAAAATCTGAAGGTAATGCTGCTCAATGCTAGAAGTCTAAACCTCAAAATGCACTCTCTTGAGGCACTCCTAAAAATGGAGAACATCAATATCTGTGCAGTAACTGAGATCTGGTTCAAGGCTCCAGAGAGCACCCCTGCAATACCAGGCTACAACTCTTACCACACTTTTCGGCCACCAAACCAGGACCAAAACACTAAAGGTGGAGGAGTGTCAATATTCACCAAGGATATTCACACCACCAGGCTAGTTGCCCAACACAATGCATCTGAAATTCTCCAGGTGCAACTAACACTAGGTAAGACTGCAATCCAAATTGTAGCTTGCTACAGATCCCACACCATGCCCCAAGATTCTCACTACACCTTTCTAAACATACTGGAAAATATTAAGATAGAACAAAACACCCTAATACTGGGTGATTTTAACTACCCTGCCATTTACTGGGAAAACTACTCATGTACCAACACCTTTGCCCAACAGTTCTTGGAATTCATAAATTCCAATGCCCTGGATCAACTAATCCATAGTCCCACCAGGGGCTCCAATATCCTAGACCTGGTAATTACCAACATGGGAAATCGATGCTCCACACCTATGGCCACCCCCTCATTAGTCAGGTCTGACCATAAGCTAATCACCCTTAACATCCACATCCCACCCCCACCCCCACCCCCCAGAAACAAAACCTCCATAAAAAAAACTTCTCCAAAGCCAACTTCATGCTATTCAAGTCAGAAGTGACAAACTTCATGACACCCATGCAGACGGGAACTGAAAGTTCAAATGCTGAATCCTACACTAAGGCACTGTATGAGCACATCCACTCATGCATGAAATGAGACATCCCAAATAGAACCAAGATGCTCTCATCCAAAAAAGGGAGCCAATTTGGTGGCCCCCTGCCATAAACAAACTTTACAACAAAAGGAAGAAACTGTTGCAGAAAAGAGGAAAATCCCAGGATGCAAAAAACTCCCTTACCAGCCTCAGTAAGAAACTGAGATCCCTCAGAAAATCCTCCAAAGCTAGTTACGAAAATAAAATTGCCAAAGATTCCAAAGACAACCACAAGGCATTCTATAACTATGTCAAGAATCTAAATGGCAATGCTCAGATCTGCTCTGAGCTAAAACAGAATGGCATTAAATATACTGATCCCAAGGATATTGCCAATATCCTGGCAGATCGATTCAGTGCCATCTTCACCCCCCTCTCACCCCCTAAATGGCCAATCTCAATACCGGAAGATTGCCAAATTCCGGTAATAACGGCCACACAGGTAAAAAACACACTCTCCAAAGCTAAGAATACAGCATCCATGGGACCAGATGACATCCCGGGCTGTGTACTACATGAACTACAATATGAACGGGCACCTCACCGAAGTGTCATGTTTAATCATAGCCTCACCTCAGGTTTCTTGCGCACTGAGTGGCACAGAGCTACAGTTATCCCACTCCACAAGGGGGGATCCACCTTGGATCCCGGAAACTACCATCCCATCAGTCTGACAAGCCTTATCTGCAATGCCATGGAGCATATTATCATGGAACTTATAAACAAAGACATTGGCAACCTTCAAACACTGGACCCACCCAGTTTGGGTTCGTGAAGGGCCGATCTTGTCACCTGAACCTGTTTGACTTCTTTGAATCAGTCTCCAGAGCCATGGACAAGGGTAAGGTGGTCCACACAGATTATCTAGACCTTGCCAAGGACTTTGACAGCATCACCCACTCTGGAATCATAGATAAACTTACTAAGCTGGGCATTAATCCCTACATCACCCAATGGGATGCTAACTAGCTTAGTGATAGAACCCACACTGTAAAAGTAGCCGACTCCAAATCCATCTCCAGACAAGTGACAAGTGGAGTACCTCAGAGATCAGTCTTGGGACAGCTCTTGTTTGACATTTACTTCTCTGAAGTACAGGCCAACACTAAGGGACTCTGGCTAACAAAGTTCTCAGATGACTGCAAACTGGGAGCCATTATTGAATCCCCAAATTATGTGGATACTCTACAAAAGGGCCTTACAGAATCAGATGCTTGGTGCCAGAGCCATGGGCTCAAGCTCAATGCCAAGAAACGTATAGTTATCCCCTTTGGGAAAAAAACATGCCCCCGTGAATTACCATATAGGTGGCAGTACACTAAACACTGAAAGTCTGATAACAGACTTAGGGACACAGGTGGACAGTGGTCTCACCTTCGATAACCACATCGCCAC
Organism: Protopterus annectens; assembly: GCF_019279795.1. Lineage (NCBI taxonomy): Eukaryota > Metazoa > Chordata > Ceratodontiformes > Protopteridae > Protopterus > Protopterus annectens. The sequence continues at coordinate 721,665,606 of NC_056728.1, forward strand.
AACAGTCAAGAAATCCTTCTGTGTGGCACATCTCATCACTAAGGGCTTTTCATCCAGAAAAAAGGAGTTCATTGTCCCACTGTACTCATCCCTCATTAGACCCATTATAGAATTCAAAGCCCCGTTTGGTATGTACCTCTCCAGACATCTGCAACAACTGGAAAGGCCGCAGAAATACCTCACTAAAAGAATCACAGGCCTAAAGCAGATGCCCTACGCTGACCACCTTAAAAAATTCCAGCTATACTCTGTCACATATCGTCTACTCAAAGATGATCTCTGCTTAACATACAAGGCCATGTTAAACCCAGAGCTGTTGGACATGTTACACTTAAGAAATCCCAATCCTTCAGAGCCACACACTCCAGGATCTAAACCTTGTCATCACAATAAACAAAATATGCTGGAGGGATTGGTTCCTGACCCAGTGACTCCCCCAGACTCTAGAATAGATTGCCCATACATGTCAAGCAGAGTGCCTCTTTGGCCCTCTTCAAAAGAAACCTTGATGATTGGATGGGAGAAAGGAAATTCACCCTGGGGATCACATCAGTTGCCCTGCTAGTCAGGGGTCCAGGGAAGTAAATAGTGTGGGAAGAAATAGCCAGGGAATTGTTATGGCTAGGCTTGTATCTGGCTGATACCCTAGTACCAACTTATGAACCTATGAACCTATGAGTAGCATGCCCAGTGACATTCTTGTACTTTTTGAAGCCTTACAAGTATTCTCTTGTTCTGCAGCTAGAGATGAGGAATCCACAATGCCTGTCCTCCCTTCAGTCAACCTGGTGAGACTGATCTAACCTCCACCCACTTTAGCCTAGCTCTCAGCAGGTCCAATGAGTGTCAAGGGTCTATATTATAACCTCAAACAATTAAGAGTGAACCCTCTTTAACTGACCCCTTAAAATCAAAAGCACTAAATCCCGAATGCACGGAACAGCATTTTTTTTTCCCAGGGAAAGAAATCACTTGTCCATTTCCTCCACTGTGGTGCAATCTTGGAGTTGTTATATTTAAGTAGGGGAGGTGTGGGGGGGCAAAGCCCCCCACTTTGTTTTGTGTTTGGATTTTTCTTTTTTTTTTTTTTTTTTGTGGAACAGCGATTTTTTTCCCCTGGGAAAAAAATCTCTGTTCTGTGTATTTGGGATTTAGTGCTTTCGATCTTAAGGGGTCGATTAAAGAGCATTCACTCTTTTAATCATTCGAGGTTATAATATAGACCCGAGTGTCAAGATAGATACTGAACCCAGGTTTCCACTATCACAGATGGACATCCAGTGTCTGTGACAGTGGTTTGGTTCAGTTTTTGTGATATTTTAAGCAAACCGTGTTAACAAAAATAATGCTTTTATACTTTGCATGTATATTATACTACCCCAGATACAATTAAGTGAGACTTTTATAATTTGTTACATTACAGTATTGATTTTCCAGCAAATTAACAAAGTAGACAAAGCTAATTATGTGACTTTATATTTTTCAGGCAAAAACTGGGACAGACTATAGGAGTGAAGCAACCTATCAGTGCAAATCTGACTTTAAACTTACTGGAAGTTCCACTCGTATATGTCAGGCCAACCGTCAATGGTACAGTGAGAGTCCCCCTTCCTGCATCCTCCAGGCATGTGAAAAGCCTCCACACATTAAACATGGGTATTCAAAAGGAAATATTTTTAGCATAGGTTCTGAAGTTTCTTTTTTCTGTGATGAGGGTTATAAACTGGTTGGAGATGCCAAGTGGACATGCCAAAAAAATGGAAGTTGGAATGCAAAGATAGTCCCAGAATGTGTTGCAGCAAAATGTCCTGATATTCCACTTTTAGAAAATAATTTAGTTGTGAAAAGTGCAACAAAAGATACAGGAACTGTGCAGTTCATGTGCATGGAAGGTCATGCTTTGCATGGCTCTTCAGTGCTGAAATGTTTGTCATCCCAACAATGGAATGATTCATTCCCCATTTGCACTCCTGTCACGTGTAGTAAACCTCCAGATGTCCCCTATGGAGAGCCTGTGGTTTCATCTCTCTCGTTTGGAAGCACTGTTAAATACACTTGTATGGATGGATTTCTCTTTAAAGGTACACCTACTCTAACCTGTCAAGATGATGGAACATGGAGTTTTCCATTACCAGAATGTGTCCCAGTAGAATGTCCTCAACCAGAAGAGATTAAAAATGGGATTGCACATGTGCAGGGTCTTACCTATCTCAGTACAGCTTTATACACATGCAAATCTGGATTTAACTTGATAGGAAACACTACAATACTTTGTGGAGAAGATGGATTCTGGATAGGAGACAAACCTATTTGTATGCCAATTCAATGCCCCAAACCAAAAGAGATGCCAAACTCAAGAACTGTTTACACAGACCTTAATTATAGTGATACTGTTACATACTTGTGTGACAGGGGGTTCAGACGTCAAGGTCAGAGTACTTTAACTTGTTTAGAGACAGGTGAGTGGGATGCAGAAGCACCATCTTGTAAAGAAATACTCTGTGAACCTCCTCATCCCATTCAGAATGGTTTTCTTGAAGGTGCAGACCATAGCTTTGGAGCTATGATTATTTATAGCTGCTTCCCAGGATTTCAGCTATCAGGACATGCTATGCAAACATGTGAAGAGTCTGGATGGTCCAGCTCAATGCCAGAATGCCTGCCTATTGATTGTGGCTTGCCTCCTCATATTGACTTTGGAGAATATGTAAAGCTCGGGAACCTTCAAGGCATGTTCCATGATGAAACATACCAGTCTCCTCCCAGTTATTTGAGTCCATTAACAGGACATGAAGATGACAATGGTGATGCTGAACAAAGCAAGAAAGCCACTGCAACTGGCAGTGCTCTGGATTCTTCAGGATTTCCATATGGAACTGAGATCATGTACACTTGTTACAGTAATTATGAATTAGTAGGCACTTCTGTGCTCTTTTGTCTTGAGGATGGCACATGGAATGGCAGTGCCCCAGTATGCAGTTCTGTATTCTGTGAACCACTTACTGCTCCAGAAAATGGGTTTGTTCAGTCCACAGATAGCCTGCATGGCAGTTCAGTGTGGTATGGATGTAATTCAGGATATGAACTGTCAGGGGCAGCAGTAAGACACTGCTTGCCAAACAGAACATGGACTGATGAACCCCCTGCCTGCAAGCCAGTCACATGTCCTGTACCTAATAACATCAGCAATGGATCCATAAACATGAAAGATAATACATTAATGAGTGTAATTTACTATAGTTGTGACCATGGCTATAAACTGAGTGGTCCCAGTAAAAGGACTTGCCTGGAAAGTAAGGAATGGGATACAACAGAACCTGCATGTGTTCCAGTATCTTGTGGAAACCCAGTCATACCTGAGAATGGACATATTATAGGAGAACTGTATTTATTTGCAGAAAGTATTGAATATAAATGTAAAGATGGATATCAGTTAGAAGGTGAGCTGATCAGTACCTGTTTAGCCAATGGAAGTTGGAGTACATTAGCTCCATTATGTCAACGCGTGGTATGCCGTAGCCCTCCAAGTGTCCCTAATGGTGAAGTTACTGGAGAGAGCTACCGCTACGGGGAAGCAATACAGTACCATTGCAATGAAGGTTATATTTTACATGGAGCTCCAAAATTATACTGTAAAGCTGATGGAACCTGGGATATGGAAGCACCAACTTGCATGCCAGTCAGTTGTGGACCTCCAGAAGACATATCCCATGGACATTTGGATGGACTCAGCTTCAGTTATGGTGATCATGTTCAGTATTCCTGTTTTCCTGGTTATGAACTGAAAGGGAATACAGCAAGACAATGTCAGTCGAATGGCATGTGGAGTGGAAGTTCTCCAGTCTGTGAACCTTGTAAATGTCTACCTCCACTTATTGACAATGGACTCATAATTGGGCAGGATTTCAGTTGTGGGGAGAAAGTCACATTCAAGTGTCGAGAAGGATTTAAACTACTTGGATCATCTGAAATCACATGTGAAGCTGGTAGTAAATGGAGTTCAAGTTTTCCATTCTGTGAACAAATTTCATGTGAGCCGTTCCCTGTAGTGCCAAATGCTTATGTAAACAGTTCATCGACAGAAGACATAGTAATTTACAGCTGCATGCCTGGATATGTAATGCATGGAGATGCAAAGCTGACCTGTACAGATCAGGGTGAGTGGAGCAAACCATATCCAGTCTGTGAACTTGCAAGCTGTGGCTTGCCCCCTCTTATTCAAAATTCAGTAGCACTGGGGAATTTTTACACATATGGAAGCACAATTCTATACAGGTAAGGAACTTTCAGTCTTTACACATTGTTGAAGTCTGGTATGAGAAAGTAACACACAACTAACTACAGCTATTTCACTGGATTCCATATTGTAAGATATCATTTTGTTGCAGTGGTAAATAAAATATCTTAAAAATATGAATCACATATCTTTGAAGTCTGCATATAATTAGATTTATTATTCTGATTTGTCTTAAAACTATCCCTACCATAGTTACCCTGGCTTGAAAAGATTTGTCAAAAATATGCAGACACTTGTTCAAAACGTTGCTAAAAGAAGGGCATGGGTGCACATACACAGACACACACACACACACCCACACACACACACACACACACACACACACACACACACACACACACACACACACACACACACACACACACACACACACACACACACACACACACACACACACACACACACACACACACACACACACACACATGCACACACTAGCTCTCTGTCTCTAACAGATATACATGTGCTATATCTAATTAAAATTATTCCCAAACAATTGCAACAATGATGCATATTTTGTTTTTGACATTGGTGAAACTTTTCATCAACATACTGTGGCTATGAATGAATAAACACCAAAAGGAAGAATTTTTATCAAAATTATTTTACTCAGGTAAATGTAAGGCTTCAGGTTTACAGTCATCAGCAAACTTAGTCAGCCAAAGGCTTTCAATGTCAGCCTGGATGTCAGACAACTACATTCCAAACTAGTGCAGCCCCATTACCAAGCTCTAAAGGGACACACCATTGGTAATGAGTCTTTTCAAGGACAGTGTGCCCCAGTCTTGGTTTGCTGTGCTTTGTCTGTGATCCAGTTCACTATCCATCACTTAACTAACAGTTAGCATTTAGTTAGATAAGTCTACCTATGATGCCTGATTGAGGAATGGTATTAAAAGCTTTGGGCAGGGTAGGTAAGGTATGTGTACTAACCTGCCCTTCTGCAGGACCTCAATGACTTTTTCAAAGACATGAACCAGCTTCAGCAGACAAGATTTACCTTTCACAAACCCAAACTGATTTGGGGTGAGGGACTTGAGGCTACCAATGTCTATGTTTATGAAGTTCATAGTGATGCATTCCATTGTCTTGCATATAAGACTTGTGAGGCTTAAGGGTCTCTAATTACCAGGATCGATGGTGGCTCCTCCCTTACGTAGAGAAAATTACTATCATAAGTCTCTATTCCTCAGTCATAAAGCCTGGTAAGTGGCTGAGATTGAATAGATTGTGAAGTGGTTTAGCAAGTCACTTCTTCATGCTGGCAAGGAAGCATCCTGTCACATTGTCAGGTCCAAATGAGCTATTATTTTTCATCTCCAAGAGAGTCTTAAGGACTTGTTCAGGGGTGATATGTTTTTTTGGGGGGGCAGACAAAGGATTAAGCAAATGTAAGTCAGATGGAGATAGATGGGAGAAGTTTGAACAAAATATGTTTGCTAATAGGTCAGCTAATGCAGCTATCTCTTCAGGGGCAGAGTAGATAAAGCCATTGTGTTTCATCTCAAAGCAATGCCATGTGTTGCTTCTAAGGTTTCTGGCATAGTTAAAGAAGGTCTTTGACAGAGGAGGTATTTTTTTTAATTTCCTACTTGATTTTGGAAAGTTTAAATTTCCTTCTAATCTTTTTTCTTAACTTTCTGAGTTTGACTTTGAAGTGTAGGTTTTCAGTTTGTTATTAAAGAACAGGTTTTTTTTTTGCTTTTGCTGTAGAGCTTATTTATACTAAGGTTCCGTGAAAGTTTTTTTTCTAAACCTGGCACTACATTTGTTACAGACAGATGTCTTGATGTAGGTTTTCTGATGAGAATATAATCTCTTCATAAAAGCAACAGTGCTTCTTGTTGAGTCTTCATGAGGAGGAGGAGGACTCCTTAAGCATCCCAGGCCATTATATTGTTAGAATACATGTGCCTTATAAAAGTCTCATGAAGTAATAGAGTTGTGAGTGTTTTGGGCTGGGTTCTGATAGGGAGGTCCACTGCTTGATGGTCAAAACTAACCAAGCAGGTATATTATGGCTGCAGAGCATAATGATGCTATGTTTGGAGTGACCATGTCCTGAACATTTGATTCTCTTGTGGGGGAAAGTACAATCTGGTTTAGTTTGTTTAAATTAATGAAGTCTAGGAAGCAGTGAGCATATTTGTTTTCAGTAGTGTAATTATCTCATGTAATAGATAGAGATAATATAAATCATCAAGTGTAATAGTGTATGGTTTGATAGTAAGGGACTATAGTTGGTTCAGACATGCCTCCTGAGGTTTGGGTGATAGAGTTCCATAGATGACCAGGAAATAGAGAGGGATCTAAGCTATAGTTACTAGGATATGAAGGAGTATGTGGTCATTATCTGACTAGATGTGAGGCAGTTGTAGAGACATACTGATGCACTGCCACCAGTTACAGTGGTGTCCACAGTAGATGAACTGGATGTGTGATGAGCACTGAACCCTGGTAGGGTAGGTTTGCTATCACTGTAACCATAATTATGCTGATGTTTATATTTACAAGGGATAAGAAGGTTTTAAACAGGTCAGTTTCTTATTTAGAATTCTAGCGTTCAGTCACTCCAGTCTCCACCATTATACTGTCCTGATTTGGTTTGGCTAGGTTGGTAGGTAGTACAAGTTTATATTGCCTAAAAAAGGCATCACAGAGGTAGACTAAGCCCTGTCCAGTACAGAAAAACTCTAAGGTGAAAGATGCATGCCATCTCTGTTGAAGCAGGTGGAACAGCCAGTGATTTCCTTTCAGGCTGACACATACTGAATCTCCTGAGAATGACACCAATATGGAAGTCAACCATCTTTTTTTTTATTCTGAAGCATTATTCGTAGTGACGGGAGAGTGCTGTTTAAAATTAGCTTCATACCGGCCTTGAAAGTATACTCTGTAAGCCCTGACATGTCTCTCTGTTCATATAATCCTGGTATATAATCCTCAGGTCATTTACACACACATGAATAATGTCCACAACATAGATGTATGTGGGGTAAAGGTATTTAAAATCCCTAGACACCTGCTGTATCATAAATCCTGATAGGTGACTCAGTATTACCGTATCATATCTGTATGCCACTATGGAGACATGAATGACTAGGACATTGCCTTATGTTTTAACTGGTCCACAGTTCCTTGAAAGGTCATAGGGCTATTATGGTGACTTCTTTAAGGCAGGGTTTAGGATAGTGGTGCCAAAGGTGTAACATGCAAGACTGCATTATGCTGATGACACATATAGGAGTCTGGCTTTCACCATGGAAGTCTTTGAGGCTTGAGAAGGCACTTTTTTAAGTACCACAACATAATAAGGTTTCTTTATAAGGCACCTGGCAGGTAGGTACAAGGTAATGACAGGAATGCTTAGATGAGAAGCTACCACCAACTTTAACAAGTCATGGTGCATTGAACCAGTACATATCTCATATAGGTGGTGAAGACTGCAGATGAATGTAGCACTTTGCACCCTTAGAAGCACCCTTAGAACAACCATGGAATACTAAGCTGGAATTAGCCCAGGAGTGCACTATGCCCTAGCAGTGCATAATTCACAGCTTTTTTTTAAATTCATAGGTTCATATGTGTTCACTAGACTAATGACCACCAGGGCATTTTTAAGCCTAGTCATGCATTCTAAATCTCTGACAAGTGCTGGTACTATTGATAAGTGTAATCAGGGGCTTGGGAGAAGAAACATTTATAAGCAGGAGCTGGGAGATGAGCCATTTACAGACTGCCTGTGTCCTTTAGAGACACAGGTACCAAACCAGGGATGCATTTCCTCTCTCCCATCCAATTGTCCAAGTTATACTTGAATTGGGTTTGAGAAGAACTTTGCTTCACATGGATGGGGAGCCTGTTCAAGAGAAGGGGTAGTCTCTGGGATATATATCTGTGTCTCCAACAGGTCCTATTTATATCACAGGCAAGGTTTAATTCTTTAGAATGGGTAATTCTGGTGCTGTTTATTTTGAGGATATGTAGGAAATCCATCAGGTTGGGGTCTGATTATGCCTTGCATGCCAGGCGTAGATCTCCCCTCAACAGCCTATAGGAGACAGAATAGAGGGATAGGGCTTTGAGGTGGTCTGCATACGGCATGTTACTTTTGCCCTGTATTCTTTTAGTGAGGAATCTCTGTGGACATTCCAGTTGTTGGATACATGTGGTTACATACCAAATGGGGCACTCTACTCAATGATAGGTCTGACAAATGCTAAATACAGAGGACTAATGACTTTCATGGACCTAGATGCCATACCTTTGTTTAGATGTTGTACAACATAGAATGATTTCCTCACTACTGTGGACATATGATGGTCAAAGGCTAGATTACTGTCAATGTGTGTCCCCAAGTCACTGACTACTGAGTCAACTCTTAGAGGTGTGTTGTCAATATGATAGCTATTGGGGTGGGTGGCTTCTTGAAGAATACTGTTATGCATTTCTGGACATTTAGTTTTACTCAATGGCTCTGACACCAGTTTTTTGTCTGTGTCAGCCCTACCAAAGAACATTTTTGTTGGTGGGGGAATCTATGACTGCTTCTAATTTGCAGTCATTTGCAAATTTAGTCAGACAGAGGTCATTGACATTGGACTTGACATCAAAAAAGTAAATGCCAAAAAGGAGCGGCCCCAGGACTGATCCCTAATGGACTGCATTTGTGACTGGCCTCTTTGTAGAGGTAGACTCCACAGTTCTAACTTTCTGAGTCCTATCTATGAGCCAACTGGTATCCACTGGGTGAGAAAAGGGTTTATACCTAATCTCTTCATGTTATCAGCAATTCCCGAGTTAGGTATTGTGTCAAATGCCTTGGCCAGGTCAAGGTAAGCACTGTGTGAACCATTTGACCTCATCCATTGCTTTGGTGACCTTCTCAAAGAAGTCCACCAGTCTGAGTAGCCATAACCTGCCCTTGACAAAACCAAATTGGGTTGGGTCCTGTGTCTGGAGGTTTCCTATGTCATTATTGATCATTTCCATAATAATTCTTTCCATGACTATGCATATGAGACCAGTGAGACTTATGGATCTCTAGTTTGCAGGACCCTGTAGATGGCCCACCTTTGTGTAAAGGCATGACTGTTGCTGTACTCTATTTGTGAAGCATGAAGCCTGTTTGAAGGATAAGTCAAACTGCAATTCCAGAGGACCTGATAGGTCATGCTTCATGCTATTTAGAAGGCTTCCTGGGATATTGTCTAGCCTCACTAATGCAGTGTTTTAGGTGTTATAGAGAACATTAAGGATCTGCTGCCTTGTGATAGTAGGGGGGTTATATTTGATGGTATTTCCTGAGAGAAAGTTGAGGGGGCGAGAGCAGTAAATTTGGGGCTGAATTTGTCAGCTAGTTGGTTTGCAGTATTTTCTGGCTCAGTATAGGTGGCTCCATTAGCAATGAGCTCTGCACACACATAGCTCAAGTTGGCTTTGATAGACTTCATTTATCCTCTGAGTTGTTTGTTTAGTTTGGTGAGGGTGCTTTTATCCTGCTGGGTGCTGCACCTCCTAATTCCTGCCATTATTTTCTTCCTCCTCTTATACAGCCTATTGATTTTGTGATTCCACCAGGGTGGCCTGTTCTATGAGTTAGTTCTGTACTTCTACCGGGTAGGTATTGCTGCCTCTATGTTTGCATAGGGTTTATGTGAACAGTTCCATGTAGGCAGTAGTGTTCCTGGGGTTTATGGGGGCTTGAAATGTTGCCAGGTTATCATTTAATAGCAGGAGGTTAATCTTAGAGTAGTTCCTGAATATTCCAGGGTTAGCTGGGGTTCTAGGTTTTATTTTACTTCAAAGGAGATCATTTGTGGTCTGATCTTACCAGGGAACACATTACACTAGGGGGGTGTTCAGCACGTTCCTATATTAGTGAGGACCGGATCCAGTATGTTTGCACCCCTGGTTAGTTGATTGACAACCTGGTCAAGGGAGTTTGCGTTTACGAAATCCAGGAATCTCTGAATCTGTACATTTGGTGTTGCATATGATTCCCAGTTAATAGTGAGGTAATTAAAGGTGCCCATGAATGTGGTACTGAATTAAATAGTAAGTGTTTCCAATAAGTTTAAATATATGTTATGGATTTCCTGGATCATAGAGAGGGACCGATAGTTTGCAAGGGAATGGTATGGAATTTTGTCTATGTTGCTTTGAATGTGGATAAGCTCAAGTGCATTGTCCTGTTTGACCAGAGATGAGGTATATTTATTTTTGATGTAAATCAAGACACCTCCAACTTTAGTCTCTGTCTATGTAGTAGCTGGTCTAAATGGGTGGAAGACAAAATCCTTGCACTGCCAGTGTGCTCTCCATGGCCCTACACATGTCTCAGTGACATCACAGATGTCAGCATTCTCTGGGGTGGCTTGTATGGAGTGGATCTTTTTGTTTAGACTTCTAGCATTAGCAGCAACATCTTTAAATTTTCTTGGTTTTGATTTGCTATGTCAGAAGTACTTTCAGTTTGGCATTGCCTAAAAAAAGCACTATGGGGGAAGACAATGTTGTAGCTAAAATTCAATACCCAAGAAGGGAAAGATGCAGACCATCCCTAGTAAAGCAGTGTGGTCTGTTGAACATCTCCTTCCATGCTGACAAATACTGCACCCCTTACAATGACACCAGAAACTAAGCCAATTATTAAAGTCAGTCATCATCTGATTGTATTGTTGCATCATCCTTGGATAAGGTAAAATGCTGCTCAGTGCTAGGCTCATACAAGCCTGGGGCACATATTCTGAGAGCTCCACAATGTCTGTCTTCAGATAGTCTAGGGAGGTCATTTACACCCATATGGACTATGACTGAGTCATATTGGTACTTGTGTCCAGTGACCTGAGTGCCCTCATGTGTAATGTAACAGATCCTGGACCATGATAAGCAACTGACCGTGACTTTTTCTTTACTCAGCCTGGTGAGGGGGACATCAGTGTGTCTCACAATGGAGTCGCCAATGACCTGAATGTTGGATTGTGTGGTGGCTTGTCTTATGGGCTCAGAAGTACAGGCTCAGTGAGATATGGCTGTGTATGTTGATGTGGGTGCTGTTTTGAAAGAGTGCATTTGGGGCTGCTGAGGTTATTTGTTATGTGCACTTCATCTAGGAAGTCTTTGTGGTTTATGAAGGTTACATGTAAGTGCCTCAGCATATGTGAGTTTATACGTCTGCTTTGAATTGTGTGTGACGAGTTCAGCGTGTGTACTACTGATAACCTTATTGTCATTAGGAGCACTTTTATGTGAGAGCTTTGCCTCCAGTGACATTGTTTAAATACATCTCTCACATACCATATCAGTTTGTTTGAGAATTAACTGGTTGTCAGTAAACATGAACAATTTCATCATTGCCTCATGATGCCCATATCCACCAAGCTGGTGATGGGGATAGTGGGAAAGTTCATATCCATGGCAACAGACCCTTTTCTATTGATTATAGAATATAAAGTAGTACTGGGAGTATCTGGTTTGCAACTCTGGGGCAGTGTTTTTCACTGCAAACTATTTACCCTGTGTGCAACTAGATATTGGTGAAATTCCAAGGGTGCTTTTACAGGAAAAATGTTGACTCGTGGTGTCTACATCTATAGTGAGCACTGCCAAGCACTTGAGAGGAAACTAATAATTAGACCCTAATGATTTATGGATGAATCATTTAGGGAGATACTCTAAAGTTAGGTTAGACAGCAGCTAATCAAGCAGTTCTTAGAAAAAAATAGCTTTGTCAAGAATGATGAAAAGAGAGGATTGTCCTGAATGGCTACTGCCTGTCTACTATTAGTACTGGTCTCACCACAGCTTCATAATGATGGGATACAATTTTCCTTTGTTTTTTCTTTTACCAGAAGCAAAACAGTAGTACCAATCTCAAGATGAGAAGTAGGCCACAGGCTCTTTGGTGATCAACAGTCTTCTCCCAGATGCAAGGGTCTATAGGCTTAATGTAGCCTTTTTCTGGTAGATGCCTTGAGCAGCAACTAGACCAATTAGGAAGGTTAAATACAGGCACTCACTGCCTAATCAGAAACAGTCAGAAATCAATTCACTCTGCTCCTTCTCTCACCAGGAGCAAAATTCCAAGCTGGCAGCTATGAAGCTGTTATTAGGCTTTCTGGTGATCAGCAATCTCCAGGAAATAATGTCCCTATGCTCCTTGTCTTACCCGGATACAAAACAAAATCACTAATTCCAAGATGGGTACTGAGAAATTGAATGGGGGGCTCTCGAATAATTGGTGGCCTTGAGTAGATGTTGCAGATGTTAAAGGTAAGATGGAAAAAATGGGTTAATATCCTAAGAACTGGAGTGTGCAGTAAGTAGTTAGATATGAAAGAGGGGGTAACTTAAGCTTTAGCTATCTAAGTGGAGAAACACTAACTTAAAAAGAACAAGATGGATTTAAAGGGAGTGGACACTTTGTATTCTAGCCCTATGGAACACATTAAGATGTCCAGTAAATTTAAGTAGCTTAAGAAGGGTGATTTCTCAAAATGATAATTTTGCACTTACTCTCACAATAGCCAATGAAAGAGAAAGGGAAGGAAATATGTGGTCAAATTAAAATAAGACGCAGGCTGATAGAAAACAAGTTGAGATTAAAAACACAGCAGCACAAGGGTGAGAGGGTAGGGAAACACTTAATTTCTGTTTGACTCACAAGAGACACAGTCTAGGTCTCATTCCGAGTTTAAATAACTAGAACTCTCTTAAGAGATTCCTCAAAAGCTCCTGGATATTCCAGTCTGTTAATCCCTGCATGAATTCACTTCATTTCTCTTTTCACTATCCTCTTTGTGATTAGTGGTTTAAGGTTATATTTCAACTTTGTCTTTTTCTTCATGTTTAGTTATTTTTACTTTAATTTTTTCTACTTATATTTTTGTTCTTTGCTGTTACTTATCATACTTGTACTGTTATATATTTTGTTAATTATTGTTTATTGCTCATTTTTTACCATCTTTTAATTTTTGTTTCTTTTACTTCTTTTTTATAATAGTGCCTCTGGGACTCTCTTTTATTTGTTATTACTTAATATGTTGTTACTTTATTTTAATACTGTCAATTTTTACTTCTTTGCATGTTTAGTGGAGCTTTTCTTCCAGGGATTCTGCTGAAAAAGAGCTGTTGCTCAGTTGGACAATCCCAGTTAACAAATATCAAATAAATATATAAAAATAGAATACAAGTAAAACACATTGTAAAGAAAATAAATCACAGTATACAAAATATAAGAAAGCAAAAATAAACTAACTTTTCCCTCACAGCATGGTGTGGCAGACGTACCGCTCAACTGTCCAGAGTTTTGTCTCATATTTTTGCTCTGTTCCACATAAAATGTTGGTTTTCTGGTAAAGTTTTAAACTTCTTACCCTTTAGAAATTTCATGCTAATGCAAAACTTATTATTCTATCAACTTTATAAGTTTGAAGAGCAGTTCTTAAAAACTGTCCCTATTTTGTGGCCTTTGTCCATCCATTATTTATGGCATTGTCCAGATTTCTTGCTCCAAGAAGTTGAGAAGTGTGGGGGCAGAGTCTGAGTGAGCTTTTGTAGTAAAGCCTTGCCATTTTTATTTTATCCCTTAAATAGAAGGTTTAGTTTCTAGCTCCACCCTCATTTCACAAGTAATTAACCTTAACTGGCTTGTTCCAATTTCTGTGTGACTATCAAGAAACACAGCTGTAGTCTCTTTCCTAGTTTAAATATACAGTTAAAAGCAGAATACAAGTAAAACACAGTGTAAGAAAATATATCACAATATGCAAAATAGAAGAAGGCAATGAAGCAAAACAAAATACAGGAAACCAGTAACAAGCTAACCTTATCTTCTCAGCAAGCTGTGGCACAGTCTGAGTGAGCTTTTCCAGTTTCTCTGTTTGATGGATACAGCTGCCCAAATTCGTGACAGGTGGTAGTCCTAGCTTGCAGGACCCAACAAAATGTTTCATGCCAGCAAATGTTAATTACAATGAATTCCCATAAAATCTTATTATACATTCTGAAATTTGAATACTGTTGCATATCTGCCATGAATCTACCTACAAAATACATGAATGTTGTTTCCTATTTGTAGATTTATTACAATTAAAAACAGTCTTTATCAAAGCTTCACAGATGCAACCAGTGAAAACAAAAAACATCAGCATATATCAAAAGTAATATTTTTCTGCAGAGACAAGTCCCAACCATCCCACAGATAATCAATGACCTCTATACGTATAAACTCCATGGCTGCAGAAACAAAAAGGTGTAAAACAAAACTAAAATTCACTTTTTCTCTCCACTGCTATCTCCTGTGACAAAAAAAAAAAAAAAACGGCATCAACCCAGTGTCTTGTAGTGATAACATCAACAGTAAACATGTCCAGCCTTCCAGCTGTGTATACCTGTGCCATGAGTAAAGGTGATACAACAAACAGTAGTGCCTCCAGTATTTTTTCATTCTTTATAAAATCATAAACATGGTCTGTACTAATGAAATAATGACATATTACTTCTATGAACCACACATAATATTTTTGGCATTTAGATTATGTTTTAGATTACAAATGCCCACAAGTATTTATTAAAATAATTCAGAACCAGTCCAGACTGTGGTATTGCATAATCAAAATGGAACATCATCGACATATGCCAGTACAGTGACTCTAAAGTATAGTTATGTTACTGAGATGTAAAAGCTCCTTTGAAATACTGTTTTCATTTGTTCCACTGAACAAATCCACTGAAATTGCCATGTGTTGCTCTATATATCCATGGCTATGCAGTGTGTATCTTTTAGTCTATACTGTCCTGGAAGAGGCATTGCAGTCTTTGGAATGCATAGTGTATGCAATAATGGCTATGAGGAATATTTGTTTTCTTATAGAACACGTAATATATAGCATTGTTTGAGCACAGTTTGTAAACAACAGTATGCCATGTTGGAGGGGTGGAGTCATAGATGGATAAATGTATAGGAGAGTGAGAGAAACCTCTGTAGACTGTGGCAGAATGTTGCTGTGTACAGTCCACAATAGTCATGGGTAACAACAGTTGATAAAATTTTGAAGTTCTTTGCCCATAACTGCACAGGTTATATCACTTTCATTTATAGTAATAAGGAAACTGAGTGGTGCTGGTTGTGGGAGCTCCACTGTACCATTTTGTGATGGGTGGGCTGGTATAGTTTAAAAATTATACTTGTGTGCAATGTACTGTACTGGGAGATACTGCTATATCTCTTTTGTAGTTGATTTTTTTTATACCAGCAATAATGATTTAGTTCCTCAAATATGTTATGCCAAGTAATGCATCACCATTACTTGTTCATCAGATGTCAAGCCATAGTGTTTTCTGCTGTTCATTTGCAGATGGACTCTTGTAAATCTTTGCCCAACTCTTATGTGTAGTTCATAATTCCCATGTTTGTGAATCACATCTACACTATTGAGCCAACTTTGTATATTGCCTGTATCCAGTGAGGTACCCATTTATGTATATTCTTCTTTAATTGAGCAGAGCCCATCTATGAATCATGCAGGGCAGTGTGATGTGGTTTGTGCCATGTACCAACCTACATGATTGTGGACCATTACTGTGATTTGTATGAGAATACTGGAACAAATTACCACAACTGTCGCTCTCTTGGAGTTTACAACGTCCCTGAGGAAACATCCAAAAGACAGTCACCAATACCGTTGCTTTTACAATCATGTTAATCTGCCTTCCTTAGTCAACCTGCTCTGAAACTGTTCTTCCCGTTTTAATGTAGTTCTTAGTCTGACTACTCACTAGGAATGTATAATTTTTCTTACCTCTCCCAACATTCTTTTCACCAACAACTCATTCAAACCTCCTAGAAATGTATAATCCTTTATCCATCACACTTTCACCGTGTCATAGACTTCTCCACTATCCTTTTTTCTCCGGCATCTTTTCTTCATCTTATTGTCAACCTCATTCCTGCTCTTATTGTAACTTAACATCATATTTTCTGTTTCTCATTACCACTTAACTACTTCACATATACTGCACTGACGTATTGTTCACATGGTTTTGACTAAGTATTTACATGTGACCTCACTGTAAATGCTACTTTCTGTTTTATTTTGTGTTTATTTATTTTGTAAATATTTGCTTTCATACTGTCAAAACAGTTATGGTTTTGCCATTTTGGGTTGGGTCCTACTAGAAAATGATCTTTGGACTAGTGTATTTATCTGGCTATCAAATTTATGAATCGATAAGTAATAAAACTGGCCAAGTTGTCATTTATTTGGGAAAAAATCAAGAACTCTGTTTTGAGTTTCTTTGTCCTGCAGAAATGTATAGAACTTTCAAACAATCTATCTCAAAAATAGAAGAAAATACAGCCACTGAAACATAGCAAAGTGTCTTATAATGCAAATCCAATCCAGTCTAACAGCTGAAGACCTTATTTGGAATATTAGGCAGTTAATTTTGCTACATATCTAAAGTGGCACATTTTGCCTCCATTTAATATTGTGATCTTTTTGTACATGCAGTACTACATAGTATATCAGCTATATAGTAGTTTAGAAAAATGAAAGTGCTCCTTCTTATAACAAGCAATTATTTAGGGATTATAGAAGACAGCATTTTATACAGAATTGGTTCAGCAGATATGGTGTTCCTTGACGGGATGCAAGCATTTTCATTGTTTCCATAGAAAATTATATTCACTTTATTTTATTTATTTATATTTTTTGAACAGGTAAGTGGGCTGGACAAGTGACCCTTTTCTGTCATGACCCTGGCTCAGAGAGCAGTTATGACATAAGAATAAATTATACAGAGCAGAACATCATTAACAAAGTTAAAAAAAGTGCACTTAGTACTAAAAATCATTTAGAGCTTCTTAGGAATAACACTATATATAAACAGTGAAAAACATTCACCATATGGATCACTACTGCAGTAACCTTAGCTATATGGGTAGATTGTTATAGCTAAGACTGACTGGGAAGAGGAAGGAAGAGGGTCCATGAGCCCCTTCAGAATAGTCCCAGCAAAGCCTGTTCTAGACCTGGAGATGGAATCTAGTGGAATCTAGTGTATAGCACTTTGTAAAAGTGTGCACAGAAGACCTTGTTGCTGCTTCTAGAATACTTCTGTCTGTGTATGCCCTTAGGTGAACCTTTTCTCATTTGTTCAATTTAAGCAGTTATTAATTTGGTTTTGTGGAAGTAGTGAGCATTTGAATAAAGCTAATTGGAATACTCTGTGATCATTTTATTTTATACTTGTTAGATATCCTGAAGTGTACACAGTCAGTACAGTGGCCATAATTTATAGGTACAGAATCTGTGTGTGTATAAAAGTGCCTTTCTCCTGCTGTTTTACTGCCAAAACACACACACATGCACACACACACACACACACACACACACACACACACACACACACACACACACACACACACACACACACATTCAGAAGCACTAAGTGTTTAAATGTTCTGCCATTGTTCCACTTTACCATTAAGTTCCATTCAATAAAGAGTAGCAAAAACTCTACATCTGAACACTTGTTTCCTGTAGTGTGATTTTATTTTTAATGGTTTTCTAATTACATCACAGTCAAGAAGTGTTTTTTTTTTTTGTCCTTTTGTTTTTTTTGTTTGATCACTGTTAAACCATCCCTGATCTGGCATGGCAGAAGTAGTGTTGCACAATGGATTGTGTTTCCTGAAATCTGTGTAAGACAATGATTGCTATGGCTTACACATGTGTATGTGTGTATATGCTGGTGGGGGGTTGAAATGCATTTAAGAGCAACAAGTTGGCCATAAGATCTTTCACTTTTCATGACAGATAACAGCATTATGTGGCCGTATTTGGTGGTGGTTGCATGTGTTTGTGTTTGTGTGTGCACATCTAAGAAAAAGCGATTTTTATTTGTGAACACAGAATTGGCAAGCACACACTAATGGATATCATTAAAACAGTCATTCTTTAAAAAGAATAAGGCATAAAATGTATCACAGACTATTTAGATCCTCACAGCTTCTGATGGCCCATTTTGACACAGGCTTTGTAGGGAATTTTGCCTTGGACCCCACCTAATGTAAAACCAACCCTCATTAGAGATGAGCAAAGAAGGTCACTGTAGCTTGTGGGGGCTGGGGACAGTAAAGTCATTATTTCTTTCATTTTCATAGCAATCAAATCTCACAGTTGTACACAGAAAGTCTATACAGCTTGTGTAGGTGCTAGGAAAAAAACATGGTTATTATTTCTTTGAATTTTCCTTCAGGGCTTCTTCAGAGCTGTGCACAGGTCAGTATTGCTTCTTTAGAGACAGTATACTGTTTAGGAGCAACATAATGGAATACTTTACTGTATGTATATGTATATATATATATATATATATATATATATATATATATATATATACATATATATATATATATATATATGGATTTCTTACTATTCACCGAAAGCACATTTCACAGAAACACATTTCACCGTGCACTTTTCACCAAAAACACAATACACCAAAAACACAATTCACCAAAACACATTTCACTGAAAGTTATATATGGCCTTTTCCCCACTGTAGTGTGACCCTGGAGTTAGTATATATAGTAAGGGGGGAGTGGGGTGGTGGTGTCATAGCCCCCCACATATTTTAAATATTTTGAATTATATACATGGATATATGTAATTGCAATATATTACTGTTGTCTGACAATAATATATACATAAAATATGTGGGGGGGCTATGCCCCCCACACCCCACACCACCCCACTTACTATATATACTAACTGTAGGGTCGCACTACAGTAGGGAAAAGGCCATGTATAACTTTCGGTTAAATGTGTTTCGGTGAATTGTGCTTTCGGTGAAAAGTGCACACTAATTTGATTTTCAGTGAAATGTGCTTTTGGTGAATAGTAGGAGATCCATATATATATATATATATATATATATATATATATACATATAAATTTACATATATATATATATATATATATATATATATATATATATATATATATATATATATATATATATATATACATTTATATACATATATATATATATATATATATATATATTTATATATATATATATATATATATATATATATATATATATATATACACACACACACACACACACACATACACATATAAATTTATATATATATATATATATATATATATATATATATATATATATATATATATATATATATATATATATATATATATATATATATATATATATATATATATATATATATATGGCGGGAACAAATTGAAACATGTTACTGTGCTTTATATATTTTGTCAGATTTGAATATCATGCCTTGCACAGAAGGAAAAAAAAGGACTGCATTTATTTCCTTAGTCATGAGTTTACAGGATTAAAATGTTGGGGTGAAAGCTCTAAAATGCACCACAGAGGATCTAAAATTCTGTGGTTTCTGGAGCGTAACAGCCCTCGGAGTCCCAACTTAACTTGATTATTTCCTCTGGTTGCTGCAGTGCAGTCTTGGCCAATTAGCTTGTGTTGAAAGGATGCAGGATTAAGTTGAGGAATTTGACAAAGTGCAAGTAACAAGAAAGAAGTAATCTGGATAGTGTAAGGAAGCTGAAGTTATTGGAACTCTGTGATCGTTGCTGTCATGTTGTAATACTGGCATTTGCTTGTATTGTATATTGGCATTTGTGTGAGTGGACCTCGGTGGTGTACAGAAATGCTAAATAGCAGCACTGATATGAATGGACCTCTAAGGAAATGCCTACCTTTTGAGTTACAGATGTTTGTTACAGCATTGCATTGCATTGTCAAGTCTGCCAACTGTCCTACACAATCTTTTTGCAAAAAGCACTGTAACCAAAAGCCATTTTGTGCAATGCGCATTCATGTTTTTGTTATGCTTGACACTTATAATTACAGTAGCTTTAAAAAATGAGGTCCTGTTGACATTTTATTTGTTTATGGTTACAGTGATGTTTGGAATCATGACAATTCAAAAGTTCTTCAACTATTAGCATGTGAAGAGATTCCAGTTCCAGTGTTCCCATTGTTCTTTTTACTTGTTACTGGTTGACTGGGAATCAAGGTTGCATGGCTTCACTTGTTAGTACCTGATGATTATGTTTGCGTGTTGCCTTTAATTCATTACACATTTATTGCATACAGTCACTGTGTATGGTATTTCAACTGGGCACATCTTGGTGTGGTTTGTTAAAATGGGGTGGGTTACCTTAGGCAAGGGGCAGGGCTACATTATGGAGTATATCTTATTTGTCAAGAAATGGCAGGATATAAAGGTGACAACCCTAGTATTACTCTGTGTGCCAAACATCATACACTTTATAGGAATCTTATCCTGTTTTATGTCTCTTTTGTTACATTTTCTTTAAATATAGATGCATTTTGTTATTTACTGTTTATTGTCTGGTGGCCTGACTGACTAATTATGCTCCTGTTACTATCATGTTATGAGTTGAAATGTACTGCAGACTGCAGAAAAACATGTCTGTCTACTACAAGCTGTTTACTGCCAACCACCACCACCTTTTGCATCATTGAAATACAGTACCAAATAACTCACAATCAGGAAGTCTTGGGCAGCTGTTCAGCATACAGGAAATACAAGCACATGTTTATTAAACCTAATAAATATAGTTCTAGTGAAGAAACCAGAGTAAAAACTATATACTTTAAAATCAGAAAGCCCGTGTTATATGATGAGATCATAATTATTGCAAAAATTGGTAGTATGAAAAATACCTTTACATGTGATTTTTACAGAGAAACAAGCTACTCAGAGTGAAATTTATCATAACATGGTTATCTAAGAACAATACAAACAGTAAATAAATATTTATTACACATTGGGGTACTTGGAATCAAAGTCCCTTTGTGAAAGCACTTTTGATATATTGTTATGAGTGACCTACAATAAATAATTTTCAAGAACCATTAATTTCGGTATAGTCAATCTTTTGAAGCATTAATATAGTCATTTTAAGGAGCTGCTATTTTTTGCGTATTAAAAGTTGTGTTCATTAATGTGCATTGTTCTGCTCACTAAATGTTATTGCATTTCTGAAGATGTCTAGATAATTATATAATGAACAGTGATACAGACACTATCACGTGTCAGGAAGATGGCCGCTGGTCTAATATCAACATGTCATGTGACTTAAGAATATGTCCTCTGCCAACAAATATATCAAAGGTCATTTTCAGTGGAACAGATTTTACTATAAGTTCATCGATTATTTTGTCATGTCGGGAAGGCTACAGACTCCTTGGAGAAAGCATTTCTATATGCCAGGTAAGATGACCTAACAACTATATCTTAATACATTGATGCATGCTATAGCACAGTTTCCACACCACATTTTCACTTATTTTGTAGTCTTGTCACTGCTTCCTAGATTAGCTATCATTTGCAGAATTTGTTCTTTTACTTTTCAGCATTAATGTGAAAATGAACCTCATTTTTTGTGGTTTCAAAGACTGTGAATTTAGCTGTGAATGAAAAAAGGAGGTATCCTTTAATGCCAGACATAGCCATGAGAAATGATAGTGATGGCCCCAGTTTTGAAGAACAACTACTGCAGATGACTTCCTTGTACGAAAATGTGAATTAAGTCAGTATGTGAAGAACTAATGCAATCTAAATGGTCAGTCAAAAAATAACAAAACGGAGCAGGAAAAAAAGAAAAACAGATAAAGTAGTGAATGACAGACATGTTCAGAGTGGTTTACCTTTATTTAGATGGGAGGCCATTGTACAATGCACCAAAGTGAGACAGTACAATGGTAAGATTTGAGAATGTTGAATTCCATTGTTGTGAATTCAAATGAGCGAATGCCAGTGTGCATTCGTTCATTTGAAGTTGGCATTCCGGGTGCAGATCACACTATAGTGGGATCGGAACATGTACCCTTTCCTTCACTGTAGTACAATCTCAGAGTTAGTATATTAAAGTAGCAGGGGGTGTGGGTGGAACAGCCCCCCACGTGGGAAGGGGTGCAGGGGGCTTGCCCCCCTGCATAACGATGTTTGGAGACATTAGGAAATGTTTTCTAAGTATGAATGTTGTGCTGCAGTTGGAAAATGGTCAAACTGGATCTTCCAGTATACCAATTTCAACATTTTAAATCATACACATTCTGACATTCTCTAAAATAAGTCACATACTAGTGCAATCGCATATTAAACATTCAACTAAATGAAGGTAAACCATTCAGAGCTTGTGAGAATTTCCAGCAGTCTTTTTTAGTGGATTTCAAATATGCTCTACATTGGAGGTCATGACCGTCATATCTGGTGGCATTATTGGCATTATTTCTTAATAAATGCTTATCTGACATTGTATTTATGTTCTTATTAATGATACTAAAAGGCAGGATTACATTATATTTTCATACTCTCCAGTCTACTTATAACACTTTATGTCCAAATTTAGATGGTGTAACAAGACAGTTTAACCTGTTTGGGGTCTCCATTTATATGAGAAAGAAGCAGAGCCAGATACAAAGTATGACTTACTGCTTCTTCACTCATCATGCTGCCTTCTAACCCTGCTGTTGATATCAATAGTCTGATCTTTTCTCTTATCAAATGCTGTCTCCTACAACACCCTTAACTCCGGTACGACTAGTCAGACCTGTGCCACAGTATAAGTGCACTTCATCTGAGCTGGATGTGCCCTACAGTGATATTAAGCCAAAAAATGCATCACCAGCAGCAGGATGCTATAGCACCCTAGTGACTACATAGTATTTGGTCCAGCTTCTGTACATTTTAATAAATCTGTCGCCTCTTGGTGTGCAGATGTGGATATAATGGAGACAGAAATATCCACATTAAGTTCCAGATGTCACTGTACCCTATACCCTACTTTCTTCACTATGCTATATAAATGTAATCTTACCTTTGCTGGGGAGAAACTGTAGTACAACTTGGACTCATTGCAGGTTATATCTTACCATACAGAAATCCAGTAAATAGAATTGATCATGAAAGACCCAGACTCTAATGGTGTGGCATAAAACCTTTCTTTGGATTCATATGCATCCTACTCTTTTTGTTAATGTTTTCCAGTGCCAACTACAGCAATATCCTTACAATGGATTTGACTTTTCTCTTCATATTCTCTGTTTTTCTTGCCATGTACATGTGCTTTAGTTAGAAGATATTATTATGCCAACCAATCTCCACTGAACTTAAATACTTCAATTTGAAAAAAAAAACATACTTTGCTAAACTGTCACACATATCTACAGTCTGTCACTCTGCAATGGCATTGTCACTATACCTTAATAGTTTCCAATGTAATTACTCATTTTTAAAATAAGGAATATGTGAAACTACATATCAATCACCACCCTGCCTAATCTTGCCAAAAAGAAAAAAAAAATTCTTCATACAAATTTCTTCTTTTCTTGCTGTTTTCTGGCTGAGGACTCCATTTGACATTCACAGCATGACTTTCAAAGATGGCAGAGTACAGCAGTTAGCAGCATTTCTGCTGTTCATCAGGGTCATGAAATCTGTCATGGGCACTCAGCCTCTTTATTGACTCATGATTGCCTGCAGAGCTTCAGTTAATTCACCAAATACATGGATGTTCTCTCCATCCCTTGTATGTAAAGGCTGAAGTCAAAGGTATCCTGTCTAGATCCATTCACTTCACTTCACGTGTTAACTACATAGCATGTACTATTTTACATCAGCAACATTCTGTTTTGCACTGATGTTATAATCATGTGTAGCCATAATCCTTATATGGCAATATTGCCATGCCCTTATATCTGATCTTATCTTGTTCTGTTCGGTTCACTCCTAAAGCAGAATTATCCTGAACAACACCAGACTTATCATGTGATTTTGCTGTGCTTCAAAATTGTATTTACAAACCCACAAACCAGAAAGAAAAAAGAAGCTCAGAAGAAACATTCTATGAACCTAGTATAAAATCCTGGTGTCTTTCCAGTTTCATAGTATCACTCAAAACTTTTTTGAATGTTGTTGTTAATGAATAACACCAGACAGCGAATATTATTTAAAACAATTTAATACAAAAAAATCTTTGGGTTTGTGGTTTTGGTTTAGCTGCATGGACACACACCTTTGAGAATACAGTATTTACCAACCCACTCTTCGATACAGATGCACACAATACTGCCATCAGCAATGCTACTACTGTTAAAAACTATAGCTTTTCAACTAGCAGATTTTTTTATTTTTTATTTTTTTACATTTGAACATAACATTCTAAACATCTGCACAGCTTCCAGTATTAAAACTGACCATACCTACAGAGGCTCAATAACCACAATTTTTGATGCAAAATGTATGCTTTTGCATTTTATTTTGTTAGTAAGGACAGTCCCCTGAATATTTTTCTCAGAGCTGAAAGTCCCTGGCATGATATCATGAAAGATGGAACCATAATGCCTTACTACCTAAGTTAATGTATAGGCTGCTATATTTCTATGTTAAATGCATCAGAAGTAGTTTTTAACTTCCTAGAAAGACAAGTTGTCAGATGTACAACATACATACTGCCTTACTGGAATTTTGGTAGTAGTGCCTGGCTACCCTCCTCTGCAGTCTGCAAAGCTCAGACTCCCTTCCGCTGCCTGTCTGTGGGTGTGATGGACCAATCACCTGGAAGTACAAGGACTGCCTTACAAACCCACAGGCAGAAACCTTTCAGTTTCCTTGTGCTATAGTAAGACAAGGATCTCTTAGAGGTCTGCTCCTTATTCTGGATCTCTTCATCTGCTGAGCTCAGATAAGAATAACTTTGGGGGTTGTATTTTCTCCCTCTGTTTTTCAGTCAGTGCTGGAGTAGTGCTTTCTGCTGCTTTGACTATTTTTCTGATTAAATATTTTGGTATATACTTGGGTTTTACTTTGATTTCACATTATAATTCTTATACTGTTTATTTAAGCTGATTGTTGGTTTCTGGGAGGGGGTTTTAACCCTTCAGATGTGTTTTATGGACATATAGGAATATTTAGATGAGTTTCTGTACTAATTTATTTTATTTCAGTTCCTCTCATTACATCATGCTCTATTTTATCCAGTTGCTTAAAAGCATCATTTCTAAGTTTTAACAGGAAAACATACTTATTTTGCATTTTTTGTGGTTATGATTATTTGATGTGATTAAGCTGGATTACAGCAATTTAAGTGATTTTTTTTCATTTACATCTTGATTTTAATACTGTTTTGTATGTTAAACATTTCCGACAGGATTTTTTTTCATTAATGTATGCTTTATTGGTTGCCTAATACTCTTTAGGCTGTATCTGTTCATTTGGACTGAAACTAGCCTTTTTTAAATAAAAACTGAAGGATTTTTTTGTGCATGTATTTTGTGGTTTGAACTGTGTTACTGAAACTATTCTCATTTTATTCAGTGCAATGTTCAGAATAGTATCCCCTCAAGAAATAGACTTCAGATAGCTATTTAGAGGGAGAATAGTGAAATGTGTTCATTTTTACTGGCTGGCCATGTAGCCATTATTTGATATTGCTCTAGCTACTTTTTTGTCCCCTGGCTTTATGGACTCAGATACAGTCTCCGCTCACCCCAACCCTGACCATCTACCCATCGTGCACCTAACAAAATTATAACAGTAAGTCCAGGAATATGTTTCAACTTATGGCTTGTGACTCGGCAGTATTCTCCAGGGCTGTACCATTGCCTGATTCAGCTATGGGATATCCAAACTGTAAGTGCAGTTGAAGTCAGGGGTACAGAATCTATTGCCAGTATTGATACATCTCTCCCGGGAATTCTCGAACTGGTACAGTGCATACAAAAAAAGAGACAGAAGAAGTACCTCAGTACAGGGCAACAATCTCTGGCTGTGTTTCCACCTGAACTGGTGGCTATGGCTAGATCCAGCATTCATGCTATTGATTGTGGGATGCAAAGTCAGGTTATGAGTAATTCTGGCACTTCTAATCCCATTCAGCTAACCCAGGATCCTGATTCTGAAGGGAATCTGGAATCTAAAGTTTCAGAAGTGTTAGAGTCATATCAGTCCATTTCCTCTGAGGACCAACAGGTTCATAAACCCAAACAGATGTTTTCTTTTCCCCCAGTCATGGCAAGATTTAGGGATGTACTTAGCTGGCAGCTATCAATGGCTGCCTCTCAGATCAAAAGGGTATACGATCTCTTGGAGGATGAGGCCCCTGATGTGGCAACTTTGGTACCTCCAGCAACCTTTGCCAATAAAAAGACCATATCTTAATCTAACACATTCCCTCAAGATAAACTAGCAAGTGGCTAGAATCTCAGGGAAAGAAGCTGGTAGAGTCCAGAATGGTAGATTTTAAAGTGTTTAACCACCAGTGTTTATATGGAACTTTGAGCTGAGGTGCAGGTATAGTTTAGATGAGTTTGCTACATCATTACCTGCTGAACAGAAAGACTGTGTGAAAGAGATTGTTTCTAATGGTTCTCAAGTGCCTAAACTTGCTCTAAATAGTGACTTGGAGGGGGCCAGTACTGTGTCTAGAAATGCAACAATGTCAGCAGTGGTAATAAGGTATGCTTGGCTACACAGCCAAAACTTTTCTGATGAGTAAAAAAAAGTGAGATAATGAATGCTCTGTTTGATTCTGATCATGTTTGTTGCAGCAACTAATCATATCCTAAAACATTGGGATGACAGAGGTACTCTGGTGCAAGGGGTGTTTAAAATGTTCTATATCCCCCAAGTCCCTGGCAAAAAAAAGCAAGGAACCAAAAGAAAATGACAGGATGGGAATTCTGCCAAACATAACAAGAGGGGTCCCTTTCCCAAAAAGGATAGCACACCTTCCAATGTATGACTGTGCTGAGGCTTGGCTCCTGTGATTCCCAAGTCCCCCGTCTGGCTGTCCCTTCTAAAAAGTTAGCTCTCAACAAGGTGTTCTGACAGACAGTGGTTTCCAACAAGTGGGTGTTTGACATCATTGGCAGAGAGTACGGGTAGTAGTGGAAGGAACATCTGCTTCCATTCAGAGGGGTTCCCTCACACCCACTAGTCCAGACTTTCTTATTCTCTCTTATACACCAGAAAATGCTGCGCTCAGGAGTCATAGAGCTGGCCTCTCCCTCAGTGAGAATGAAATGTTTATACCCCATAATTGTTCTGGTTCCCAATAAAGAGTGGTCATGGAGACTGGTATTGGACCAATATTTTCTGAATACTTTTGTCCAGGTCCCCATGTTCAAAATGCTTACCCTGCAGACACTGCTTCCTCTTCTGATGGACTGCTACTTCAGGGTGACTCTGGACATGAAGGACACATATCATCATATCCTGATTGCTTATCACTTCAGGAGATATCTGAGATTACCTGTGTCTGGTATGCACTATCAATTCTCTGCATTGCCCTATGGGCTATCTACTCCATCTCAAACGTTTGCTAAATGCCTTGCCCTGGTAGTGTCTCACTGATGCACTCTTGACATTCACATTTTTCCCTTACTTAGATGACTTGCTGATCTGTGAGCCTGCATACAGCTGTTTGGAATTGGTAGAGAAGGTCTTAACCTTATTCTCCCAGCTAGGGTGCAAGTTGAATCTCTGGAAGTCATGCCTGAAACCTTCACAAAGACTTTCTGGGGTACTTAACTGACACAGACAAAAGAATGGCCTTTCTTCTTGAAGACAAGGTCCCATCCTACCAGATAATTTTCCAGGAATTCTCCAGGAGGAACATTGCCTCAACAACAAATTTCCTAAAAATTCTTGGACTGATAGCATCCATGGTTCTCGTGATACCACTGGCCTGTCTCCACATGAGGAAAATGCAATGGTATGTTCAAAATTGTTGGGCCTAGCACCTACATCCCCTGGCATTCCAGTTGCTAGCCTTTATTAGATGAGAGTTACAGTGGTGGATGTCAGAGTTGAGTATCAATCTTCTTCCCACATTTTCTGCCACAGTTTGTCCAGACAGATTCATCCAACTTTGCTTGGTGAACTGTGTCAATGGGATTATAAGTGCAAGTCACTTGGAGGCTCAAAGATACAATGAAGCATATCTATAGCAAAGAAATATTGGTGGTGATCCACACCTTGAAAGTCCTTTACCACTTATGGACTCTGCGTCCTTTTCTTGCGTTTACAGACACTGCCACAGTGATGTGGTACCTCATTAAACAATGGGGCATAAGGTCATACCTTCTTTGCCAGTTGACAATGATGGGCTAAGAGCAGCATTACAGCATTCGCTGGCTCTTCAGGCATCATACATCCTGCTAGAGCAAAATGTGGCAGATATACCAAGCAGATACTGGGCAGAACAGCACAAGCGGCAGCTCAAGACAGTGGTGTTTCAAGATCAAGTCAGGATGTGGAAACACCTTTAATAGATCTATTTGCCTCCTTTCAAAACAGGCGGCTGGAGAAATTCAGTTCCAGACATCTTTGCAGTCATACTTGGAAGTCAGACACATTCTCATTCCCTTGGATAGAAATGGTCCTGCATGCATTCCATCCTTTCTGTGATTTACAACGTACTTATGAAAATTCAGAAAGAAATGCCAAAGATGATTGTGATGAACCCCTCTTAACCCAGGCAATCTTTATTCTCCCTTCTAATGGTATTGGCCAAGGGCAATTACCACAGACTTCTTCACAGATTGGAACTACTCACACAGTATAGGGGGAGTTTGATACCCCCACACACAGTCTCAGGTGTGTCTGGTACACACAGTTTGAAGCAACCTCAGTTGACAGCCTGGTGGATTCACCCTGGCTCCTTTTAGGTACTTGTTTTATGAGGATGTGCAGCAGGTGTTAAAGAAAGACAGAAAACCTGCTACTAGAAAATATGTTTACAAATGGATGAGATTTTCTAAGTGATACCTTAACAGGAACAGAGGGTCTTTTGAGGTTAACATCCCTTTGGTCTTGAAACATTTGTGTGGGTTTGTTCAGAATGGCTTATCATGTGCATCCATTAAGGTGCATTTAGTGGTCAGTTCTGATTGTCTGCCAGTGGATCCCCCTTTCCTTTTCTCTTTTGGTAACACAGTTCATGAAAATAGTATTGCAAATGATGCATTCTTATAAGCAAATTAGTATTTTATGGGATCTCAACGGTCGTAGAAAAACTGACCTGCTCAGACTGATCTGAAGTTCTTTATGTTGAAAATTGTCTTGCTTATTACTTTAACATCTGCGAGGTGAGTTTCTGAGAGCCACACTGTCATGGTGGGACAACCTTCCCTTATTTTCCATAGTGATAGTGTTGTATTGCATGGCTCCCTATTACGCTGTCGCAGACGCAGGTTGTCGAATGCATCTTTGTCGAACTGAAAAGCATGAAAAGGCAAAATAACGAAGCGGCTTTGCAGCGAATTCTTTCCCTGGGAAAGAATTTGCTTGGTCGCTTTCGCTACTTTGCCGTTTTCGGCACTGTAGTGCGATCTTGGAGTTGGTATATTTAAGTAGGGGGGTGGGCGGCAAAGCCCCCAACCTTATGGAATGTTTTAGTTTTTTTTTTTTATTTTTTGTTTCTAAATAGTGATTTTTTTTTTTCCCTTGGAAATAAATCACTCTTCTGAGGTTTTGACGTTGTAAGCTTTCGCTTACATGGGGTCGATTGTGTGTCATTCGCTCTTCTGAGCATGAGATATCATAATATAGACTCGTATTGCACAATAACCACTCTTTTGTGCCAAAAGTGTTTTCAGAATTCACTCTTAACTAGCCTATCAACCTCCCTGTGTCCTTTTCAGAAGCTAAGAATAAGGGAGAAGGGATACTCCATAACGCGGAGGGGCAGCAGCAGCTCAGTTGCTACCTTGACAGAACAAAACCATTCACAAAGGCTGAAAGACTTTTTATTTCCTACACAGGGGCAAGGAAGGGTCAATCTGTCTCTAAACAAATCATCGCATGTTATTCGTTGTCTTCTATTGTGTTTTGTTACATCCACCATGGCAAGACGAATCCATGCAAGGTAAAGGTGCAGTCCACCAAGGCCTTTTCCTCTTCAGTAACATATTGGAAAGGAGTAGACTCTAGAAGTATTCTAGAGACAGCAAATTAGTCATTTGTCCATACTTATATGAAGCACTACAAGCTGGATGCCTTTTTTACATCCAGAGCAGGCTTTGCTGTGAGAATTTTCCATGGGTTCCTTGACCCTTATCCTTCCTCCTCCCAAACTTTAGGAATCTACCCAAATGCCATGAGCTCACTGAACACAGTACAGCTGCATAAGTAATACTTACCTGTGTAACAGTAGATGTTTGTAGAACACACTGCTTTACTGTCAGTCCCCACCCACCATAACCCTTTCTGGATGTACATAATTTGGTGTTTGGGTTGCTGTGGAGCAATGCTCCTCAGCCTTTACTGTTTTTTGTGTGTGTGTGTGTGTGTGTGTGTGTGTGTGTGTGTGTGTGTGTGTGTGTGTGTGTGTGTGTGTGTGTGTGTGTGTGTGTGTGCGCGTGTGTGTGTGTGCATGTGTGTGTGTGTGTGTGTGTGTGTGTGTGTGTGTGTGTGTGTGTGTGTGTGTGTGTGTGTGTGTGTGTGTGTGTGTGTGTGTGTGTGTGTGTGTGTGTGTGTGTGTGTGTGTGTGTGTGTGTGTGTGTGTGTGTGTGTGTGTGTGTGTGTGTGTGTGTGTGTGTGTGTGTGTGTGTGTGTGTGTGTGTGTGTGTGTGTGTGTGTGTGTGTGTGTGCGTGTGTGTGCATGCGTGTGTGGGTATGTGCGTGTGCGTGTGTGTGTGTGTGTGTGTGTGTGTGTGTGTGTGTGTGTGTGTGTGTGTGTGTAAGGTATGCACAAAGCTTGTGTTTCCTTCTTCTCTCTTCTTGCTAGACCCTTGAAAATTGATAGTGTCTTGTGTCTGGGTTTGTAAGGCATTCTCTGTACTGAAACAGGATTAGTTCATCACACCCACTGACAAGCAGTGAGAGGGACTCTGAACTTTAGTAGACTGCCAAAGAAGGGTAGCATGGCATTAGTATCAAATGCCAGTAAGGCGGTGTGTTCTATGAACATTTTCCGTTACAGCTTAGTAGGACTTTCACAACTGTACTTTCTTGAAGATGGAGCACCTCTCATTGGAAATGAACACATGATGATATGGTAGTGATATGGTAGTGTGACCACAAGATAATAGAAAAGCAGTTCCTGTATAGAGGTGCAATATCTTAATTACTCATAATCCCTTGTAGTTGTATGTAAATCATTGCTCAGTACCCACCATGACATAATTTTGTGGGTGTGGTTATAAAGAAAAACTAAGTAAATGGTGAAACAAAAAAAAAATCAGACAGTACACTATAGTCTTTATTTTTAGCAAAATCACTTGCAACTTTGTCATGATAATAGGAAATGAATGTAATTCTAAAGCAAAGGCACTTGAAAACCTGACCAATACACTTTAAATTACACCAAGAGAAAAGAAAGATAAAAAAAACTCTGGATGCTTTTCCAGAAGAAGGCAACAGTGGTCGCGTGTCTGGGCCAAACTGTATATGAATAATCTGTGTGGCATATAGAATATGCTTGCAGCTCTGTTCAGTGGTTCCATAAGGTCCATAAAGTTGTTTGCCAGAATTCTCTTGCAGCTCTGATGACTCCCTATCAGAGCCTACTCTATATAGCTCTTCCTCATCCACGGAATGTATTTTCACCAACTGTTGTTTTACAGTGAGAGCAGGATAGGGTCACAGTATCTTTTTGGCTGTCTTGTAAAGGGTATGAATGTTTTTTTTAATGGGAGCTGTATTCTTAATGGGGATGGGGGCAGTAGCCTATTTTGTTAAATTTGAATTGTATGGAGGTACAAAATGAGGTTATATCTGTTATAGGTAGCCATTTTTTTGTTTTTGTTTTTATTAGATTGAAGTGTTATAAATCTGAGTCTGTAAATAAAGCAAAACTGAAGATTTTATTTTCTAATATTGTTCTAAACAGTCTACACAGTCATCATGTGACATTTTCTTAAAACATGCACAGATTTGTACAAAAGCAAGAAGAGTTAAAATCCTCACCACTGTCCTTGGTCAGTTTGGTTGGTTGCACACATTCAAATGCTCAGATAAAATTGCTGAAGTCATTCCTCTATTAATACTGAGTAAGAAATTTAGTACTGACCTTGGCACACAGGCCTTAGCTTTCATTCCTGCTACTCATGTATGTTTCGTGTTGAGTAATCATTCCTTTTTCATTTTTGTTTAACCTCCCTCCCCCTAATTCTGCACCATGGCCAGTTTATGTTGTGGCTTTATGCTTTCTATTGTTTTAATGGCATCTGATTTCCAGCTGCAGCTTATTTTTTTAAGTTCAATCTGCATTCTGAGATCACTGGTGTTGGGTGTGGTGGATTGAGTTTCTTTGCTGCATGCTCTGTACTTACATCCACTACCACTTTGACTCAGAGTTCATATGGTGAATATTAGCTGCTTCTAGTTGCCATCCCCATTGATGCAGAGGGACAAAGCTCTATGATCAAGGCAACCTGTGCTTGATTAGTAGCACAGGCATCTACTGTAGCTGGTATGGGAAGGGATGTGTCTAACCACAAGGGGAGGGAACAGAGTAGGCCAGTCTTATGTCACAATCCCTTAGAGGAGGGGCAGTGACATCTGGGATGATCCTTGGGTATGCATTTGGCTCACAAATCTGTGAATACAGTGGCCATCATTTGCAGGTGCACAGAAGCATACATGTACAGGAGGAAGTCTAGTAGCCCCCTCAGTGATGAGAATTTCATGTCATTAACAAAAGGGAAGGAGTGAGGACTTAAAAAAATTGCAGGGATGACACCGAGGGCATGAGAAGCACTTATGGCTGCTTGGGTGTTTACCACTTCAGAGTTGTGGAAGCCTGACTGCCAACTGACATGGGGACAAAAAGCATACAAAAAACTTCATGTTTGCCCATTCCAGCAATTTGTATTCCTCTAAGTCTACATTCTTTAGCCAGCTGTGCTGTGCAAGTTATATTGTTTTATACTTGTCATATCCTGCAAGGGTACAAACACATAATGGTGAGAAAACTGTTTTTCAAGCTGTACAAGATTATCTCACAAAATCCATGCCACTTCAAATATTCCCACCTGGTGCCACAAATTGACATGTGATAGTCAGGGATACAATCATTAAATCTGCAATGCTGGCCACCAAGTAATATGTAAAGGGCAGTTGACCTTAACAGAGTATAGTAAATGTGCACAGCCAACACCCACTGCACTCAAGTAAGTGTCACAATGTACAGCTGGAGATCAGAATTATAATAAATCATACCTATTGCCTTCCATTGCACTCTATCCAATTGCAATTGAATCTTTTCCAGTATTATTCTGCAGACAAAGACATACAAAGAATTGTTTCAGACTTGCCTTTCTGGCACACGTAGAGCACAATTAGTGTTTATTCGCATAAAACAACAATGACGTGTTTGTATGGCAGCAATAACTTGAACAGTAACACTTGAAAAGGTACAGTCCGGAAGTTGAGATTACATAAATTAAATGCAAATATCTGGCAGTTAATAAATAAACCACAAACATAACCGTTTAAAATTGTATAATAAAATTCATTATTTGAAATAAATACAATTAAGCAATGCACTTTGTAAAATTGGATATATAAATAAATGCATACTTCCTCAAAGAAATGCCAAACAAATGGATTTTAACAGACAGATGGTATAAAGAAGAATTCTAACAGTTTATCTGTACCTATCACTGTTAGGTAAAACATTTACTAAATAATACGAATGAACTGACACACAGCACACCATCTTGGTCTGAAGAAGCAGGCTTTTGACCTGCGAAAGTGCTAACCAATTACATTAAAATTATTTTATTTTATTTTATTTTACCCTGGCCTTGTGTCAGTTCGTTTGTATTATTTTATTTGTTTCTGTTACATTGTTGCTTTTATCGATGGACCGTTAATCCTAGTTGCTAATATTTGTTTTTATTAGGCGTATTTACTAAATTATAAGTACATCTGAATTAAAAGTGTAGACTTCATTTGCATAATTTCATGAGTAAATAGATTTCAGACTGATCTCTGCTTCAAGTTTGCAGTTACCCTGATCACACTCTAGACACAAAACAGTAATTGAATAGACTAACAGTGTGTCTTTAGTTAAAAAGGTACAAGGCAGTATTTCTTATTTTTTTTCATCAGTATGAATGTAAGCTTTCTTGTCTCCATAGTCAAATACATCTTCAAATAAGTTAATAATTATTTAAACTTGGAGGAACATTCTGAGGAGGATCCATCTTTATGTACAGGAAATGTGTGCATATTTGAGAAGCCAAATATGCTTTCAAAGTTCTTGTGAATTTTTACTGAAAGTAATTGCTAAATGTTTATCATGCCGATCACTTCTGCAGTAGCTTTAGCTATATACATTTTATTCTGCCAAGGATATAACAGCTGGACAGCTTCCAAAGCTTCAGGGCATCTTCCACATGCCCAAACTTTTCGACAGTTTGAGTTGATTTGACTAAAAAGAAAGGTTTGGGTGCCAAACCCTTCAGAACTTTCCTGCAGTTGAAGAGAGTGTTCCACTGTGGGTTTTCAAGGACCAGCAGTCAGCTTTGGGTAAAAACCTTCCACATTAAAAAAAAAAAAAAAAGAGAGAGATTTATTGTACTTTCCTGTTTAGAAAGTTATTTTAAGATGGGAATTAGTGATTTAATGAACTGTTATGACAAGTTAACTGTACTCTTAAATGGAAGTGCACTTTTTTCCTGTCAATTTAAAAGCTGTTTAATGTAATTTAAAACCATTTTTTTCATGTGGAGAATTTGTGTTTATTTTTACTTTTGAGTCTGGCAAAGTATTTTAAAGTGCCTTTTTTTACTGTGCTTTTGTGTGAAAAGTGACTTTT
This sequence comes from Protopterus annectens, assembly GCF_019279795.1. Lineage (NCBI taxonomy): Eukaryota > Metazoa > Chordata > Ceratodontiformes > Protopteridae > Protopterus > Protopterus annectens. The sequence continues at coordinate 721,700,769 of NC_056728.1, forward strand.
AAAGATTAAAACGTTTTACTGACTTTTGCTGCTCATTTTCCCCAGGAAAGAGGCACCATTTTTGGCTTGACCATGAAACAAATTGCCAGTCCTATGGTCATTCCTTCTTTCAACCAAAAAAAGAAAACGTTAAGCAAACAGTCTTTGCCCCTACAGTGGGATAGCAATCATTTACCTCAGATCTATCTGGTGTAGCACCTACAGCCGCTATGGACCGGGAGTTAGCCATGTGCACTGTGGCTGTTGTAGTCCCCTCAGTGGGCAAGGAAGGGTCACTCTTGTTGATTCTGGGCGAAGGAACTGGGTAGACTTCCCTGTTTATTCAAAATGTTGATTGTTGAGCCCACACCTGGGGAAGCTGCTGCTGCTTCCATTAATAATGATATTGGCCCCATTATTCCTATTAAAAAGAACAAAAAAGTAACAGGTATCTACTCCTCCTCAAATTTCCTTAGACAGGAGTAGATTACTGTGTCTGGTTCAGGGTTTAACTCAAGCTATTGATCATTCATATAAGGTGGTTTCTGGTAAAAGAAAATGGGATGCTTCTTTTCCTGAACAGATCCAAGATTCTGAATCTGGAGAGGAAGATGAAGGGCAGATACAGAGTTTTCTCTTCAGTTTTCTGATTCAGACAGACTTAGAGGAGACCTCAGTTTTTGATTGTCCCTGTGGGGTTTCTCTTTCTCTGTGACTGTTTTCAGAATGTGCCAGTGTTTTCAGAAGGAGAACACTGAGATGTCTCAGTCCCTCTGAAAGTATCATGAACTGGTACAGAAGGAACTTCCAGAACCTTCACTCATTCCTCCAGTGCTATCATCACTGGAGGAAGGATATGTTACTGCCTGCAGTTTTCATGACAGTCAGCCATCTACCCTTAAAAAGGCAGATATTAGAATTATAAAATTTCTCAGTCTTTTAAGTTTTTATATAGTCTTCCCAAGCTTGCCCGAGCAGCTTATAGGTTCATAGGCAAGCTGCCCTTGCAGGCCATTTTAAGCCTAACCACTCTCCCTTTGAATGGCAAGAATCAGATCCTGTACTTTGCATTTCTGAAGTAAGCACCTTAATCATTATACCAACTATAACTATAGTTAATCTTACTGCTGCTAAACATTTGGTTAATTTCAATCCTACTCTTTTTGACAAGAATGGGAATATTATTGATAAGTATAGGAAAAGCTGTATGCTTCTAAAATTAGATTTTCTGAATTTTTAATTGTCAGGCTCATATGATAAAATTTATTCTGACTGATTATGAAAGTATGAGGAATGTTTTGTGCACAGTTTCTTCTTGTGAGGAAAAATCTTTCAATAATTTAGATTCTTCCAGTTTGTAAGTCACAACTCGTTGTTTACGTGTGTTTGACTCTCTTGATACTTCTACCAAGGCTTTGGCCACTGGTACTGTTTTGAAAAGTTTGCCTGGCTGCATTCTCAAAACTTTCCAGATGATGTAATTTAAAATTCTCCTTTGGATATAGATTTAGTTTTTAGTTCCTGGGCTGCAGGGGTTATCAAAAAGTGTGATAAAATGGAAAAGTTGATACAGGGGATCACTTCTAAGATTCTTCAACCCACCTTTTCCAAATATTCTAATGAAATCTTCAACCCCTCATCCAGTTTTGGCAATAAATAAATTAATTAATTTAATTAATTACATGAGTAAGTAATCAAAAAATAAATAAACAGTCTCAACAAAATGTGGGTAAACAAACATTTAACAAGAAATGGTAAGGCAGGGAAGGCGAGTTTCAAAAAGAATTCAAGAAATCCCCCAAATTAAGGACAGTCCAACAAGTCAGAATGACTAATTAAGGGAACTTGCTCCACCCCTCCCACCCTGGGATTCTCTTTTACCTTCCAGAAAGTTTGAATTTGCACTTTTCTCTTTGACAACAGATAGTTGTAGACACATGGGTTCTGGAGATCATTCACCAAAGTTACAGACGGCAGTGGGAGGAAATCTCTCCTTTGCAATGGGTAACCCCTCATCCACCAGACAAGACTATTTTATTTCCCACTCTCCTTCCCAGGGAGTGATAGAACCACTTCCTCCTTCCTAGTTTGGGAAAGATTTTTATGCAAGGATGTTTTTACTGCCAAAGAAAGCAAATCTTGGAGACCAGTTCTGGATCTTTCTTTCCTAAAACTGTTTAAGATAGTGCCCAAGCCCAAAATGCTGTCACTTTGCAACTTGTTACCACTTCTTTCTCATTTAAGTTTCCTGGTAACACTATATTAAAAAGATGCTTATCATCATATCTCTGTTCATCCATACTTCAGGCATTTCTTAAGGTTTTGTGTGTCTGGGTCACATTGTCAGTTTTCTGCCTTACCCTTTGGACAATCCACTACACAGGCAGTGTTCGTAAAGTGCCTAGCTCCAGTCATAGCTCATTGCAGGCTACATGATATCCGCATATTTCATATTTAGGTAGCTTATTTATCTTTGCAGTGTCTTTTTTCAAACTGTCAGGAATGTCTCACTTGGGTGAGAGATCTTTTACACAAATTAGAATTTCAAGAAAACATTCAAAAGCCCTTGTTGACTCCTTCAGACAGGATTATGTTCCTGGAGTGTTAGCTAGACATCTCAATTCAAAGAGCTTTTCTTTCACAAGAAAAATAAATCTATCAGTTACTGTGAGGAAATAGCTCAGGATGTTGAGTCTCGTGTCATCTGTGCTTCTCATGATACCTCTGGCAAGACTCCACATGGGAAGGATATAGTGGTATATGAACTCTATGGTCTCAGCATCAACATCCTTTGTCTTTTCAAATCCCAGGACTGGAGTTTATCAGCAGAGAAATTACTTGGTGGAAACATCAGACATCCCTAAATGCAGGTCTCTTCTTCTCCTCCCTCCCTACTTCAAAGCAGCCCAGTTACCACAGATGACTCAGACTTTGCTTGGAAAGCAGTTTCAGCAGGTATTAAAAGTGCAATGCGTGTGCTCAGTCTCCTAAGCTCATGTTCCATTTGCTCAAGCATGCGGACTTGAGTTACTATTTCCTTGTAATTTTAGTGCTCAATTTATTGTAAAGTAAGTTTTGCATTTTCATTTGTTTTTAGGCTTAGGTGGTCAGAAGTTAGCGTTTTTTAGAGAAACAGCATATAAGTAATCACTCTTTTTCCAAGGTCCACTGACCTCAGAATAACAATAATATATTTGGTGGGTGTGGAGTTTGAATCACTTGTGGGGAGTGTGAGTTGACTCCCTGCAAAAAAAGATGTTTTTTGCCACATTTGTTAAAAAATTAAATTGTCTGTTCAAAAGCTGTAATTGATGAGCTTTTGTGATAGGGATATTGTGATGCAAGGTTTTGAGGTTGTGATATCCATAGCAGATCCTTCTATATGTTGTATTGTATGCTCCCACTCCATTCATGTCCAGACAGCAGGACATGCTATATTACATGCCGCCATATTCATATCCCAGCACAGATGCCTACTACATTATATCATTTTCACAGTTCATGTCCCAACACACACACACACACACACACACACACACACACACACACACACACAAAATCTATAGTATATCCTCATCCCTTTAATGTACCAACGCCTGTACATACTGCATTATTTACCCTACCAGTTCATGTCCCACCACCAGTATTTACTGCAGTATGACTCATTCAAGGCCAGCTTACTTCAATATGTCATCTATCTCTGTTTTTATCAACAGCACATGAATACTTTACAGCCTCAACCTCTTTCATGTGCCAGCAACTGCACATTATGCACTTTATAACACCACCTCTGTTCATGCCCTACCACCTGGGCATACTAAGAGAGAGTTCAGTGTAACCTGCAATGCATTAGTTTCTATACCCAATTTACTGCATTATATACTCCAGTCACAACACCAACACAGTCCTATCACCAACACATGCTGCATTATATTTCCAGATCCATTCATGTCCCAACAGCATATCATGCTCAATTATGAATAACATTCCATTCGTGTCCCAGCCCTGGCATCCTATAGATGTATGTCCATACATACATAATGTTTTATATCAGCCATATGATGCATATACAGGAGCAGCACAAACTGCATTATATTCCTGAATCCTCTTCATGTCAAAGCACCAGTTCATACTGTATTATACTTCCTACACCCATTTATATCCAAGATCAGCACACTGTGAATTATATCCTGACCATATTCATGTCTGAACACCAGCATGTAATGCATTATATCCCCCAATCATATTCTAGCACCAGTGCAAATTGTATTAAATCCATCAACCCCTTTTCCTGTCTTAGCAATAAAATATACTTATTTTGTATTCCTTATTGCAACCATGTTCCATTACCGTTGCTTACCACATTATATTTAACAATACTGATCATGTCCTAGGATCAACACACAGTGCTTTATATCCTACACTGCATTCATCTGGGGCAGAAAGGCATAATGCATTTTTATCCTTCACCCCAATTCATGTCCCAGCACCAGAACATACAGTATTACATCTCCTCCATTTGTGTTCCATCACATATTGCATAATATCCCCTACCCCATTCATGTCACAGCATAAGTAATCACTAGACATAACCCAACACCTTTATATCCCAGCACCAGCATACACAGTATGTTATCACTACCCATGCATGTTACAGCACACCTACTTGTGCTTTATGACACCCATTCCATTTCATGTCTCAATATCTGCATTATATTCCTCTCCCCATTCATGCCCATCATCAGAAAGATACTCTGTTATAACTTTCAACCCATTTCTGTCCCAGCATGAGCAGGCAGTCCATTATATCTCAACTCTGTTTGTGTCCTACCATCTATATGTACTCCATTATGTCAACACATACAATCCACATCATAGCACCAGTGTATTTACAAGGGTACCCGATTATACTGAGTAAAATTAATACTGATGTAAATGGTAGTGTTTCACCAATGCAGCAAGGCTTTCAGGAGCAACCATAGTGTCACCAAATAAATATAAGTACTCTGAAAGGTTAACATAATCTGTAAAGGACCAGCCATGATGAAAAGTTTAAATATATTTAACAATAAATAATAAAAAATGAGAATACTAAATATCTATTTACAATAAACACCAGAGTTTCAGTCACAGGAAACATTAAAAATAAAATGAATAGAAAGATTCACACCGATACAGAAAAATAATACTTAACTAATCCCAGTATATTTTCATAACTGATCTAAAGAATTACTTTTCCCTAGTTCACTTACTAGAGCAAGGCAAGATGATGTAGGTGAGTGGTCCTTCTTTGTCAGGTTTCAAAAACAGACTTCTCAGAGACTTTTATCTCATCTAGTATTAAAACATCATTTCAGTCCTGGATTACAGAATGACATCACATATATCTGGTCACCTAACTTCTAGTTCCCACACTACCCCCTTTACTAGAAAATGAGAGATAATATTGCATCTATGTGTTACCATACACACACATAGAACTTTGCTAAGATGTATTGTAGCATCTGAAAGCTATAAAAACATTTTAAAAACTACCACCCTTTCAGGGTAGCAATTTGTTCACCCCTAAGGACAATAGAGTAGGATTCCTAGTCCTGGTTTTCACAGACATTTTGTCTCTGGCTACAGTCAGAACTGTACGATAAAATCTTTATGGCCTAAATCAGGTAATTTAATTTCAGACCATTTTCAAAGTTAGCTGGACTGAGATTAACTTCTTCTCTTCCAGTATCCTCTGTTACAATATACTTATTTCAACAGTTACAATACAGTCTGACATACAGGCGTATTTTTTCTGTCCAGCAGGACCTGCTGTTAATTTTTCACACAAGCAGGTTTACAAATACATTTTCAATCCAAGCACCTGTCCAAATTTGTCTGATATACAAATGACATATAATTCTTTACAAAACTCCATCTAGCTATGTTGGCATATGTTACACATCCACTGCCCTACTTCTCCTGGTCTAGCTGGCAATACCTCATATCATAAAAATTAAAACAAACTGAAATAGATAAAACAAAATCCACGTCAGCAGAACCAGCAGCAAAAAGTCCAATGTTAAGTGTTTTATTAACATCCACTTTTCGTTCAAAAAAACTGAACTTCTTCAGACAGACATCAAAAGGTAGCAAATGTAAAAAAACTCCTTAAATACACAGTTAACAACACATGATACATTTGAATGGACCATCCAACTGGTTGAAACTCACTGACATCAATGTGTGGGAAAAAGCTGATCTCAAAACTTCTTAAAGTACTACTGCATACAACAGTCAAATCCATGGAAAATGTGTTTTAAAAACAAAACAAAGTGGAAATATGTATGAACATAATGTTTAAAATGTTTAAAACCAAAAAACGTAGTATATAAAACCTTTTTAATGACAAAAGGTAAAAAGTAAAAAATAGTAAGTGAAAAGTACTCATAATAACATTACCTCTGCATGCTTCTAAGTTTCAAAATGCAGGCTAAACTTACTCTGTCATTGAGACCTGGAAGTCTATAAGAACAGAGTTTCAGCTGCCAAATCACTTCTAGGTGCTCTAATAATAGTTAAAAAGGACCCCCCCCTGATGTCAAAGGAAACCTGTCCTAACACCCTAAAAGTGAAACTATGCTGAGGGTGGTCATTAACATGTTTCACCAAAGCATTTTCACACTTGTTTTTCCTAATACAGTATAAATGCTCATAGATTCTTTCATTAAAACCTCTGTCAGTCTTGCCCACATAAAATGCTGGGCAAGACTGGCAACAAGCCAAATAAACAACCGATCGAGATTTACAGTTGAATCTACCAACAGTGGAGAAAGAAGACCCAGCAATTTTAAAGCTCGAACCAGTGGCAATATGCCTAGACATGTTACAACTCTCACATTTGAAAGTGCCCTCTGTTCTAACATGAGTGTCCTTTTTTGTTTCTAATATCCATTTGAGGTTGTCACCCCTCCTATATATAAAGCTAGGCAAAGTGCCAAACTTAGCTTGTAAGGCATCATCACACAAGAAAATACTCCAGTTCTTGACAACCACCTCCTTGATTAGGTGAATCTCAGCACTGTAATTGGTGATGAAAGAGATAGAAGTGTCAACTTTCTTGCTGTCTAAAAAGACTTCAGGCATAACTGGAGATGGATGTTCTAGAGAACAACTTGTGAACGAACTACTTTGTAAAATAGGTTTATAAACACCCCCATACCTTTTAGTCTGGACCTCAATGACCAGGTCATGAATAAACTTGTCTGGGTAACCTCTATGTAGGAACAATCCCTTAATGAACTCACATTCTTCTAAAAAGGGTTCATCGTCGGTTACCATTCGAGCAGCGCGCACAAGTTGCCCCTTGACTACCCCTCTTTTCTGGTGCCTAGGATGGGCACTGGTGAAGTGTAACATGGTATTAGAGTAAGAACTCTTCCGAAATATTTTAGCCTTAAAGCTACCAGCAGAAATGTCTTTATATAAGTCTACATCCAGATAAGAAATTCTAGAATCAGACTCTACAAATGTGAACTTCAAAAAATACGTGCTGGAGTTGAGATAGTCCATGAAGGTTCTCACATCATTAACTGAACCTTCCGTCAGTATAAAGATGTCATCCAAAAATCTGGTGTAAAAATCAATTTTGAACTGACCGTTGTAATTGCCAAGCACATATCTGTGTTCCCATTCGGCCATAACCATGTTGGCAAAACTGGCCCCTACTGGTGAGCCCATGGCTACACCGGTCTTCTGTAAATATATCTCTCCCCCAAATGTTACAAAGTTATACCTCAAAATGACATCTAACAATTCCTGCACCAATCTGATTTCTACACTGCTAGCATTGTGATACAATAAACGGTCAGTGACCCAGTCTATCCCTGTAGCATGAGGAATAGACGTATAGAGGTCTTTTACGTCTATTGTCAAAAATCTATGGCCTCTCTTAAATTCTAAAGCACCTATGGCTTTCAAAAAAGCCCAAGAATCTTTACAAATGTGTGTTTCCTTTTCAACATATTTTTTCAACATGTTGCCCACATACTTGGCTATCGGGTAAGTGATAGAACCCCTAGCGTTAACCAATAGCCTCATGGGGGAGTTGTATACATCTTTGTGGATCTTGGGCAATCCGAAAACTGTTGGAATCTTAGGGAACGAAACAGTCAAATATTTCAACACATCTTGTTCAATAACATTTTCTAAAAACAAGTCATTCAAGAAAACATGGATGCACCTATACACTGCATTCAATTCATTAATGCTAGATAGTGTATAAGCATCCTGCAATAACATGTGGATGAGGCAGTTTTCATAATGACAAGTGTCCATTAGTACTAAACACATTTTCCATGGATTTGACTGTTGTATGAAGTAGTACTTTAAGAAGTTTTGAGATCAGCTTTTTCCCACAAATTGATGTCAGTGAGTTTCAACCAGTTGGTTGGTCCATTCAAATGTATCATGTGTTGTTAACTGTGTATTTAAGGAGTTTTTTTACATTTGCTACCTTTTGATGTCTGTCTGAAGAAGTTCAGTTTTTTTTGAACGAAAAGTGGATGTTAATAAAACACTTAACATTGGACTTTTTGCTGCTGGTTCTGCTGACATGGATTTTGTTTTATCTATTTCAATACCTCATATCATCACATCCAGGAATTCCATTCATGCAGCAAAACTTTCTACATTATATTCACTAGCTTATTTATATCTCATAACATGTACACACTCCATTATAACTACCAGTCCTCTTTCTATGCCATATACAGCAAATTTTGCATTATGTTCTACGCCTCACTTACATCCTAACACATTTCCATTGCAGTATGTCTGCACAAGCCATTCATGTCTCAGCACCATTATCTGCTGCATTATATCCCCTTACATACACCCAACTCATTCATTTTGATGCTCCAACATACACTCTGTATTATATGTTCTACATCAGTCATGTCCCAGCAGCTGCTTATACTGTATTGTATCACTACCTAAATGATCATATCATGCTTTATATTACCTATCAGCATTTATATCCTAACACATGTACATACCGGATTATACCTTCACCCATTTCATGTTTCTACATCAGTACATAATGTGTTATATCCAGGAATCTAACTCATTCATTTCATTGCACCAACATGCACTTTGTATTATATGTTCCACATCATTCGTGTTCCAGTGTCTGCTTATACTGCATAATATCACTACCTGTTTATCTACAGCACATTTTATTTTTTATTTCAATATATCCTTTGTTGACCAGGTTAGTCCCACTACACTAGTAACCCCTTTTCAGGGAGACACAATGTAATATTTATACTATTTACTGGAAATTTGGCCAAGGCAGTACTGCATTACATCTGCTACCATGGTTCACATGCCAGTACCTGCATAAACTGCATTTTATTCCTGACCTCCATTCATGCCCAGGACCAGAACCTCATCCATTATATCCACTCATCTCCCAGCACACATAGGAACTGTTGCGTACTCCAAACCACTTCATGTCTCAGCAACAACACAGGCACACTACATTATATGGCACTCCATTCATTTCCTAGCATGGGCACATACTGCATTATATGCCCAAGTCATGTCCCAGCTCCATCACAAACTGCATTGTATTTCCATCCCATTCATGTCTGAGAATCATCACATAGTACCTTACAATTCCAACCACTTAAGTGCCAGCAGCACAAACGGCATTATATATCTCAGCCTCTCCAAGTCTCAGCAGCTATTAATGCACTATATCCCCTAAAGCATTCATATCACTACAAACATATTTTATCTTCCACTCTTATTAATGTCTGAGCAACAGCACATGCTGTATAATGTCACCCAGCCATCTTATATCCCAGTAGTAGTACATAGTGTACATCGCCCATCATCGTTCTTGTCCAAAACAAGCATATACTGCATTAAATCACCTACCCCATTCAAATCTCAACACAAGCAAGCACTGCATAATATGGCTCACACCAGTTCATGTCCCACTTCAGTATATACTGCCTTATACCACCTATCCATTATTCCATCTGTGTCCCATCTTACATGTATAGTAATTGTATCCCCCACTCTCATTCATATCCCAGCAACTACATATACTGCATAATATCCCCACCCAGTCATATCTGGTAAATGTTGGAAACTAAAGTTAGATTAGTTTCCCTAATTCAGTTTATAAATTACTGATGATTTTTTGAAGCAGGTTCCAGAAACATTAATGAGAGAGGTTCATTCAGCCATATTTGTCTGATGAAATAAGTAACTCCAAGACTCTTGTACTTATGGAAGTTTTAAACTTTCACCAGTAGATGGAGGCAAAACACAACATCCTGCACACAGAGTCGATGAGAACTTTGAAAAAGTCATGTCAAAGGTTTAAACAAGTTTATATGTTTACTTTTTTAATTATTGGCTGATAGATTACAATTTGGTATGCTTGAAGCAGTTGCAAAGTTTCTTTAAAATTTAATACACACATCTGTAGTTTGGTAAACCACTTTTATTTACTATAATGTTGTAGACCTCAGTTTAAAATCATATTGCTGCATAGGCTCACTGCTATCCAGCAAAATCAGACTGCTGTAAATGTGACCTTATGGCAATGCTTGCAAAAAACTAGTTGTTCCCATACAGATAGCATCTAAACACATGTACTTAAACTCGGAACTCCAAAAACATTTTTGTGCTTGCCAGGCTCACTTGTCCTTATTTTCACTTGGTGATTACACCCCTTTGTAGAAAATGATGTTTTCTTCTCATTACAGCGGAGTGACATCTCCAGGCGTTTCTGCAGTTACCTCCTACTGCGCCTCTAAGCGTCAAATATTGCCTGTTCATATTTGCATTAATAATTCCAAAACCATGCTACATACAAGGTATCAGAATATTTTATCTTGAAGCATACATGATGGCAAATGCAACTGCATTGATATATGACCTCTGTCAGTTAGTATTTGGTAGAACGGTAAGGTGATAACTTCATTTTTTAAATACCGAAGCCGCACTCACTGAGAGTTAAAGGTACACATTTAAAAGAGCTCTACTGGAGGGAATAAGTTAAGATTGTGCAGTCCTGAAGCTCAGTTATCATCATCATGTTTGACACCATACACATCTCATAAAAATACACACAGTTATACTCTTTACCAAAGTATAAATGAGCAAACAGGTTCTGAACACTTGAAATGAGCCTGTAATACATCCAGCCACAGGTACATACACATTTAATTTAGTGAAAAAGCACTTAATCTCAATTATGCAGGTTATTTAACATGTATTGTCATACTTCCTAGAACAAATGTAAAAAAAAAACCTTAGCAATGGGAATAATCTTATTTTACCATACATAACATCGAAATTCACAGTGGCTGATGCAAAAAGTGTATTATTTTCCCTTGAAAATCTTTCTTAAAGCTGAAAACTCCTGATATGAAGTCATCAAAGTCTGAATGTGGAATGGCTCACTATCTGCATTAGTGCATAAACTACAATCTTCCCCTGCAAAGTGCAATAACAGGGGAGTCTTGTATCCCAGTAAGACAAGTTTTTAGCTATGTCTCAGAGGTGCCATACCCTCCATTAAAAATTAGCATGTGATGATTTATTAGTAATTTAGTATGGCATGGGTGATTGCTTTTAATGTTTTTCTTTTATATGAAAATTACTGTTAGTCTTTTAAGTTATTATTATTTTTGGGTGTGGTTATAAGGAAATAGTAGTCAACAGTGAAATTCAACCATATGTTATTATGCTTGTTTTGTTTTGCTTTGTTTTCCAACTTCATACAGTTAAAACATTAGGAGAATACCTAGAAATAAAGTGACTTTAAAAACACAGATATATGAAAACTGTACATTTAATAGGCTGTGTGGTGGATCTTTCTGAAATCACAGATATCAAAACACATCTAAATATATTAAAGGGACAGTTTGCTTTGGAACTTATAAAAGTGAAGAACAGAATTTTAATCTTAAACGGAGATACAGCCCTCAGTGATCTATTAAAGATGTGCTGTAAACTGCTTGTTCAATTTTTAACTGTTTATTTTAATACTACACAGTGCACTTAACTATTCACCTCCCCATGTCCAGTGTCAGAACCCCAGCTAAAGTTCTGCAGGCCAAAATAGAAAATGACCCATGGTGTCCCTGCCTTTCCTGTCCATGGGTGTGGATGGGTAATAAACAGTTCCTGGACCAATATCAGTCTGGGAGCCACACTTTGAATAATACTCCTTTACAGCATCTTTCAGGATAACAGAGTAGAACCTGTCATTTATTTGTGTGCTTTTATGTTAATTTATTTGCTTGCATTTGTGTTTGTTGATGAGAATGTCTAAATGGACAGAACTCATTTACAATGTAGACTCGGAGAAACATCTACATCACCAGTATAATTTTTAAATGTTCAAAAGGGTATATACGCATAATTAACAGACCCTTAGATTCCAAAATAATTGGGTTGGCATTGCAGAGACTCTCCCACCATCCTGCAGTGTTGCCCCCATTCTGAAGTCCTTCTGTGCCCCACATGACATCATACAAGGGGGCACAGTACTCCAAACCCACCAAACTCTGTGATGATGATGATGCCACTGATTTATGATGTACCCCTGATACTAGCAGCAGGTGATGAGATCCACAAACATTGCATGTTAATGAATCTTATTACCCATTCCAGGTATAATCCAATGATCACAGAGCTTGACTTATAACTGCCAAACTTACCTGATGCTGGCCATCTGCTTAGCTCCACCTATATGAGGTAATTGCTGCAACCAGTTAGTCTGCCTGCAATGCCAGTTCTCACATGCAGGAACCTACATTTCCCAAAGATGGCTACCCTTTCAGCACTGACTATATACTGGATGTGATAATGCAAGTGTAACAGATAAAAACTCTATCATACATGTCTTATCACATCTGAAGCTACAGGGAAGGTTGGTTGTGAGACTTTGCTACAAAAGCTCATTTAAAACTGTTTTTAAATGAGGTTGAGCCATCAACTGTCTACTAAAAGGATTGCTGAACAGTACTACTCATGTGAGCCATTTTCAGCCAGCACCTCTCATTCCTTTCCTGCCTGAGACTAGCTCCACTTGGTTGAGGCAACTGGTGCTGCAGGCATTTGCGCTTAGCACTACAGTACCAGTTCTCACCTGCAGGTGGTGCACTGCTTAAGCTGCAGTAGGAAGTAGATTTACACGAGCTACTCTGATGCTTAATTTTCCATTGGTGGAAGGACTTAAAAGACTTGTGGTGAAGGGAGCTCAGTTTCTGTTTTCAAATCAAGAGTAAGGCTCTGTAATTATTCAGCACGCACAGCCTCAAGCATAACTTCTTTTGGAATCCAACACAGAAAATAACTATGACAATGAGTAATAAAAGCAAATGCATCAACAGCAATTGAACAACTTCATTTAAGTAACATTTAGGCAGTGGCAACTGTAATTTGATTGTGGATGCATTGTTTATGATACATGAGCTAAGCAAAGCATGCAATTATACATCACCTCCTTACTGCAAGCAAATCAAAGCAAGAAACATTGAAGCCCTTCTCAATCAAATTCCCATAGATGCTGCACTACGGTATGATAATTTAAAGTCACGGCTTGTGCTTTACTCCAGACAGATCATCTCCACCCCTCTACTACACATCATTAAACTCTGTTTAGCACACAAGCTAATATTGGCAAAGTAACATTAGTAAACCCCTTACCATGCCTTATTATCACTTCTCTGCTATATGCATGACTGTAATTGCCATGTCATTCATTGTGTTATTGTTGTTTGAGTATTCCTCCGGGGCTTCTCTAAAAATGTGCTCTGCCTAGCAGGGTAGACTGGCCAACAAAATGGACATGAAACAAATAAGAATACCTAGTTAATGTTTCTCAACTCAATTCCAGGAGAATTACTTGAAAAAATTGTCTATATCTAGCTCTCACAATATATCAAGCAATGCAGCTTACTTTCTCTAAATCAACATGACTTCTGGACAGGTTGTATTAAAATGGCCACACTGCAGACTCTCCCTGATGAAATATCATTTAACATGGCTAAAGGAAGCCTAACTGGTACTCTCTTTTTTATCTCAGAAGCATTATCCAGTTGACCACAGCATTCTGATTAACCGTGTGTTACAAATATGAATGAGTTCCAACTACAACACTTGGTTTCAAAACCTTCTAACCAACAGACTCTTCACATAAAAGACTAGATTCTTTACCTTCTCTTCCTCTATTATTTTTTTTCAAATGTGCTCCTCAAAGCTCCATCTTTACATCAAAATAATTCTATAGCTTCATTATCCAATTACCCTGTAATCTACCTTATCTCTCACTCATACTGCACATAGAATATGTGCTTTTATTCAGGAAAAAACCTCACATACCTACAACTTAGTTTCATAGTTTCATAGTATAGTACTAGGCTATCTGCCCTGGGGCATTTGTAAGCCTAGCCATAGTGATGTGGCTTTTGCCACCCCATGAAGTGGTACAAAAATGTACAGAATAAATTTAGAATACTGTGCCTCTGTCTAGTAGTGACACAATGAAGGTCCCCTTATATAATAGAATTAGTTTACTGTGCCCCTGTCTAGCAGTGACACAGATGTGACCCCTGGGGTAAACTTACGATCTCCCATCCACTCATCAAGATTTCTCTTGAAGAGAGTCAGTGAGGGGCTCTGCCTAATACGAACTGGGATCTTGTTCCAAAGCATGGGAAGCCTCTGGGTTATGAATCTATCCCTCCAGCATGTCCTATTCATACTTGTGCCGAGGTTTAAGTCTTTAGCTCTCGTGGTCCTGATGGATTTGGATTTTTTGAGATGGAGCATGTCCATCAGATCCTGATTGGACATGGCCTTGTACGTCAGGCAGAGATCACCTCTGAGCAGGCGGTATGCTACTGAATAGAGCTGAAGTTTCTTTAGTCTGGCAGAATAAGACATGTTGGAGACCCTTGATCCTCTTGGTGAGGTACTTTTGTGGTCTCTCCAGCTGTTGCAAATGCCGGGTGAGGTACATACCAAATGGGATATTGTACTCAATCATGGGTCTGATGAGGGAGGAATATAGGGGTACAATGACATCCTTGGATCTGGATGTGAATCCCTTCATGATGAGGTGTGCAAGGTAGAATGTTTTTCTAACCACTTTGGCAACGTGGGTGTCAAATGAAAGGTCGCTGTCGACTTGGGTCCCTAGGTCTCTGATTACTTTTTCCGTACTCAGTGGGTTGCTGTCTATGTGATAATTTGTGGGTACTTTGTTTTTCCCAAAGGGGATGACTATACATTTTTTGGCATTTAGTTTAAGGCCGTGACTCCTGCACCAGTTGTCCGTTTCTGTGAGGCCTTTTTGTAGGATGTGTGTGTCTGCTGGTGTATTGACTATGGCGCCTAATTTGCAGTCATCTGTGAACTTTGTCAGCCACAGCCCTCCCATGTTTGCTTTAACATCTGAGAAATAAATGCCGAACAAGAGGGGTCCCAGGACAGATCCCTGTGGGACACCACTTGTGACTGGCTTTGAGTCTGACATTGCTCCAGCGATTTTAACTTTATGGGTTCTGTCCTTTAGCCAGTTTGCAACCCATCTAGTGACATAAGGGTTTACTTTTAAGCTGTTGAGCTTATCTATGATGCCTGAGTGGGATATTGTGTCGAAGGCCTTAGCCAAGTCCAGGTATGCTGTATGGACTGCTTTGCCCTCATCAATGGCTCCAGTGACTGTTTCAAAAAGGTCAACCAGGTTTAAAAGGCAGGATCTGCCCTTTACAAAGCCGAACTGGGTGGGGTCAAGTGTCTGTAGGTCTCCTATGTCTCTGTTTATGAGTTCCATAATGATTCTTTCCATAGCTTTGCAGACCAGGCTGGCTAAGCTTATGAGGCGGTAGTTTCCAGGGTCTGTAGAGGCACCCCCCTTGTGGAGTGGGACCACTGTTGCTGTACGCCAGTGTTCAGGCACATATCCCGAAGTAAGGCTAAGGTTAAATAGCATTTTTATGTGTGGGTTTAGCTCCTCTTGGAGTTCACGTAACACGCAACCCGGGATACCGTCAGGTCCCATTGATGCTGTGTTTTTTGCTTTGTTTAGGGCGGTTCTCAATTGGACATCTGAGATGACAGGGAGATTACATTCAGCTGGGATAAGTATTTCTTCTTTTGTCGGTGAAGGAGGGGAGAAATTTGCACTGAACCTGTCAGCCAGAATGTTGGCAATATCTGTGGGTTCAGTGTATTTTTTGTTGTTGTGAACCAACTCTGAGCATATCTGAGGGTTTCTGCCCAGGTTTCTAACATAGCTGAAAAAGGCTTTGTGGTTATCTTTAGTGTCCTTAGCGATTTTTCTCTCAAAGTTGGCCTTGGATGTTTTTATGAGAGAACGTAGTTTTCTGCTAATGTTGATCAGAGATGTCTTCCCTTCATGGGATTTTGCTCTGACGTGCAGTAGCTTCCTTCTTTTGTTATACAATTTGTTTATGGCTGAGGTCCACCAGACAGGATGCTTACCTTTGGTGGAGAGGGACTTGGATTTGTTTGGGATTGCATAATCCATGCATTCTTGGAGATGTCCATAGAAAGCATTTGTGAAGAATTCGGCATTGTGGGATGTGGTATCCACTGGCACAGTGGGCTTAAAGGATACCATCTCAGTCTTAAGAAGAGTGAAGTCTGCTTTTGAGAAGTTTTTCACTGTGGTCTTTTGTGCTGGGGGTGGAGGTGGGATATGTATATCCAGGGTGATTAGTTTGTGGTCAGATCTCACTAGTGAGGGGTATACTTCCGGTGTGGAGCATTTTGTCCCCATGTTTGTGATGATCAGGTCTAGTATATTATCTCCCTAGTGGGAGAGGTGACTAGTTGTTCCAGTGCATTTGAATTTATGAATTCCAGGAACCTTTGGGCTAGGGTATTAGGGCTAGAATAATGTACCCAATCTATGTTTGGGTAGTTGAAGTCTCCCAGTATGATGGTATTTTGTGATACATTCATATCCTCCAATGTCTTCAGGAAGGCTGAGTGGGGTTCTTGAGATTGGGAGGGTGGTCTGTAACATGCTACCTGTTGTATAGCAGTTTTGCCTATGGTTAGTTGCACCTGTATGGTCTCTGATGCTTCATGTGTTGCTACTAACCTGGAGGTGTGGGTGTCCTTGATGAATATGGACACTCCCCTCCCTTTGTGGTTCGGCCTGGGTTTTGGGGCCGAAAAGCATGATACGAGGTATAGCCTGGTAGCGCTGGGGTGCTCTCAGGAGCCTTGAACCAGGTTTCAGTTACTGCACAGACGTCGATGTTCTCCATGCTGAGGAGTGCATCAAGTGCCTGCATCTTGAGATTTAGACTTCTGGTATTGAGCAGCATTACCCTTAGTTTTTTTCCATTTTTGTTTTCTAAGGAGGTGGGTTTGTCTTTTGAGCCTTGCCTAAAAACGGCACTATGGGGGTGGCAAGAGCCTTAGCCAATATCCGGAAGCCCAGTGGTGACAGGTGTAAGCCATTCCTTGCGAAGCAGCGTGGCTTGTCCAACATGTCATCCCAGGCAGACAGGCATTGGATCCCCTTAGAATGACACCAGTACTTGAGCCAATTGTTAAAGCTGATCATCTTGTCTTTGTATTGTTGTACTGCCCATAAAATCATTTACTTCCCAGAAAGCTGCCCAGCCATAACTGACATCTTAACCATCTATCATCCAAATTGACACTTAAGGTCAGAAAACAAAATGCTACTAAATACTGATAAACCTAAGCTCTCAGCTGGTCAAATGCATTACTCTTTCACTGTCTCCAAGCTTTGGAATAAACTCCCTCCTTCAATAAGAACTATCAGTAGCTCCACTGCTTTTAAAAACTCCCTTAAACTTCACCTCTCATCACATTGGATATGCACCTGAACGCTTAATCACAACCCCATTACCTGAACCCCTTCCCAAAACCATCTTAGCCTATCTCTACACCCAGACTTTCCTTTCCTTTACCTTCTATATACCTACTGCTTCTGCTGACACTAACCAGTGCCGTCTCTACTCTAAGCCTTCGCCTCCTTGTCCTTTATACAATCTTCTCTCTCATCTAACAACTTTACGTGCCATCCACACCTCCTATTTCTATACTTCTATCATGATTTTAATAATTTTCTCCCAATGTCACCATGTTATACAATATTATCACCTCACTACTGTATTGTAATTCATGTCATATTATTGTATGCTCTTATTCACTTATCTAATGTAGTACCACTACCTGATATATTCTGTATTATATGTTCTTTTATGTAATTACATGTGGAGCTTTTCTCCCTGGGCCTCCACTGAAAATGGGCTCATCTCTGGCCCAGTGGACTTTCCCGGTAAACAAATGCAATAAATAAATAATAAATAAAATGGCATCCATTCTATATAACAATGGATTGCAAGTAAGAAACAGCTTCATAATTCAACAGAAAATAAAAGAGTGCCTAGTGGACCAGACAAAAACGTTTTAAAGCCCCAACATACTTCTAATTAAGGATTTCAATGTGCATTGGTCATTTTCAGAAGCTTCCTTCTTGTACAAATTATGTCATTATTTGCTATATTCTTCATGTTAAAGTTGCAACAGATTTTGCAAAAAAATGAAGACTAGAACTTGTTCTTGGATTTTTTTAGTTTAATTGTTTACTCAGTTTTTTTATATAGTCATACACACAAAAGAGTGCAAAGCATTGTGAGTAAGAAAAATAAATTACCTCCTTAGGTGTGTGACTTCTTACTTACATTTTGGTTTCACTGCTACATCACCATGTTGTTAATTTCAGTGTGAGTTGTTCCATGTGTAAGAATTATTTGGTAACTTCTAGGAAGTACGAAGTTACTACTGATGAATTTATTGTGTAAATACGTAAGATTATACATAAGTTTGGTAGTGAGACATACTGGGTCAGGTTTTTCATGAAGTTATGACTGAAATGTTATGGTTGGGATTTTCAGCTCTGAGAAGAATTTCAGGGGTCTGTTCTTATATACAAACAAGACACGTTTTGCCTCAAAAGCTGTATCATTTGCTATTGTGTATAATATTTATATCCATCTCCAAAAGATTATTCCTCAGACTTGCTTCAGAACTTGACTAATACACTTTAACAGATCATCAGTTGAAACTACTGGTTCCTTCAAATACCTGGGCATCTGGTTTGATCAAACCCTTAACTTTCAAAATTATACAGAGAAAACCAGAAGAAGAACTGTTTCCTCTTTTGGACAAGGAAACTTTTACATGTTCTCTACTTTGCTACAAGATCTGCTTTAGCCAATAGAATCATTAAGCAATAACTGATGACGTGGTGTGGTATATTGAAGATTTACCCACGGTTGGCGTGGTTTAATTACGACGACGAAGCCCGAGTGATTAAATAAAGTCAACCATGGGTAAATTTTAATATACCACAACCACGGAGTCAGTTATTGCTATTATAAAATGACATTTAAGAAAAAAAAAACTTACTTTTCTTAAATAATGTCTTTGTATAATGGCGCATTACTGTTCGTCTGCCGGTGGTGGTATACTGCCTCCTTGTGTTAATGTACTGCGCATGCGTATGGGATTTGCATTCCTATCAACAGAGAAAAGAAAGTCTCCGTTGCTCCGTTTTTTTCTTTTTTCTTTTTTTTTTTTTGACTTATTAAAAAAAAGGTTTGGACACTTTATCAAATTCAAAAAAAGAGGCCAGCACCAAAGAGTGAGAAAATAATTTGCTCTTTGGTGCTGGCCTCTTTGTTTGAGTTTGATTATGCTTTTTGGCCTTTGCACCTGCCTTACGTGTGAGTATGTTGTGTGGTGTTTGGGCACTTTATACCAATGGAATAAAGTCCGGATAACTGGACCTTTTTCCATTGGTATATTGTGGAATTTACAATGGGCACACTGGCCAATCAGCGTGCACATTTTGGAATATTAATGGGGGGATCATTGTATAATTTTTGTTTTAGTAGAGGCCACTGCAACTTTAAATGCCAGCAATCTGCAGAATATCTCCAACAAGATGTGTAAGTTAATTACCTCACCTCCTTGTCTGGGATATCATTACCACCCAATCAGCAAAGTGAAATGGCTACCAATTAAAGTGTACTGGTTAATTTCTTAAGCATGTTTATACCCATCAAAGTTGGGTATAAACACTTTACCATATTCAATAGCAAATTATTCTGTGTTTGATGCAAAAAAAGTGTGGCAGTTTTTGCATTTTATTTTGTTGATAAGGATGGCTCTATAACATTTTTCTTCTAGCTGAATAATGCGGCCATAATATCATGAAAGACTGAATCTACATTACCTAACAACCTAAACTAATGTATAGGTTACTACATCCCCATGTTATGTTAATCAGTAGAAAGACAATTTGTAAACTAGATCTTGAAAAGTGAAATATCTTACATTTAAAATCTGTTCTAAAAAAGTTGTTTTTCTTATCCATAGAGTGAAATTTCTAAGTTTGAAATCTTTGATGTAATTAATAGGGCAACATAACAAAAGTATTCTTGTATGATATGCAAAAGTAATATTGAAAAGGCAGATTTCATCGAGTGAGCAATGTAGCAAGCTTTGCTTACATCACATACACAAGTGAGAATTCCAAAACTTCTTAAATTGTTGCACTATTGTATTCCAGATTTCTTGCAGTACACAGACACACACATACATGTATATATATATTAATGGATGTACAAAAATATATATACACACATATATATATATATATATATATATATATATATATATATATATATATATATATATATAGTACAGTTATATAAAATTTTACCAAACCCAAAAAAGGGCAGCCCAATGCTCAGCCAGCATGCAAAAGCCTACAGATCTTGTATGCACCATATGTCACATACATGCTCCATGCATGGAACATAGGGCATAAAAGTGACATACAGATGCAGCTATCCAGAACTGAATTGCCCCAGAAAGGAACAGTCTCCACAGGATAAAGGAGTCCATGGACATCCAGAAGGAAACAAAATGTAGGACAAACAAGAGGGGGTTGGAGGGAGGTCGTGAATACTGCAACAGTGAAGAGAGGGACATCTACTGTTGTGGCAAGATTTTACACAGTTGCACTATGTCCTTCTGTATCACTGTTGCAGTATTCCACATAGATGGGAGAGTAAAAAATCTCAAGAAACAGACTGGGAGGTGGAAGGCTGAGAAGAGGCCTCAACAAACCCACATAAAATCATTTTTTGCAAAACCTGCTCTGGCCATAGAAACCATATCCAACTTATAATGGTTAGTAAAGGTATGGACGGCAGACCAAGTAGCAGCTTCAAGGATATAAGTGGTGCCCAATCCCTTGAGGAAGGCCCCAGAAGAGGCAACAGCCTTAGTGGAATGAGCTCTGACAGAAGTAGGCAGAGATTTGCCATGAAAAGAATAAGAGGAAATGGCCTTAGATATCCAGGAGAAGATGGTTGCTTAGAAACAAGCAAACCCAATGATCTGAGATGAAAGGAAACAAAACAGCTGATCAGACATGAATAGTCTTAATTTTATCTAAATAGTACCTGAGCTGTCTGTGCAAATGCAAGGTATGCAGGACCCTCTCACTAGCAGACTGAGGAGAAGAAAAATAAGAATGGAGTTGTACCGACTGATTCAGGGACAACTCATGTACTACCTTCGGCATAAAAGAAGGATTCAGCCCCAAAATTAGTAGTTTATTGGCCATTTTGGGCTCATTTCTATCTCTTTCATTTCCCTGCTATAAAACCCGCATTTGCAAGGTTTTTGTGCTTGTATACAGCTCAGCAAACTCCTGCCTGGTGCCCTTCAGAGTTCTACAGCAGCAGAGAGACAAAAGAGAGACTTTCTGCATTTTCTTGCTGCCTTTAGCTAATTCCGCCTAAAATGCCAATTTCCTAGAGTTTCTGTGATTTAAAAAGCTTGTTTCAGCTACATATTGTACTTATTTTTACTGTCTGCACTTTAACAAAGTCATTTTTGTGTTTAAATGACCTGTTTAACTGTTGTAGGCTACACACTCAATCAAGTGTGATAGTCATTTCTGTACATTTAAAGTGTTTTTTTTTGATTGTATGTGCTTTATTTTCTGAAAATAAACAAAAAATATACTTGTTTTCCCACCTTTCTAAGCTAGTATAGTCCAGTTTTCAGGTTAGTGCTGAATTCAGGTCTGTGTTACAGTGTTTGCCCATACCTTACTTGGATAGAAGGAAGTTTCTCTGTTCACTGTAAGAGAGGGAGCTTTGAGCAGCCTATCTGTCCCTGGAGGAGAGGTTTCAGCCAAGAAATTAGTAGTTTATTGGCCATTTTAGGCTAATTTCTATCTCTTTCATTTCCCTGCTATAAAACCCACATTTGCCTAGTTTTGCACGCCGGGCAGCGCCAGTTAGCTAGGGTATAACTATTCCTGGCTCCACAAAGTCGACTCTTCAATTTTTCACTTGGGACTAGACAAAAATTCACTTCTCATCCCAGCACTTGCCCAAAACTCATAGCAATCATTCATAAACCTTAGCACTAGATCCCCCTATACTGTAGAGAAGGACAAGGCTCTCTAGTCAACCTTACCAGACAATCAGTAAAACAGTTCACTGTACCTATCCAGGCATGTCCAAAGGGCAGTTTCAGGTGTACTCTCCAGTCCAACTGGTGAATCTGGGCATTTTGAGGCAATGTTACAATTGCCTCGTGTACACAGACAACCCTCTCCTCCTTCCACCAAACACTAATTTTTGCGAGAGATGCAATTATACAGCCAAACTGGAGGCTAAGCTCTCTCAACCCAAGACTGGACCAGACAGTCAAGAGGAGAAGGGAATTACTTGCATCACACCACCAGTCTCACATAGACCTATGAAACCAGCACTGGCAAAAAACACACATAAATACACAAAAACATACTGGGAGGCTCTAAATAAAAATTTGCAAAGGCAACAGAGACCTCCAAAGCAGGCATCCAAGCAGCCTCCACCCCAAAACACAAACCATGAAACACATACTTCACAAAACCTGTGTGCCACACAATCACAGCCCTTAAGGCAAAATAACATACCCAACACACTAGTAATAGGTGACTCTATAGTCAGGTACACTGATGTCCCACTCACTAGGCTGAACAAGGAGAAGGTTACTGTTAGCTGCCTGTCAGGTGCCAGGATCCACCACATAACACAAGCACTCAGGTCACTCCAGAACAAGTACAAATATGACTCTGTCATTGTTCATGTTGGTGTGAATGACCTGAGCCATACCTCCCTGGACTACATGAAAAGAGACATGGAGGACCTCTCTGTTCATGTAGCCCAGGCCGGCATGACCCTGGGCCTGAGTAGCATCCTGCCCTCACCAAGAATGATACCACGGTATAGAGAAAAAAATGATCAATTCCAACAATTGGCTAAGCTTCTGGTGTCATTCAAAGGGGATCCAGTGTCTGTCAGCCTGGGATGACATGCTCGACAAGCCACGCTGCTTTGCTAGAGACGGCTTGCAACTGTCACCCTTATGCTTTTGAATACTGGCCAAGGCTCTTGCCACCCCCGTATGTCTTTTTTAGGCAAGGCTCAAAAGACAAGCCCACCACCGTAAATAGCACAAGTAACAAAAAACTGAGGCTAATGCTGCTTAATGCCAGAAGTCTAAACTTCAAAATGCACACACTCGAGGCACTCCTCAGTATGGAGAAAATCGATATATGTGCAGTAACAGAAACTTGGTTTAAGGCTCCAGAGAGCACCCCAGCACTACCAGGCTACAACTCACACCATACATTTCAGCCACAAAACCTGGACCGAAATACAAAAGGCGGGGGAGTATCCATATTCATCAAGGATACCCACACCTCCAGGTTAGTGGCACAGCACGATGATTCAGAGATCATCCACATGCAACTAACACTGAGCAAAACTGCTATTCAAATTATAGATTGCTACAGATCACCCACCATATCCCAGGACCCCACTACGCATTCCTGGAAATACTGGGAAATATAAAGGTCCTACAAAACACCCTGATATTGGGTGATTTCAATTACCCAAACATTAATTGGGAGAACTATTCAAGTACGAACTCCCTTGCCCAACATTTTCTAGAATTTATAAACTCAAACACCCTGGATCAACTGGTCAACACCCCCACCAGAGGTGACAACATATTGGACCTGGTCATCACCACCATGGGTGACCAGTGTTCCACACCGGAGGTCAACCCCTCGCTGGTTAGATCTGACCATAAACTAATCACTCTGGATATCCACATTTTGCCACCACCCCCGGTCAAAGAAACCACCATGAAAAACTTTTCAAAAGCAAACTTCATGTTACTTAAGACCGAGGTGGGAAGTTTCAAAGCCCCCATGCTAAAGGATAACGCTGTCCAAACTGCAAAATCCTTTACTAATGCACTCTGCGGGCACCTACAAGAATGCATGGATCGTGGTATCCCAAACAAAACCAAGACTCACTCCTCAAAGAAAAGGAAACCAGTCTGGTGGACCCCTGCCATAAACAAGCTATACAATAGAAGGAGGAAATGAGTACAGAAAAGAGTAAAATCCTAAGAAGGGAAGACATCCCTGATCAGTATCAGCAAGAAACTATGTTCAATCATAAAATCATCCAAGGCTAGCTTTGAAAGAAAAATTGCCATGGACTGCAAAGATAACCACAAGTCATTCCTTAGCTATGTCAAGAATCTAAGTGGCAATTCTTAGATCTGCTCGGAGTTAGTACAGAATGGCACAAAATACACTGAACCGACCGATATAGCCAACATCCCGGCAGACAGGTTCAGTGCAAACTTCACCTCCCTCTCACCCCCAAAAGGGCCCATAACTATACCAGAAGAATGTAGTGCCCCTGAAATCACAGACACTCAGGTTAAAACAGCCCTCTCCAAAACCAAAAACACAGCACCAATGGGACTGGACAGTGACCCAGGCTGCGTCCTACACGAGCTCAAAGATGAACTAACTCCTCACCTAAACACACTGTTTAAACTCAGCCTCTCCGCAGGCTACATGCCCACAGAGTAGCACACAGCAACAGTTATTCCGCTACACAAAGGTGGAGCCACAACGGACCCCAGGAACTATCACCCTATAAGCCTGACTAGCTTGGTCTGCAAAGCTATGGAGCGCATCATAATGGATCACAGTAACAGAGACATTGGAAACCTACAAACACTGGACCCTACCCAGTTCGGCTTTGTTATGTGCAGATCATGCCTCCTAAACCTGGTGGACTTCTTTGAGACAGTTACCAAGGCTATAGACGAGGGAAAGGTGGTCCACACAGCCTACCTAGACCTCACAAAGGCCTTCGACACCATTCCCCACTCAGGTATTATAGACAAGCTCACCAGCCTGAACATAAGCCCCTATGTCACAAGATGGGTTGCCAACTGGCTCACGGACAGAACCCACATGGTAAGAGTTGCAGGAGCTAGGTCTGACTCTAAACCGGTTACAAGTGGCATTCCCCAGGGCTCAGTCCTATGACACCTCCTGTTCTGCATATACTTGTCAGAGGTACAGGCAAGCACAGGAGGACTATGGCTGACCAAGTTCGCAGACAACTGCAAACTAAGGGCTATAATTAACTCTCTGGCTGACACAGACATCCTTCAAAAGGGTCTCACTGAGACAGATACCCAGTGTCAAAACCATGGCCTCAAGCTAAATGCCAAAAAGTGCATAGTCATCCCCTTTGGAAAAAACAAAGTACCCACAAACTACCACAAAGGTGGTAGCCCCCTTAATACAGAAGACGTAATAAGGGATCTGGGGACCCAAGCAAATAGTAACCTCTCATTTGATAATCACATTGCCAAAGTGGTTAGAAAATCCTTCTATGTGGCCCACCTAATCACAAAAGGGTTTGCATCCAGATCGAAGGAAGTCATTGGGCCCCTCTACACATCATTCATCAGACCCATCATAGAGTACAATGCCCCATTTGGGATGTACCTTACAAGACACCTGCAACAACTGGAAAGACCACAGAAGTTCCTCACCGAGAGGATTACTAGCCTCAAGCAGATGCCCTATGCAGCTTGACTGAAGAAACTGCAGCTGTACTCGGTTGCATTCCACCTACTCAGAGGTGATCTCTGCCTGACATACAAGGCCATGTCCAACCCAAAATTGATGGACATGCTCCACCTAAAGAAAACCATATCCCCTCGAGCCACATGCTTCAGGGATTTAAACCTCACCACAACAATAAATAGGGTGTGCTGGAGGGATAGATTCCTGTCTCAGAGACTTCCCATGCTCTGGAACAAGATTCCAATCTACATTTGGCGGAGCACTTCGCTAACCCTCTTCAAGAGAAACCTTGACGAGTGGATGGGAAACAGAAAGTTTACCCCAGGGATTACTTCAATGGCACTGCTGGACAGAGGCTCAGGGAACTAATCTAAGGGGGTGGCGAAAGCCAACACATTCTGGCTAGGCTTATAAATGCCTTCGGGCAGAAAGCCTAGTACCTACCTATGGACCTATGATTAGTATAAAGGGACACTCTGGCCCTGTGAATAACCAAAAAAGGAGAGATGGCCATAAGGGCCTGGAGCTTAGAGACCCTCCTAGCAGAAGTAAGAACCAGCAACAAAACAGTCTTCCAGGTACAATGTTGCAAAGAAGCAGAATCTGCAGGTTCAAAAGGAGCCTGAGTTATTTTTTTCATAACAAAACTAAGGTCGCAAGGAGGTGAAATAGGTTTCCTTGGAGGCCTAATATACAGGACACCTTTAAGAAAAAATTGGACCTTAAAACAAAAAGTCAAAGGAGGATCCAAGTGTAAACAAGCAGAAATTGCTGACAAATGGGCCTTCACAGAAGAATAGGCTAGGCCAAACTGGAGCAATTCTAACAAATAAGAGAAGACCAGGGGAATGCCCACTGAAAAAAAGGGTCATGGTTACAAGCATGGCACTAAACCGAAAATCTTTTCCATTTGAACATATAAGATTTTCTGACTGAGGGTTTCCTTGTCTCCTGTAAAACCCTGAGCACATCCTCAGAAAAGAAGTGCCTAAAAGGGATCAAACCCTATCAGCCACAGTATCAGTTGCAGAGTGGAAATGTGAGGATGGATGAGAAACCCCTTGTCCTGTTTGAGGAGATCCAACCAGTGAGGTAACTTGTGGTGATTGCCCCTGGCCAGGTGCATTAAGAGGGGGAACTAGTGTTGTCTCAGTGCCCCTGGCCAAGTGCATTAAGAGGGGGAACCAGTGTTGTTGCAGCCAAAAGGAAGTCACTAGCATTATTTCTGAGACATCCAACTGAATCTTTTGTAGGACTCTTGAAAGTAGAGGAAAAGGAAGGAAAGCACAGAGGAACATTGCTTTCTAAGGAAAAGAAAGGGCATCCATATTTCATGCCGGATGGCATGGTACTCTGGAACAGAAGAGAGGAAGCTACCTGTTCAGAGGGGAGGCAAAAAGATCTATCTGAGGAATACTCCACCAATGGACAATGTCCAGAAAAACATTTCTGTGAAGCATCCATTTTTGAGCCTGTGTTTTGGAACTGCTCAGAGAGTCTGTCACTAGATTGTGTTTTGAAGGAATGTATACTACCTGAAGAGTTAACTGATAACTAAGAGCCACTTCTCACTCCTGAAGAGCCATCCTGCAGAGAAGATAAGATTTTGTGCCCCCCCCCCCCCGCTTGTTTACATACAACATTACTGTAGTGTTGTCTGTTCAACTTCATGGGTCTGGAGATAACATGGGGTAAAAAAGCCTGAGGGGCCAGAATCAGAGCCCTCATCTCTTTGATTTAATATGGTTTCACTTCTGATAGGGTGGTCAGATGCCCTGAACTTTCAAGTGACCAAGAGAAGCCCCATACCCCATTTTAGAGACCTCATTGAACAGCTCTTGAGAAGGGACTGGAGGCTGAAATGGCCAGCCTAGGTAGAGAGCAAACTGTTGAATTCACTACTCTAATTACTTCTTGAGACACGGAAGGAGAGGTACAATGAAGTCCAGAGAGTGACAATGCTGCAGCCAAACTGACTTGAGGTACTATTAAAGCTTCTGCATATGCAGTCTGGCAAGAGGAAGCATTGGAACAGAAGAGGCCATGAATCTCTGGGCCTGAAGAAACTCCCTAGCTGGCATGCCAGTCAGAGGAAGAAGAGACTGAAAGAAGGTTGTCAATGACAACACATTTGAAGGTGGAAGAGAGGCCAACTTTGGCTCTGTCTGAATCTTGCAAACTAGATACACATGATCCTGAGAGGGAGTCAGATTAGACTTTTGGAAGTTCATAGTAAATCTCAGACTTTGAAAAAGAGAGATGGTGAACTGTAGATCCTGTAACAAATGACTAGGAGAAGGCACGTGAAGCAACAGGTCATCTAGATAAGGAAAAATCCGGATGCTGTGGAGCCTGCAGAAGGCAATCACAGGAGGTAGGCATTTCGTGAATATGCTTGTGCAGTAGAGAGGCCAAAGGACAAAGCAGACAACTGAAAATGGGAGGAAGACACAGAGAAATGTAAAAGCATCCTGAAGTGAATAGTGATATGAAGCTAAGCATCTTTCAGATCCAAGAACACCAAAAAAGCCCAGAGTAATAAAGGAGGAAGCAGAGTTTGAAAAGTAAGCATCCAAAAAGAACAGACCTTGAGAAAGATGTTGAAACAGGAGAGATACAAAATAGGTCTCCAAGTGCCATCCTTTTGAGGAACAAGGAATATCATGGAACAAATGCCCATTCCCACTTGGGAAGGGGAGACAGGTTGAATGGTTCCTTAATTCACCAGGGACCCTAGAACCTCTGGGAAATGAGGATGCTGCTCTAGAGGAGGTTAAGAAATCCCTGAAATAGGAAGGAGAACTTTCCATGCCATGAAGTAACCCTGATGGATGACAGAAAGAAGTCAAGTGTCTGAAATGATGAAATGCCAATTTGGAATATAAAGAGAGGGCCAAAGGGACAAATGAACCTGGTCTAAAAGAAGGGAGGTGAATGTACAGCTTACAGTTCACGCCAGACAATATCAAACCACAACATGACTCATTCAACTATATACACTTTAGATGTTGATAATATTCACCACACATGTGGTTGCTAAACTTTTTCTGTAAACAGATTGTATGTTGACTATATTTTATTTTATCTATGTATGCTACATCTGAGAATACACCGAGTATCACGTCTCCATTCATATAGTCATATAGCCTTTCTTCCTACAAATATGTAACAATAATTCATAGGTGATTGATTAATATGTTAATCATAACTGTTCAATTCCTTACATTTTACCAGTATGAGAATGCCTTTTATAGTAGTATGAAATATTTGTCAGTGTAGCTATTATTACTTCTTAGGACTAGTTTGCTACCATGTTGTTACAGTTAATGTGTGTGCACTGTAGTTCCATTACTTTTATGTATGAACTGGTATCAACTCGTTTTATATGTTGCATTACACTGCATAATACTGTACACACATATTGTTATACTGCCTAGACTGTCACCGATTAGCAGATTTCAGCTATATGTGTATCCAGGAATGACTGTACTGCACTGAAGTCAGAGCTGTCTAATTGTCAAATTGAGCCCTGGGCAGGAGAATGGAATGAGTCCCCCAGCCATAGCAATACCCATTACTTGACTGCCTGTCCTCAGTTGCCATAAAATGCTGTCCCAGCCTGTCAGACTATATAGTACTTTTTTTCTTTAATCTTATACTGATTGTGGAGATTTTGGTTTAAAACTTGAATGACAAATCTGAAAACAAAATTTGCTAAACAAAACAAAATACTCTTACACTGAAGACATATTTAGTATGGGTAAGTCACATTAATTGAAAATACATCCGGCAACCCATTAAACTGCAAGAGACCTGTTGGGATTTATAGTCAAATACTCTATAGTGAAGCACTAAATAGCAGCTATGTGAAGGGTGTAGGAATTCAAGACAAATGTGTAATGCATTTGCTAACAGCCTGAGACAGCTGACTGGACACAGTTGTCCATTTTCAGGAACAGCCCAGGAGCAGTTTGGTAAAGTCAATTGATCAGAGTCACACAGAAAACAACCAAGTGCTGAGGGACTTAAACTCTGCAACACAGAAAGTGACTCAGTAACAGCTGATAGCCATATTCATCTGCAGTAAGTGCCAGACAAACTGTTTCAGCCCAAACTGACAACCAGCTTATATACAAACAGAATGATACAGTATGCAAGAGATGTAATTACATTATGTCTTAGAAGATAGACAGTGATATCACCAAATTGGTTGCCAGTAAAACATATACAATACACCCACTGTGGATCTGGCACATAAACTCACATATGATGAGGCTGTTAAATGCAATCTAACCAAACCTCAAAGGCATCCCTTATGCTGCCCTCAGCAACCTCCCAAACACTTTACAAAGACAACAGTCCCCAGGACACATACAACTACATCTCGCAATGTCTGAGCCTCTAAGCCCTTAAGGCAGACTGCCATACATCCCATTGACTCTGTTGCAGGACCCACTGATGTCCACCCTCAACAGGCTGTGCAAAGAGACAGTCACAGTCAGTTGCCTGTCATGGGTAAGGATCTGTAGAATACCACATACACTCAGGACACTGAACCACAAGTACCAGCATGGCTTTGTCATTGTCCATGTGGCTGTTAATGACCTGAAACCTACCTCCCTGGAGTATATGAAGAGAGACATGATAGAGCTTTCAGATTATGTGTCACAGGCCTATTACTGAGCAGCATTCTACCTTCTCCAGGGATGGTACCACAATATAAAAATAAGGTGATTGACTTTTAACAATTGGCTTACTTACTGGTGTCAAGTATAAGGGGGTCCAGTATTTATCAACTTGGGAGAATTTGATTGACAGACCATGCTGCTTTGCCAGGGATGCTCTGCACCTCTCCCTACTAGGCTTTCAGATATTGACCAAACATTGTCCATCCCTATAGTGCCTTTTCTAGGCAACATCAATCTGTTAAACCATCCAAGTGGTAAATTATTTAAAGGATAAACTAAAGATGTTACTGCTCAATGATAAGAGTCTCAACAAGAAACTCTGCTACGTGGAAGCACTCCTCACCCTGGAGAGTGCTGACATCTGTGCAGTTACTGAGACATGGTTTAACACTTTGGAAGACACCCTGGCAGTACAAGGGTATAATAACTTCCACACATTTAGACAACTATAGTACAACAAGGTACTAGAGGTGGAGGTTTATCAAGCTACATAAAGAGTAAGCACACCTCCAGATTGGTCAAACAATATTACATGCTTGAGCTACTCCATGTCCAATTAGGTAAAGTCCAGTACCATACCTTTGCTAGCTATAGGTCCCCGTCTATGACCTACGGTAACCATACCACATACTTGAATGTTCTGGAGTCACTCATATTTCAGGCTAACAGAATATTTATGAGTGATTTCAACTATCCCACTATAAACTAGGATACATACAAAACCAATACCATGCAGACTCAAAGATTCCTAGATTTTGCCAATGCAAACTCCTTGGAACATCTATTCTGCACACTTAGTAGGGGTGCAAATGCCCTGTATCTGGTACTCACAGATATGAAGGAACATTGCACCCCCACCCCTGTATAATATCCTACTGGTCAGGTCAGACTAGATCACAAAGCAGTAACCCTTGAAATACATATTGAAATGCTGAACTCCCAGCAAACCCCTGAATCTTTAAAAACTTTTCCAAGGCTAACTACCTCCTGTTAATTGATGGCATAACTAAATTCCACCCTCCCTAAACTCACAGAACACAGTGGCCTGTGAAAAAATGTTTATGGGAACCCTATATAAGCAAGTATATTACTGAAAGAAACAGCAGTACCAAACTGAAATAAAGTTAGGACAAGCTCCAAAAAACAAGCCCACCATAAATAGATTGTACAACAAAAGAAAGAAAATCTTATCCAAAAATAGGAAGGTCTATGCCCAAAAGTAAAAAAAAAAAAAAAAAATTCCCTCATCAGTCTCAACAAGCAAGTTAGGGAACTAATCAAGTCCACTAAAGTCAAAGTCGAAGCAAAAATTGCCTCCCAGGCTAAGGATAACCATAAGGCATTTTTCAGTTATGTACGCAACCTTAAAGTGAACACCCAAGAGTGTGCAGAACTAATAGAAAATGGAACTTCCTATACCAAACTGGGGGATATAGCAAATTTGATGGCTGATAAATTTAGCTCCAGTTTCAAACCTATCATTCTCAGTTCCACCCAGTGGCAGCTTGTGATATCGGACTGCGGGACTGCAGCCCCTCCAGCTGTGAACCATAATGGTACAATCCAATTATAACTTCTCCCTCACATAGAAAGTGAATCCAGACTGCTGCCTTACCAGTCCAAATTCAGGAAACTGGAAGTGTGCATTCTGGAGCGAATGCAGAGACAAGTTGATTCTAAAGCTGTGGAGTTAATTACATGCAAAACTGAAACTGTAGATTGTATTACTTGCAGAGCTTTGGAGTTGAGTTTATTATCGAAGGTAGATGTGAACAAATGGCCAAGCAGCAGGTTATTATCATCATTGAAGAGTGTGTGTGTGATGCCCCAGTTAATTTATACTGGTGGCTATAGAGAGAACTCAGGTAGTGGTTAGAGAATACCTCAGGCTTGAACCCTGTACCCTGGGTGCAGGTAACAAAAGCCTGAATTCCCTATCCACCACCATTTGTGAAACTTTTACAGATTTTTGCCTCATATTTTGTTCTGTTCTATTCCTTATAACATCTCTGGTTTCTGAAATGTTAATCCCTTAAATAGTTGATGGTGCAGTGGTAGCATAGTTGTTTCACAGCTAGCAGTTCTCTGGTTTGATTATTGGCTGGGGTGCCTTCTGTCTGGAGTCTGCATGTCCTCCCTGTGTTTGTGTGTGTGTGTTTTCTCTGGTGTCCTCCCATGTTACAAAGACATGTGTCTGCAATATTTCTCTCTGAGCATCTGCTGAAAATTGGCTTTTGTTCCAAGTCAGACTTTCCTGGATAACAAATGTTAAATAAATAAAATTGACAGGCATTTGAATTTCAGACTTCATATTCTTCAGAAAGTACATAGTAACACAAATTTTGTATCCCTATGTTTGAGACTGTATTCCCCCAGTATTGGCTTCGTCCAGGCTTTTTGTGCTAAGGTTGAGAGCTATGGTGAGAACTGAATTCACTGAATATGTTTGACGGCTGTATTCCCCCATTACTGGCTTTGTCCAGGTGTTTTGTGCTAAGCATTTGACAGCTATGGTGAGAAATGAATTCACTAAATGGTAGCCATTTAAGTTTCAGTCTTCCACTCTTTCATAAAACAGCTGATTTAGCATAGTGGTATGTTGCTCTGACTGTTTTGCACAGGGTCCTGGGTTCAAGACTTGGCAATGAAATGTATGGTGGTAACACAGCATTTTATATTAGCAAATTTCCAAAATTATACAAGTACTGTTTAAAATGTGTCCCTGATTTTTGGGCTTTTGACCCCCCCCCCCAGTAAATGTTGTTTTTTTCCAGATTTCTTGTGCTGCGAACTTGAGAAATACAGTTGAGTTTTGAATAGATTTTACAAGGAGCTGAGAGCTGCAGGGGAAGAGACGTTTAGTGTTGCTTATGCTAAGTCTGCTTGCATTATTAATAGCACAAAAGGTAGTGTACTTGCATTTGATGCAGAAGACTGTGGGCCCTACTCCCATGGGGGGGGTGGATGCTGCCATACTGAGAATGTCCTCTTTGGTGAAGATATAGGCACTTTATTTGTAGATGAAACAATGAAATATAAAGTTGTTTGCTAGCAGCAACCTCTTCATTAGTTACAGATATCTTTAATGTGGAATTATTTAGATGACTTTTACTTCTGTAGAGATTGTGCATATTTACTGATACTGGTGGATTGTAGAAGTTTGAGAAGACTTTTATGATGGAAATGTTCTCAGTTGGACAGTTTTGTCATTATTGGTGCATTCATTTTGTTTCATTGTTTAGTGGAAAAATGTTCAAAACAATAAATTTAAAACACCCTCTAACAACTGTACTGTGTTATACAAGGAATATAATTTAATGCATTTAGGAAGGTGTATCCCACAACACATGTATGTCTTGTGTGTAAGGGGCCTATCATTTGAAAACAGCCCAAAGTTAATCTTTATACTAGCCAAATGTATTTTTTGAATGTGGATTTCAATACTGTTTCAATGAATGTGAGTTTCAAGGGCAGAGAAGTTTTAATGCTAAGTCTGTTTTCATTGTGAGACTGCATTGCATTGTTTAGCAGATGTCTTAGTGTTGTGCTGTAAAATGCAAAATAAAAGTTTCAAATGAAGTACAAATCATTGTAGAAGTAAAGCAGTATACATATTACAGTGTTTATGGTAAATTGGGTGAAATAGCCAAGTAATGGGACACTGAAATGGCTGCAGGGGGGAGGCTCCATTCAACCATAATTTTGTGAGGGGGAAGGGCGGCAAACTCAAAGACAGCCCTGGCTGAACTATACCTCTCAGCTGTCCAGATTTTCACAGAATTAATAGATTTTTGCTTCTTATTTTTAGTTTGTTCCCCATAAAATTTGTGGTTTCCTGGCAAACCATTTAGGAATTAAGTCACTAAATAATGACAGACATTGAGTTTCAGATTTCATAACCTTCAGAAAAATGCATGCTAAAGCAAGACCTGTTATTCTATCAACTAAGTTTATACAAGACCAATTTTTAGTACTGTTTGTATGTTCCCCCAATATATTTGGCCTTGTCCAGATTTTCTGCATTAACGGGTTGAGATGTACATGCAAATAAATTGCTTTATAGAATTAGGCATATCCAAACCTCTCAACTGTCCCCAATTTTGGCTCAAAATGTTGCTCTCCCTCTAATAATCTCTCTGCAAAATGGCAATTTTGGAAGAAAATGTGGAGGGTTTACAATTAATAAATAACTGTAAAAATCAGAGTTATAGATTACTTTTATTTCAGAAATACATGTAGATTCATTTATTTTGTCAGCTGCTCAAGTTAACAGTACTAATATTAAAAAGGTGCCCTTTCTTTGACAGGTTCCCAACTGTATTGTGTGGCTATTTTATATTTGCATCACATGTTTGGTCTATTTTTCATAAAATGGTGGTTTTCCGGCAAATTAATGGCAAATCATTAAAGATTGAAGTTAGACAATAATGACAGACATTTGAGTTTCATATTTCATACCCTTCAGAAAATTCATACTAATGCAAGACCTGCTATTCTATTAGAAAGTTTATATGCACAATATTTAAATATTGTCCTTATTTTTAGGCCTTTGTCCCACTTCTACGTATGGCTTTGTCCAGATTTTTTGCTCTGAGGTTGAGAGGTATGACAAATATGTCAGGGCCATCACAGTCAGCCAGAGATATTTCAAATTTTAATATACTTGTTGCACCCCACTTCCCCATGTAGTGACTCTGGATGTGTCCAAGCAAGGCAAGGAGCAGTTATACAGTAAGTGTGTAGAGTATCCCCCATTCCAAGGTAGACACAAGTACTACAGTGGCTTTTCATCTGTCCTTGCTTGATTTTTCAGAACGTTCTGTTTTTTGTCATATTTTTATACTGTTGATTTATGCTTATTATTCAGAAAGTGCCCGTTGTTCTGTGTTTAAGTAGCAATGCTTTCATGACCATCAGGTAAGCTTGTCTGAGATTGTAAGATGCAAGTAAGTTTTAATAAGCATACTGTTAAAGAATTACCAACATTAAAAGCCTTTTTGTTGTTGCCATGCAGAGAATGCTTACATAACTAGATAACATATAAGCCTTGGGTATTGAAATGCATATGACAGTATTTGTAATAAAGGACAGGATTACAGTATTTTAAGAAGCTCATTACTTTGTTGGAGACTTGCAGTCATCTTTGCAGGCTTTACCCATAAACTAAACAGAATGCCAATCTATCATGTGTGGTCCATAACCTGTGCATTAATCCTTTAAGCAGTTTATCTTGAGCTTGTTTGTTGTTTGCTGTTCATTTTTTACTTTGATCATGTTTTCGCCAGGAAATAAGTAGATAGTTGTCAGGCAACAGGTCTTTTTTGGATAAGAAACATTTTTACAAGTCGGGGTATCACAGAGATTGCTACTTTCAGCATGTTACTTGGTACTTTTATAAAGCTGAATATAAATTATAATTAGAACTGGAGTACAAGGAGAAGTGGTTTGAGCTGAGTGCTTCTTGTTTTTCTTACACTTGACTTTGACTGGCATTCCAGTAATGTATTTAAAAAGTAATTAATTTTTTCATACCTCACAACCTTTTTGTTTCCATCTAGATATTAAGTAAGCTGACACGCAGTCAATGCATTGAAATATTTTTTTTTTCTTTTACACTTCATTTTATCTTGATTGGATTCTCATAATGATGGTTTGGCATCCAGGGCAGTGTATTTAATTAAAGTTCCAGTTTTTGTGGTTTTGAGCATAGCTCCTCCCCTTTCTACTTGGCCACATCCATTCCCATTGGCCCCCACCCATTCAGCTGTCTACTGCAGCCCCCCTTTGATTTGAAGTCACCAGCCACCACTGGATCCAACCCAAAGAAAGACTGCCCACTATTTGTCCCCACCTATCACTAAAGAACAAGTCCTCACTGCACTTTCCAGATCTAAACACCAGTACATCAATGGGTCCTGATAATATCCCAGGATACTTCCTAAAGAGCTTGAAGCATGACTTGTCAGGTCCATTACTCTTTTCAGCCCCAGCCACCAGACAGGCTTCATCCCTAAGGAATGAAGGACTGCAATGGCCATCCCTTAACCCAAAGATGAACCATCAACAGACCCAGACATCTGAAAACCAATAAGTTTGACTAGTCTTATATAAAAGG
This sequence comes from Protopterus annectens, assembly GCF_019279795.1. Lineage (NCBI taxonomy): Eukaryota > Metazoa > Chordata > Ceratodontiformes > Protopteridae > Protopterus > Protopterus annectens. The sequence goes on from NC_056728.1 coordinate 721,737,610, forward strand.
TCATGGAAAGAATTATTGTGGATCTGATGAACAGAGGCATAACAAATCTTTGAACAATGCACCCATCCAAGTTTGGTTTCATCAAGGGCAGGTTATGCCCACTAAACTTGGTGGACTTCTTTGAGAAGGCCACCAGAACCATGGACAAGGGAAAAGCAGTATATATATATTGCCTACCTTGACCTGGCAAAGGATTTGGCACAATACCTCACCTGGGAATTATAGACAAACTCACAAATTTAGGCATAAATCCATCACCTGATGGATAGCCAAATGGCTCACAAACAGGACACATGAAGTTAGGGTGAGCGAATCCACCTTCATCAAGATACTTGTTACTAATCGTGTTCCATCGTGCTTGGTACTTAGATGTCTCCTGTTTGGAATATACTTCTCTGAAGTCAAAGCAAGCTCACAAGATTTGCTGATGACTGCAAGTTGGGTGCAATCAATGAATCCCTGTAAGATGTCGATATCCTCCAGTTAGGTCTGACACAGACATCCAACTGGTGTCAGAACCATAGCCTAAAACTCTCTGCAAAAAAAGCATAATTTTACCCTAAGGGAAGTTGGCCACCCTACAAATTACAACATTGGACTCCCAAAGAGTAGACCCAATGGTAAGGGACGTGGGAACTCTGGCTGACAGTAACCTGAACTTTGATCAATATGTGTTCATGGTAGTGAGAAAATCCTTCTACATGAGGCAACTTATAAATAAGGACATTGCATCCAGATCTAAGGAGATCATAGTCACACTATATTCAGCCCTCGTTAGACAAATAATTGAGTATAGCGCACCCTTTGGCATGTACCTGACCAGGCATTTGCAACAGCTGGAGTGCTCACAGGGACTTCTCATTAAAAGAATACAGGGTGTAAATAATATGTCCTATGTGGACCACTTCAAAGCACTGTCCCTTTACTGTCTCCTGTAGACTACTGATGGCTGAGCTATGCCTAATCTACAAAATATTCTTTAATCCAGGCTTGATGGATCTGCTACACATTCAGAAAACAAATAACACTAGAATTACCTAATCTAATGATCTAAACCTCATCTGTGATATAAACAAAACATGTTGTTGGGACAGGCATGTGTCTTACAGATTAGCCTTTCTCTGAAACAGACTTCACTTCCATGGAAAACAGAGCTTTTCCCTAAGCTTATTGAAACCTAATTAGGACCAATGAAAGAGAAATTGCAAATTAATCCCTGGCTTATCACCTGTAGCTTTTATGAACAGGGCAGTTTCTAGATGCCCTAAGGCACAGACATATACCAAAGTATTAAAACCTGTTGGCACTGATAATTTGGAAAAGTGTGGAATGAATAGTTAGGCTTAAAAAGGCTGTAAGAGCATTAGCCCGGTAGCATCCTATGATTCTATGAACACTGCATTTCATACCTATATGCCTGCAAAAACATGAAATAAATTAAAGATGTACTCATAGTTAAAATAACATTAAGTTCAAGGCTTCATACTGCCCAGTTTATTCACAGCCAAACAATAAACACACTGTCAACAGTCAAGAAAACGGAATTCAAGTATCATACCCAAAGAACATGTCTCATATGATAAAACTCTTGTTTACTCTAAATGATTACTTTATTTACATTTTAATTACTCTGGGATGCAGGAAGTATTTACACACACACACACACACACAACCACACACATGCACACGACTATCAATTATAATCCCTTGTGTGACGCCTTACTAAACTAAGACAGAGGCAAACATACATTACCAGAAAACAAAAAAAAAATCATATTAACATTTTTTTTTCATTTTACTTACATTATACATCACATATCATTTAATTGTAATTATCTTCAGTCAAACATTACATAAATTGTTGAATTCCTGCCTTCCCTTAAGCCTCACTCCTCCACCTCCTGAACATTATTCTGCATGTATTTTTCCCACAATTTATATTTATTTCTATATAATTTGCAACATCTTTTTTCTAATGAAAAGCAAAGCTCCTAAACCTGCATGCATATGTTCTCCCATTGTTCTCTTGTAAACTGCTTTTCCTGTCTCTCTTCCCATTCTTTTCTAACCTCCTCTTACTGACTCATATCATGCAATATTTTATATACCCGACTAATTATCCTTTTTTAACAGCAGCTTCTATTCCAGATTCAGCTAAAAATCCCACCACCTGGTCTCTCACTTAAGATTCCCTTAGCCTTTTCTCTTTGCCTATACTTTGATATCAATCCCTGGTAGGGAAGGCAGTCTCTAGCTTGCAGTCTAAACATCTTCTTGGCCTCATCCCACTTTAGTAACTTTCTCTCTCTAGTTATTTTCTCCCAATACCTTGGTTCCTTTGCCAGTTTTCTTCATTAAATTCCAGCCCCCTCTTGTCTATTTTATGTACCCTTACTTGCAGTCATCCCTATGGGTAAAATCTTCTTTCTCCATTCTCATGTTGGCTTACTTAGAATACTGTCTACTACTTTATGAATATAATATTCTGCATGGTTGTTATCTTCCTTATGGAGCTTTACCTAAAATTTTACTCTCTGTGTTTATTTCTTGAACTTTTCCCAGCATCCCTTTCCATTTTCAATTATTCTGTTTTCGTTATGTATATGAGCCTTAACTGTGTAGTGCTAAAATATCCTTTCAGCTCAGGTAATCCTAAACCACCTTGTTCCACTGGAAGGATCAGCTTATCTCACTTAACTCCTGCCCCACTCCATCCCAGATAAAATCCTTCAACTATTTATTAATTATTGTCCACAACCCTCTTCTGGTTGATATAAATATGCCTGACCCCTATATAAAAAGGACTAAAACATCTTTATACCTTCTTATTTTACTATCCATAATCATAAATAAGAGCTTCCTGTTTCTCGGTTTTAGTATTATCTTTTTAGTCTCTTCCCACATATCCTTATTAGCCATAACAGAAGCCTTTTCAATCCATATTTCAAAGTACTTCATCTTATTGTGTCCCAATAAATATCAGCATTGCTGACCTAATGCATTTATGAGTACAAACTTTATAGCTATAACATTTGTTGTATCTTAATTAGTTTTATATCCTGAAAAGAATTTCATATCCTGAAAAGACTTGAAACTGTCTTAAAATGTTCCACAACGCTAAAGTGTCATCTTCTCGATTTATCAGGTGCAAAATAATATCATCTGCAAATAAAGCCAACTTTCTTGATTACTGTGCTGGTTATATCCTTGAATTTCTGAGTCCCTTATTTCATTGTCAGTGGCCATAAATATAAAGCAAATTATAAAGGGGAAAGAGGACACCTCTGACAAGTTCCTCTATTCAGACACAAATTATTGGAGAGGAATGCTTCCACTTTAATTTTTGTCTATGATCCCTCATACCCTCCTTATTAACCTTATTATTGTATCATGGAATGCAGATGTTTCTGCTGCCCAACTCGTAAATCCCCAGCCGACTCTGTCGAGTGCTTTCTCTGCATCAAGACCCACAAATAGCAGCAATATTTTATTACATTCTGCTTCCCTCTGAATCATCATTGTTCTTTTAATGTTGTCAAATGTTTGCCTCCCCTCCAAAAATACATTGATCCACATCAGATGTTTGCTTTGATCAAATTAATGAACACGTATAAATAATGACCTAGAAGAGTATTTCATCTTCTAGCATAAAGTACAAATCCCTGAAACCCCTCCTGCATCTCCTCTCAACCTCTTACCTCAACGATCAGAGACAAATACCCAAAATCTGGAACACATTGTAAAATATTTCTCTTATATAGGTAGAAAGCTGCTAGAATAACAAGCTCTGCATTAGCAATTGTTTTCTGAAAGATACAATGTATGAAACCCAAATGTTTGTCATAAATTATTAACCACAATCTATAAGATTTAAGGACAGATTGAAGTACCTCTAAATTTCTGAGTTCAAGAATTCTGGACAATGCCACAAATAATGGGTTGTGCAAAATTAAATATTTTGTTTGTTAACCAAGTAAACCCACTGGGCAAAATGTCCCTCATCATGGGTGACCAGGAGCACTGGCTGGTTAAGTGACTTGCTGAAAGTCACACAGTAGACAAACAGAGGTGAAATGATTCATACCCTGTACTTAGACTACAGGAAGCAGTTTAACATCTCAGAGAGGTATTGCATGGACATGCATTTTCAGAATAAGAACTATGAAACTGTAATTACTGGCATTACTGACTCACTGCAATCCTCAGTGGTTTACCAGAAAAAAGAAGTTAACTATAGAGGAAGCATAAATATGATGCAAAATCGGAGTTGTGTAAAATCAGCGAAAGAAAAAAAGGCAGACTACTCCAATCCACTTAACAGAACAACAGTTTTTGCATCTCCAAGCATTTTCTGATGAAGAACTGTAAAACACTAATGACTGTCTAATCGACTGATTGCAAAACTCAGTAATATTAATCCACAGTGCTTTTTCAAAAACAAAGATGCTCATGAAGGTCTGGAAGTAAGTGCAAATGATTAAAGCTCTAAGCTCTTAAAGAGCTGATCCGTATAGCCAAGAGTGCAGGATTTAATTCTTTTAACTCCACTTGCTTGCTGTGTGAATCGTAGTAATTCACTTAATCAGATACTGCTGCTCATTAATAAATAATAGTGGTTATTTTTCTGTAGATTGAAACATAGATAACCTGTTCTGGTGACACACATACATCACATACTCGTCCACACTTACACACACACACACACACACACACACACACACACACACACACACACACACACACACACACTCACTCACACATACACACACACAGACGCACACATGCAGACACAAACATATGCATGCGCGCGCACACACACACACACACACACACACACACACACACGCGCGCGCGCGCGCACACATACACACAAATATGCATGTGCACACACACACACACACACACACACACACACACACACACACAAACACACATAAACACACACACACACACACACACACACACACACACACACACACATACACACACACGCACACAAACACATGCATGCATGCATGCACACTCTCATCCACACTGCATTACAACAACTATGCAGTGGAACATTATAAGATTCTTGGCTAGGATTCTTGGTCAGTTCAATTATTGCAGTTATTGCAGAATTCCTTGACCAATTCTCCCAAAAAGCAATTGAGAATGGCAGACAGCAGCACCAACTAGTAGTTCAATACTTGCACCATTCCTCAACCAGTTCTGCCCACCAGTGATTCCTATCCCTTGATGTTACAGATGCATGCAGAAGGATGGGAATTTAGGCCATATGAAAAATATTATCATGGCCATAAAGCAGCTATAAATAATCCAATTATTAAGACAACTGGCTTTGGATAGTGTTAAAGATTAATGCAGTCCCTTATTCTCTGTTAAACAAGTGGCATAAAGCATTCACATGAGCTACTGATTCTAAATGATTCAGTCAAACCTCAGTAGGTAATTTTTGACTAAGGTATTAGGAGATAGTACCTCATGCACTTGTTTTGTGTAGTTTGTTTGATAGTGAATATGGCACTATATTACATTTTTAACTTTCTCCAAGACAAAGGTGCTTTATTACTCATTCATTCATTAATAAAAACATCCTCCTTGGCACCAATATGCTGCCCCTATAGTGCCTCAGTCTTTTAGCGGCCCTGGATAAGAATTGGAGAAAGTCCTAGGGAAGCTTGTTGGATTTGCTAAAGCCAGTGAATGAGGAAATGTTCCCAAGAGTAACCAAATTTCAGCTGACAAGGGGTGGGGGGTAGGAGATGGAGCCAAGAAATATTTAAAAAAAGTAAAAAATCAAAACATGTCCTAGGAATCCTACTGAATTGTGTTTTTTTTTTTATATTGCACTGACAATGTGTGTTGCCAATTGGTATTATCAAAACAGAAGCAGTAGAAAGCAGATGTTTAACTACATCCAAGGCTTTTAGTTAGTATTAATACAGTTTATACTGGAGGAAATTCTTCAGCTCTTCAAGAAGAGTGTTTAGGCTTGGATTCCATAACAACTAAAGTAGCGCTACAGAGCCTATTCACTGAAATGATATGTCACCCTGGAATGTAAAGAAGTCCACAGTCTCCAAAATATATGTCATTAGTCAGTGCTGGATATGTGCATAACGTACTGAGTAAAGGATTACATAGCATATTGATCATACTGCTGCTATTGCTGGGAAACAGGGAACTGATACAAATGCACAAAAGTAGATCAGATCTGCTAACACTTACAGGAAACATGGCAATGTATGTACTACCTAAAAATCTATTTTTGATCATTGGTTGCAGGTGTGCAGTAACATCCAAGACTGCAGTCCTCTGCCCAGTAGGGTGCAAACTACAAAACATTGGCTTGTGATCAGGTTTGCAATTTAGAGTGCATGGCATGCACAGTTTTACCTTTCCTTTACATCTCCATGTGACAGGTTACATGATTAGCAGGGTAGGATGTATAAGGGCAACAATAGCACCAGTTTGTACCTGTGATTCTGCTCACTAGAAATAACAGTACTACAACCCCAGATGCCTTACATGCTCCCTCATTACATTTACCCTTGCACTCTTTCTCATTGACATTTGCACACTTTCTTATTGTATGTACGTCCTCGTTGCATGTATCCTCATCATAATAATGTATGCATATGAGAAATCAGTAACAAGGAAGTATGGAAGACCTCTTTCAGAATAACCTGCCTTCAACAGAGTATTGCAAATTTGGGTTAGTAGCTTACACCGAATATTCATTGTTTTAGAATTTATGAGTAAATATATTCAAATAAGCACCAGCATTTTCATTGTTTTGTGTTTTTAGACCAGTTTCTGATTTGAGTTCTCATCTTACTTGAGTGTAGATGTTAGACTGTTAGAAGGATTGATGGTTTCATTCCAGTAAAACTGCATTCTAGAATCAGAGTAGACTTTCTGCTTTTAGGGCTCACCACAGCAGATCACCGGTCCGCTATTGATTGGCAGTAGATTTTTACAGTGTTGAGTTGCTAGCCCGGCACACAACCTTCACAGAAGGCACCCTCACACGTACCTACCTGCATGTCTTTAAAGTTCACCTGACTGCAGGGAGGTCATGCATACAGAAGGCACACCAGCCGAGAATCAAACTGGAGAACTTTTTGCTGTGAGGCAACAATGCTAACCGCTGCACCACCTCAGAATCAGAGTGCAAAGTAAACATACTATGAATTGTTGAACAGCAGCTTTCTGGTGAAAAGTTCCTGATGGTATATATTCTCACCATAAAAAAATTGAAGTAGTTGTAGTAGTAGCATAACACTTTATTTGTAATTTTAATAATTTAATATTTTGTATGTGTTTCTGTTTCTTTTGTAAAAGATAATTTTTTCATGTAAAATCTAGTGCCAGATTCTGAAATGTTTTGGGTATTGAAGGACATCTATCATATTACAACACTACGCAGATACTGAATCCCACTTTCTACCCTGGTATGACATCATGCCAGAGTATGCTTTCTAGGCTATCTAATGCTTTACTGCTGCTGCAGTTGTTGTGTCAGTGAAACTCATTATGCATTCCTAGGGTAGCCAGGTGACAACAGAGCTTACAGCATAATGGCTAAGTTCAATGCTGAACATCCCCACAGCACCTGTGTGTCCACCGTGATACTGCATGTATCACACAGAAACTCCTGTCATGTATTCTATTCATGTATTATAAGGCACGGCACTGCAAAGTTAGCATGCTACTCAGGTGCATTACATAACTATAGTTCAGAAGTGTTTGATTCATCCACAGTGTGTGTGTGAAGGGGAAGGTTCACCAAAGTACAGCACGGTGTATGTGTGTGGTCCTTCTCACACTCAGCATAGCTCTTCATACAGCAGCATGTGTGTATGGTCCTTCTCACACTCAACATAGCTCTTCATACAGCAACATGTATGTGTGTGGTCCTTCTCACACTCAGCATAGCTCTTCATGCACCACAAAACTGATCCAGCTGTATGTTACTGGTTCTGCAAGTTTTTGTCTTTCCATCAGTAAATGCTCCCAGTACCACTACCAGCATATACGAGGAGCTATACATAAACCATTGCAGACTTTTCATGTTAATGGGCCATGCCATTACTCACAGTATTCTTTTTGGCATACAAAGCCAGTGCAAATTGTCTAATTACTTTGGTGTGCCTAAGCTTCTAGAACTGCATGCAGGGCTCCTTGATTTTTTATTCTCCTCTGTGGCTTGAGGAATGCCAAAGACCTTTTGCTGAATCAAGCACTATGTAGAGTCACTTCTCCAAGTATAAATTCGTTTTGAATCTCTCTCCCAATATGACTAAGATGCAAAAGGTGTGCTAAGATATATTTGGAATACAGTGCTCTTCACTTCCAAAGATTGTCTTCTATTAATGTTTTTCCACAGGCTTGAAAAGTAATATAATTTTCTAAAAAGGACATTCTGGTTTATATGCATCAGTTTAATGCACTATTCTGGGGGGTCCACACTCAATTTTTACTAAGCTATTTAATATTAGAATTTGAACAATGCATTTAGAATAAAAATGTATAAAATAATTATGCAGGTAGTAATTTTCTCAGCATAACAATATCCTGTAGAATGAGTTGGTATTAGATCTGGCTTGCCCAACCCATGGCCCTTGAATCACAAGCCAGCTTTTCTGTGGCCCTGTGAGGAGAGTTGAGTTGGTAGAATAACTTATTTGGGAGTGTTTTGTTGTTTTTTTTATCTTAGGAATAATCAGATAAAATATTCCGTAATTCCTAGCTCAGTGGCAGAAACACAGATGTTATTTTATCATGGTGGGCCATTAGTACAGGTGATAAGTTGAAACACAATAGCAGATAGCAGATTTAGGTTCTAGTGGGAGGGAATGTACATTAAAGTGTCTTTCTGTACTTTCCATAGAAAGTGTTTGCAAAAACACATTGGAGTTGGACATGACTTCCTTACTGTAAATATTATTTTTTGCAGTTTCTTTTGTTGATAAGGCTAGCCCCTGTGAAATTTGACTTGCAATTGAAAACCCCTACTATGACATCATGAAAAACTAATATCACAATACCTGACTATTTAATTTGTGCATAGGCTGATATATTTCCATGCTAATTGCAGCAACAGGAACATTATATGTTTTAGAAAGACAAGATCTAAGGTTGTCTTTGTCTGATTCAACCATTGGGTTATAGATCAGATAGGATCCGATGTTGGTGCTTTTCAGTAGCTTTAGATCAAGTAGTCTGACTCCCCCTTTACCCATAATTCCCTCTTTTCCCAAAATACCTCAGATCTTATTTACTGCTTGATCCAGAAGGATGCGTTTTCGAGGACTCTGATTTACTTGGCAGACCAGTGCTTTCCTTGAGCTATTTTGTCCTATACTTGGTAGTTAATTCCTTTAATCAGTTTTTTACTTAATTTTCTAATACTTCATTGATCATCCCCCCTCCCAAAAAACAGTGTGCGACTATGAGATGGGGGGGGGTTCTTAACCCATTGTGTATTGTGACAATGTTGGTGAGATCTTTACACCTTTTGACTGCCATTTTGGACAAGTCTTGTTTTAAGAAGTGTTCAGCCTGCAGCCACAAAATTCTGCTATAGGACCCCCATTCATTTTGTTTCTACTGCCTGGGAGTAGCACACTTGGATACTGACTGTGAGGTGTGTGCCTGTTTTAGATCCAGATTTCTCCAGGAATGGAACAAGCTAGTCCTAAAGGGCCTTCTTTCTGCTCAAGTGGCTCCTCCTCCTCCTTCTTTAGCGAATCCTTCTCAGGCAGAAAGCTGAGAAACTCAAGCCATCAAAGGAAAAGTAAAAAGAGAGAGACAAACCCAGAGAGAGAGAGAGAGAGAGAGAGGAAAGTAATATGAGAAGAGTATAGAGAAACCCCTAAAGTGGTCTCCAGACCCTGCAGTTCCCTCGGATCCTGTACTGAAAATGCCTAAATATTTGGATCCAGAAACATCTCAAATCCATTCTCTGATGTCCTGTCCATGTTTCTCATTTGAGCCAGAGATTCCTAGGCTTCACTCCCACTTTCTGCGAGAAAGGCATCCATCTTAGCCACCTTCAATGGATTTGTCTTTGAGGTCCTTACATTCAACAAGAAGCATTCTAGAGGCAGATGTAAACAGGATGATGTAGAGGTTCCTTCAGATGTTGATTCAAATCGGGATCCTCCTAATGTTGACCTCACTGGAGCCCTTGGGTAAGGCCTCATTTATCCTTCCACTAGTTTCTCATATTCAGTTCAAACCTTTGAATCTAAAGGCCACAGATCCAAGCCTTCCCAGAACACTAATGTTGAAGTTGACAGTCCATTCTGCTTCAACTCCGTCTGTCACCTTTACTGTCTCAACTCTGGTATTGCCAGATAGGGACAACTCTCAGAACTGAAACCTTGGAGCCAAGGCTTTGCAAGCAGGTTTGACTCCAAAGTTTTCAGATTTGTTCCTTCCCCTCTGTGCTTCAGTGATTGACAGCTCAACTCCATTGTCAGCCTGGCTAGATCAGAGCAGAGGATGTCCCTCCTATCTCTTTTTCAGATTGGAGAAGCACTTCTTTGACTCCAGTTGCATCTTCACTATTTGCAGCGTTTGAAAGGGTTCTCTCCACACTGAGAGAAGAGGTGTCTCCATCATCCATGGCTCCTTTCCAACCTCCATTGATTACTGCATTTGAATCTGCATGGCCCAGTCAATGAGACAGTCAGCCACCTTCAGCCTTAGGGGTGCTGTTCATGCAAGTACCAGTCTGATTCTGAACCTTCCCTCAAGCCTGTATGGGACAGGTTCCTAAGAAATGGAGACCTAGACTCCTCTCTGGAGTTAGTCTCTAAATATGTAGATTTTAATGAGGGAGAAGGGTATCCATGGTCGCCGCTAGAAGGCATCACCTTCGGTGACATTCTTGAATTGAAGAAACAGCGAGAGGGCCTCCAAGGAGCCCTCTCCTAAGAAGTCTGTGGGGCTGGTTCTACTACTTCTTGTGTGGTACAACCCACTGATGACCTTACAGACCTAATTGTATAACAAGCATGCAAGGAGCCTGATGTGATAGCGCTGATACCACAAAAATGGGACAAGATTTTTATTTGCCTTTAGGGCAAGGATACAGTAGAGCAAGGGTCCCCCAGTGGATGCCATGGTTGTAGCAGCCACAAAGAATGAACTCTCAGAGGAGAATACCTCTATCCATTCTATAACAGGGAGTTGAGAGCTTTGGACAGATTTGGGAAATAGACTTCAGTGACTTTTGCAGTTAAGAGTGCTGAATTACCTCACCCATACAACATGCTTCAAGAGAGACTTGATAAAGGAGCTGACCAAGTCTCTCTTAGGTAACCTACTGATGGATATCCAGAAATCAGTGAAGTGATAAATGTCTACCCTACAGTATATGTCAAACATATCCATATGTTTACTGTCCAGAGCAGCTGATGGTATGGCCAAGGCAGCAGGCACTCTATCTGCTGGCATGCCTGGATGTGCTTGTACAACTTTGTGGAAGGTCTCAAGATGTCCTTAATCAAGGCCCCTTTTCATGGTTTGACTTTGTTTGGACCTAAGGTGAAGGAAACACTCACCAGAAGTGAACGGGAAGGTAAGACAGTAGGAATCCATTTTTCCAACCCTCAAAGGACCTTTTCTAGGAGCCAGAAAGGGGGGAAAACTGTGGTTCATGAAATCTCATGGATTTAGCCAGGACATTCTAGACAGACCTGCCCCACCCCTGAGCAGAGAGTAACTTTAATGAACATCATCCTAGTGGCAGAGGCTGACCACAGAATCAAGGGTTTTGTGGTCCTTTCTCAGGGAAACCCTACCAGTGCTCTTGAAAGGTTGCCCAACTACTACACTCTGGAGTTAGTTTGGGACATTTATCCCTGGACCCTCAAGCCTGGTGTGCCATCATGTAAGATTCATGGATGTAGATGATAATCACCAGAAGCTAAATTATTCCGTTTGTTTCCCCTCCACAGAAAAAGCGAGAAGGAGTCCAGGCATACCACCCAGTCAAATGAGATCTGCAGCAGCAGAAATAAAAAGCTGTTAGAGAAAAGTGTCATCCAGCATGTACCCCCAGACCAGTCAGGGTCCAGAGTTTATTCCAGGTTCTTTTTAGTTTGGAAAAAAATAGGGACCTCAGGCTGATTTTGGACCTAAACCACCTCGATCAGTTCATGAAACAGACAAAATTCTATATGGTAATGGTTCAGTCCATTCTACATCTTCTGAGGAAGGATGACCATACCTTTCAACCTCTTAGCTCATGAAATCTGGACAAATCCTGACAAAATGGGGGGATAGGTCCAAAAATAGGGACACAATTTAAATATTGCTCTTATAAAATTAGAATTTTGCTAGAATAACAGGATTTGTGTTATCATGCATTTTCTGAAAGATATGATATCTGAAACTCAAATGCATGTCATTATTTAGTGACTTTAATCCTTAGATCATCCTAGAGATTTGTCTAAAAACACAATTTTTATGAAGAACAGACTAAAAGTATGAGGTAAAAATCTGGACATTCTATGGATATCTGTACAGTTGAGAGGTATGATGTGCTTAATCAATCTCCGGGATATCTATTGTCATATCAAGATAGTGAGGTAGGAGATTTCTCCATTTCTAGCTAAGAGCCAATCATTTTCAATTCAGAGGACTGAGCTCTGACTCACTACAAGCCCCCAGGTTGTATGGTAGTGGTAGTAGCATATCTCAAATTACAGGGGTCCCAGATATTCCCATATTTAGAGGATTGGATCCTCAATGTATTATCCAAGGATCTATTTGTCCAACACAGGGACTTTTTGTTCCACATTGCCTCACAGTTGAGGATCATAGGCAATCTTGCAAAGATTCAGCTAACACTGCTATAGCTGAAAGAGTTTTGGGTGCAGCCTGAATACAAACTCTAAGATAGCCAACCTTCCACAGTCCAGAGTGTTGTTCTTACAACAAGTAGCTTCAGAAATTCTTCTCCATTCTTCTCCTGCTGTGAGGCTTATTCTCAGACTTTTAGGTTTAATGGCTGCTTCAATCACATTGGTTCCGCATGTGAAATATTGCATGAGAGTTCTGCAGTGGACTGTCTTAGTTCATTGGTCCCTGATGTCCCATCAACTGCATGCACTGATATGCTTTACACCAATTTGCAAGAAACACATTAGTTGGTGGTTGACCTCTCCCATTGTATCAAATGGTTGACCATACTCTTCTCCACCTCCAGTAGTCACAGTCATCAGGGATGCTTCCCTTCTGGGGTGGGGGGATTGGACATTTCAAGGGGAACAAGGCACAAAGTTCTTGGTCACTCATAAAGGCCAGTCTTCACATCAGTGTCTAGCATTGTAGGCCTTTCAGGACTCCCTCCTTGAGGGTGTGATAGCTATACAGATGGACAATATGGCAGTAGTATGGTATAGCAACAGACAGGGAGAAACCTGTTCTCATCTACTATGCTGGGAAGCCATTATGGTTTAGCAATGGATGATGTCTTCCCACTGCTTTCTGATTTTAACACATATACTGGGGACTTCCAATGTTCTGGTGGATAAAACTGAGCAAATCTATTCTCCTGCTCCATGAGTGATTCCTCAATCAGTTAAGGGCAATACAGATTTTCAGTCACTAGAGCCAACCTTACAACACTCTTTTTGCTTCATACCTAAACAACAATTGCAGCAATTACTTTGCCCTGATCTCTCCACAGCATCAGTCACCGAGGGATGCTGAAGTTCACAGTTGGCCCCTGGGTCTCCTCTATGCCTTTCCTCCCATTCTTCTCATAACAAAATTTCTTCAGAAAACTAGAAGGTGCAAGGCCAGAGTATCCTTATTACCCCCTTCTGACCAGCTCTGGCAAGTTTGGTTTCCCTTCCTCTTTTGTCTAATACATCCATCCTGGGTGCTGGATCCACACTCTTATCTTCTAAATCACCCACCTGGTCAGCCTCACCAGGATCTAAAGACCATCAAATTAACTGCATGGTTCCTCCAGTTCTGATAGTAGCCAGAGATGCCAGGCTTTCTGCTCCAAAAATCCACATATTTTATTTCAGTAAATGGAGAAGATTTATCATATGGGCTTCTTCCAAAGGGCTGGATCTCTTTTCAGCCCTTCTTCCATCCATTCTAGATCTCTTGACAGAGCTTTTTTTACAAGGGATCCAGCTTCTCTGCCACCAAAGTACAGTTAGCAGCCATTTTCTGTTTTCACATTGGGCATGATCAGACTTCTATTGCTTCTCTAAATATTTCAAAAGCTTTTTGAAGGAAACCTTCCTTTTTCTCCCTGGGACATTACAATCATGCTTCAGGCTTTAACAAAAACACCTTTTGAGCCTGCCACTACAGTAGACTTCAGATATCTTTCTTGGAAAACACTCTTTCTGGTGGCTGTCATGTCTGTAAGGTGGGTTATGGAGTTGCAGGCCTTATCTTGCAAACCTCATGTCTGGTCTTTCATCAGGACAGAGTGTCTTTAAGAAAAAATCATAAATTTCTCCCTAAGGTGGTGTCTGAAATGAACCTTAATCAAGCAATGTTTTTCTCAAAATGTTCTAACAAAGGAGAGTATATTCTACACTTGTTAGATGTCCATCAGCAGCTTGAGTTATATTTGCACAGAACAAAGAATATAAGAAAATCTGATCAGCTTTTCATTTCTCTGTATATAGCTACAATTGGTCAAGGAGTATCAAAGATCACTATATCCGGGTGACTTTCTGACTGTATAATGTTTGTGAACAAGAAGTTGAGATTGTCCTTGCACAACAAACCAAATACTCATTCTATGAGGCTGATAGCTACTTCTACTGCCTTTATGAGTAAGGTTCCTATTATATACCTTTGTGTCTCACTACAATCAGGATGTGCATTTCAGATCCCATACATCCTTTGTCTCCACCATTTTCTGGAATATCTTTCCTTGATACCTCTCAGGTGTCTCAATAGCTTGGAAATATATCCCAGTGGTTGAAATGGACAAACATTTTACTTGCTATAATGCTAGATCCATGTTATCTAGTTTTTTGTCCAGTTCAGTATCCCTCCCTCTGTCCCCCTGCCTAAATTGTTCTTTTTTGCTCCTGTCAATGTCTGGAAATGACCAGGGGCCTTGTTCTTGGACCCAGCATGATTGTTGCTGTTTTTCATGTTATTGCCAGGTTTTTGGTCCAGCATGACAAATAGGGATGTATACAGTGGCCGCCAGGTTAGTGTTATGTTTATAAGCAGGCAGACTTGATCTGAGGTATTTTTGGTAACAGGTGGGATTATGGGTAAGGGAGGCAACACATCCCTGGATTCAAAGCTTCTGAAAAGTACAATGTTGGATCCGGTCAGATCCAGTAACCCAATGGATGAGGTGGATGAAAACTAAGACAACACAGATCTACCGTTATAGTAATTGCATAACAACTACTGTATGCCTTAAAGGTGGACCACCTTATATGGAAAATTATCATACAGCATGACATAGTGAATTCGCTATGTAAGTCAGCAATTGCTCTACTAAAAAAATAAAATAAAATAAAATAAAAAATAGTTTTGGATTACTTAGAATGTTTTGCTCATATCTTTAAACCATGTTTAGTATTTTTCATGTCATTTTGTGGGAGTGGTTATGCAGGAAACTTCAATAGGCAATGAAATTAAAACAGTAAAAAGCACGTTTAATCTGTACTGTTTTCCAAAATTATTTGCACTTTTATGAGTAGAAATAAAACTTGAAATAGTTAAATGTAAAAACTAATGGATGCAGATACAGAAGCTTTGAAAATATGTAGTAGCTGTGCTGTAGTATTTTTTATTTTTATTTGTGTAAAGAATCTTAAAGCATATTAGTCACATCCTGAAGCAAGTGTAAGGAACAAACCCATGAAATTAAGTAAATTGTGTATAACCTCCTTACCATTCTCAATAACAAATTATGATATTTTTCAAGGAAAATGTGTGTTGCTTTTGCATTTTATTTCATTGATAAATAAGGCCCTTTGAAATTTTTCTCACAAGTGAAGATGTCTGCCATGATATCAGGAAAGAATAAACCACCATGCCTAAGTGCATAAATTAATATTTAGAATACTGCATTTCCAACCAAATGTATTAGTCAAGAGTTTTTTTTTTCACTTCCTAGAAAGATTAGTTGTAAACTAGATTGAACATTTAAAAAATGTGACAATATAGTAATGAAACTATAATGTGAGTAAGAAGGCGTTCTTCTAAACAGGTAAGTTATTTTATTACCTATACATTTTTGCAATGGTATATAAATTATTGTCTAAGACACAAGACATCACTTTGCAAGTGTCATTACAGAAGAAAATTGAATAAGTAATGAAACTAACAAATCAAACAGCAAACCATAATCTTATTTTTTTTGCAAAATCTCTTGTAATTTTAGCATGAAGAATACAAATGAAACTTAAATTAAATGTAAATCAAAAATGCTTCAGAAATTCTTCAATACACTTTAGGAAGGTCTTCCTTCTCAGCTGTTTGTCCCATTTGGTTACTGCCTGTTCATAAGGTAGATGATATACTTCATACTCATCTGCGTTTCTTGTCTACTAAAATACCCGAGTTGTAGGCTGATCACTATTTTCGTTGTTGGATGACACTCGTTTTTACAGTCGAGTGTTTTACAAGGTTTGGAAAATATCAGTGGATTCTGAATGTCTGCCTTTTACACACTGCAATTTTGTTGTTGTTTTTTGACATATTTTTGTGAAAGCACGTCTCCTTTTTTGTTTCTGGTTCTAAGTTATAGAGGTATCTTCCCCTAATGTTGGTCATGATTGCAGATATTACTTCTCTTCTTCATTCTGTAGAAATAAAGCAGGTAACATATGCTTATGTTATGCAATAAATTGCTTTTCACTCTTCTGTAAAGTAGAAAGGATAACTATCAAAATTGTCTTTTTAGTGTAAAGAAAAAAAAAATTACATTTGCCTTCAAATTAATACATGTAAGCTTTCCATACGGATTGCTAAGGTTGCTAAATACATCACAGGTTGTTTTTTCTTTTTATTTCTACTTAGCCTGATGGTACATGGACATCCACATTTAGTGATGATGTTTGCACTCCTGTATCCTGTGAGAGGCCCAGAGCTCCAATTAATGGCAAAGTTCATGGGACTGGATATGCTTTCAATGACAGCACTGTTTATAGCTGCAACTCTGGCTATGAGCTACAGGTCAGTGATTCAATATTTCTATCATCCATTTCAAATATTGCAAAACTCTTCAGCTGTGGTGTCTTTTCTTTTATCTTTATTCAGATATTTTTTTATTCTGAATTTATAAGCTATTTTCTGATAAAAAGGCCTATAAATGAGATTTATCACAGCTTACAAGATGAATTTGATGACCATGTTTACATGTCAAGTTGTAAAGGGGTGCAGGAGATGATGTTGCTGCCTAACAGCAGCTGGCTGCCAAGTTTGCTTTTCAGCTGGGGTGCCTCCTATGTGGAGCCTTTATGTCCTTCTTGTGTTTTTGTGGGTTTTCAGTGGGTATTCTCATTTCTTCCAACACCTACAAGATATACTGGAGGTTAATTATGTTTCCGTAAATTGCCTGTAGATTTAGGAGTTGTGTCTGTGTATGCTGGGATGGGCAAGCATCCCATCCCCTGTGTTAACATGTCTGCCTTGTGCCCACCAAGTACCTTACCCATGACCCTGAAATGAGCTGAATGAGTAATAGGATAATGAATATCTTTACATTTATATGCATATATATTTTATATATATATATATATATATATATATATATATTTTTATATATATATATATATATATATATATATATATATATATATATATATATATATTTATATATCTACACACACATACATATACGTTTTCTACACACACACACACACACACACAGACACACACACACACACACACACATCGGTATTATATATATATATATATATATATATATATATATATATATATGTGTGTGTGTGTGTGTGTGTGTGTGTGTGTGCATGTGTGCATGTGTGTGTGTGTGTATATATATATATATATATATATATATATATATATATATATATATATAGAAATATAGATATAGATATATAGATATATAGATAAATATAGATATAGAAATGTATAGATATGTGTCCAGCCATATACTATGTTTGTGTGTGATCATGTCTATGTGGAATTGTAGATCATCTCTTTGTGGAGTTATATGTGCTTGGGGATTGTCTTTGGTTGGTGTAGCTGTACATTGACACTTGAAGAGGAAATGCACACTCCTTTGTATGGTCAGGGGGTCATACTTCCCATGGATGGATAGATGTGCACTGTTGCAGTACCATTTTAGCAGGCAGCCTTGTCACTAATACAGCTAACTCTAATTTGTGTTAGTTATGCTGTTGAAGTACTGTTTGTTCATTTGCATACATTTTAAGCATTAGAAGCAGCCTTTGAGCATTGTAACGTACACCACATCCAGCCCAAGTGCTTGTCTTTTTATGAGCAGAGTTTGGCCCTTTTCTTTACATTTCCTAGAGACCTCCTAGCCCTGTCCACTGTCTACCACATCTGTGAGATTTGCCCAAAACCTCTGTCATGAGAACATGGGAAGCATGTAGTATATAATGATGTACGGTGTATTGTAAGTAGGTGGGTACTGCTCACTTCATGGTAAGGGAAACATTATTTGAAGACCTATAGTGAACTACTACAACCAGACGCAGACTTTACCCTCACATCTTAAGAGTATTTTAATAATATTTAAACACAACAAGTGATATAACACATTGCACTTGACATTGAAAAGTTTTAGTGAGATGGTTAAATATGTGGTTAAATGTGTGGTGTGCAGTATAACGAGCAGTGACTTTTTGGCTGTAGTAATCATTTACAGAACAGGTAAAACAAATCATCAGTCTTGATTTTTTTCTCTCCTTGCTGTTGTTCCTTTAAAATCTATCTCTCAGTGCCTGTATCTTGCACCATTCAGTGGTAAATTTGGCTAAATGATGGTATCTGTTTTTGGTGGAGTTATTGTGCTCAGGTACTGATCACATTTCTGCAATAATGGTCTTCTGTGGCCGTATACATCTCAGTATATACCTTAGTAGTACATCACTTTTTTGTTCTACTTGTGAGATTCTTTACTGAGGTTGCTATATACTGACACATATTATGTAAATCTGTTTTGTTCTGAATATAAACATGGACTCATTTGACTGATATTCTCTATAATGTATTCTTTGCATTTATATGTGCCTTGTGGCCTACTACACTCAGTTTTACAGCAGATTTGTTTTATGTCATAGTTCTTTTTCTAGCAGCATCTATAACAGATAATGCATATGCTTTGGAAGGGTTTTCCGAGCAAGGGTTATACAAGTGGTTGCCATGAATGCCTACATTAGGTTAGTTAAGTTAGGTTTTACATATGATACTCAGCCATGCACTTTCTTTTCTGAGTCAGATGATCAGTTAAAATAAAAGGAAAGAAAAAAAATGGCTTCTGGATTCAAAACTGCTTAAAAATGACTTGGGAAAGTGAAAGTACAGTTGTGTACACTTACCATAAATGTAGATGTTCGAGTGTATTCACTGTTGCAGTCATTACATTTGGGTAATCTGCTGGAAGGTTGCCCTCAGTTGGCCTGATTAACAAAGTCTTGGGTCCTGTGTTGGTTGCTGTCCCTTCTTCCATAACGTCATGTCATTAGGGGTATAAAACATGCAGCCAATGCCATTACATCAGTTTTTCCTTGCTCCAGATGTCAGGTGCTCCCCAAATGGGGAGCAAATAAAATTAAAAACACAAAAAATATACCTCCAATCCCAAAAGCAAATACACCAAAAGGGCTTTTAAGCATAGTGAAAGAAAGTAGAGGTATAGCCAGAGAAAAAATAGAGGGCTGGGGGGAGGGTAACCAGTACTGCAACAGAGAATACACTTGAACATCTACATTTATGGTAAGTGTACACAACTGTACTATGTTCTTCGTGTTTCACTGTTGCAGTCATTACATTTGGGTAATCTGCTGGAAGGTTGCCCTCAGTTGGCCTGATTAAGTCTTGGGTCCTGCGTCGGTTGCTGTACCTTCTACTGTGACATCAGGTCATCAGGGGTTTAAAACATGCAGCCGATGCCATTACATCAGTTTTTCTTGCCCTAGATGTCAGGTGCCCCCCAAATGGGGAGTAAAATAAAAAAAAAAAAAAATATATATATATATATATATATATATATATATATATACACACACATATATATATGCAAATAATTAAAAATATATAGCGCCAAACAAAAGCAAATACACCAAAAAGGCTTTTAAGCATAGTAAAAGTAAGTAGAGGTATAATAAGAGAAAAACAGGGCTGGTGGGAGGGTAACCAGGACTGCAACAGTGAATACACTCAAACATCTACATTTATGGTAAGTGTACACAACCGTACTATGTTCTTCATGTTTCACTGTTGCAGTCATTACATTTGAGTGGATTCCCAAAGCTATGGTTGGGAGGATGGATTTATACAGCATTAGGACTGGCTAAAAGGCCCTGCAAAACAGCAGTGGCAAAGCCAGCTCTGGATTTAGAGAAAATTGGTAAGTGATAATGCTTGGTAAAAGTATGAACTGAACTCCAGGTAGCAGCTTCTAGAATATCCCTGGTAGGAACACCTCTGAGAAAGGCTGTTGAAGTAGATGCAGCCCTGGTGGAATGAGAACTGATCCCCTGGGGGACAGGTTTTCCATGGTGCTTATAACAGAAATGAATACAATGGCTTATCCATTTAGAAATAGTTTGCTTTGAAATAGCCTTTCCCTCTGCCCCTGCAGCAAATGCTACCAGCAGTTGTTCAGATTTTCTTCGAAATTTAGTCCTGCCCAAGTAGAATCTAAGTTGTCTGTGTATGTCCAATGAATGCAGAATCCGCTCCCCCTTGTTCTGTGGATTGGGAAAGAAAGTTGGCAAATGAATGGACTGATTAAGAGCCACACTGGATACCACCTTGGGCATGAATGATGGATTGGTCCTGAGTGATACCCTGTCCGCATGAAAGGTGATGAAGGGCTTCACTGCCATAAGGGCCTGTAATTCAGATATTCTTCTAGCTGAAGTGATTGCTAAAAGGAAAGCTGTTTTCCAGGACATAAATTTTAAGTCTGCAGTAGCAGCTGGCTCAAATGGAGGTAGAGTGAGTTTCTCCAGTACAAAGTTAAGGTCCCAGGCAGGGGTTGGAGCTCTCCTGGGGGGTCTCAAATTTTTGGCCCCTCTGAGATACTGCTTTAGAAGGGGATGAGAGAAGAGGGGAGTTTCTGTGTTGTAATGAGCCGAAATGGCTGAGGCATGGATTTTTATTGAAGAAAAGGACAGGCCTTTGTGAAGCATCTCAGTTAAGTATTGCAAAATCTGAGGTAAATTGGGCATTGCTGTGCTCATCCCTTGAGACTGATTCCAGGCACAGAATCTTTTCCATTTGTCAGCATAAGATTTTCTAGTACTAGGTCTTCTTGCCTCCAAAATGACATCCATCACAGGTTTGCTGAGGGATGCTAAGGGGGATTTAAGTGATTAGCCAAGATGCAAGATTCAATGTTTGGAGCTGAGGGTGCAGGATTTGGTTCTCCTGCTGAGATAGTCAGGAAGGTGTCTGAGGCAGGTGCCACGGTGAACTGTGTGACACACTGTGCAGGAGTGGGTACCAGTGTTGGCGAGGCCAGTCTGAAGCAAACAAAATCATTTTTGGTTTGCCCTGCTTGACTTTTAGTAGAACTTTGGAGAGCAGAGGCAGAGGGGGAAAGGCATAGACTAAAAGATTTTTCCAAATGAAGGACAGACCATCCACTTTCCAGGCTTTTTTTGTGATCAGTTCTTGTGCAAAATTTGTGCAACTGGTAGTTCTAGGGTGAGGCAAAAAGATCTATGTCTGGGCTCCCCCATTTGCATGTCAACATGTTGAAAATCTGTGGTTCCAGTTTCCATTCATGTGGGTCCATGAGATTCCTACTTAGTTCATCTGCCAGAACATTCAGCTTTCCTGGCAGGAATTGAGCTTGTAGTTGTACTTGATATCCCAAGGCCGTGTTCCACAGTGCCATGGCTAGTCTGCAGAGGGGATAGAAATGTGTAACCCCCTGCTTGTTTATGTACCACAAAACCGTGGTATTCTCTGTCCTTATCAGTAATTGTCCTGGATGAAGGTAGTCCTTGCAGGCTGTCAGTGCATTCTGTACAGCTAGCATTTCTTTTTGATTGATGTGAAGGTGCATTTGATTTGGGTTCCATTTGCCCTGAATGCACCTCCCTGCCAGATGAGCACCCCATGCATAGTCTGATGCGTCTGTTGTCAGGGTTTGAGTGGCAGGGGGTGGTGTGAATGGCAGTCCCTTGTTTTGGTGGCAGGCCTCTGTCCACCATAGGAACTCTTGGCGCAGGCAAGGTATGATAGGAATCATTGTTTCCAGGCTGTGACAATGTTGACTCCATAAGCTTTTTAAGTACCACTGAAGTTTCCTCATATGCAGTCTTGCATATGGAATTAGAAGAATGCAGGAGGCCATGAACCCCAAGGCTTGCAGTATTTGCCTTGCAGATAGCAGGGTTTTTGTGGCCACCTGTTTGAAGTAAGTCACCAAATGAATTTGCTTTTCTGGCATAAGGAAAGCCATCTGGGCAGCTGTCTTCAAGCTTGCACCCAGGAATGTAATTTTTTGAGAGGGTACCAGTTGTGATTTCTTTTCATTTATGGTGTACCCTAGACAAGTTAGAACCCTTTTTACAAATGCCAGATGTTTTAGAAGAATGGCCTGGTTTTCTGCCTGAATTAGACAGTCATCCAGGTGTGGATATATTTGAATATTTCTTTGCCTGCAAATTGCAATTACTGGAGCCAGGCACTTTGTGAATACCCTGGGCGCAGTAGACAAGCCAAAGGGCAGGGCACAGAACTGATAATGTATACAGCCTGCTTTAAAGCATAGGTACCTTCTGCAAGATTCCCTGATTGGGATAAGCAGGTAAGCCTCTTTTAAATCTAGAGTTGCCATCCAGGCATCCTTGCCTAGCATAGGAAGTAGCTGGTGAAGAGTCAGCATCTTGAATTTTGGAATGTCCAGAAAGGTGTTTAGAGTGGACAGGTCCAGAATTGTACACCATGATTTGTCTTTTCTGGGTACCAGGAAAAGTCTGGAGTAGAAACCGTGTCCCTTTTCGTCTTCTGGTACTAGTTGAATAGCCCCCATGTTTAGGAGGGAAAGTACTTGTTTCTGAGCCTCTGCCCACTGATTTGGGGGCAGGTCTGGCCATCCGTTTGGGGTTAGCAGCGTGAGGAAATTAAATCTGTATCCCTGGGACACTATATTTAACACCCATTTGTCCTGGGTTATAAGTTGCCAGTTTCTGGAATGAAGAGCCAGTTTTCCCCCCAAAAAGGCGGCTAAGAGATAAGTGCTTGGTATTTGTAAAGGGAAGTCATTGAGACTGTTTACTATAGGGTGGTGCCATGTTGTTTCCAGATTTGGAAGTGGAAGCACCTCATTGCTTAGTTCTGAAAGTCCCTTGGGACTGAAACCTGGTGCTTTTGGATTGTCTGGGTTTGGCTGGAGTGGCTCTGGAGGGAGCTGGAAAGGACCAGTTCTTAGTAGGCCAGTGCCTACTAAATCTAGGAGGTTGCACTTGTAAGAATTCTTTAACTGCTTGCATAGATTTAGCTTTGTTTTCCATCTTTTTTTAGAAATTCTTCAGCCTTATTGCCAAAAAGGTGGTCCTGCTGTAAAGGAGCATCCAAAAGCTTTGCTTTAACATGATCAGGCGGAGATTGCTCCTTAAGCCAAGCATGCCTTCTAAGCACAGATTCAGTAACAGCAGCCCTATAAGAGGCCTCTAAAGAATCAAAGCCACATTGCAAAGTATGTTTGCCAACCTGTACAGTTGAATGCAATAAGTCCTGTAAATCTTTATTCTCCACACAGTCAGAAATCAACATCATTTTCTGTTTTAGCAGTCCCATGATATGCTGTTGATATTTTAGCATATGGAATTGACAGTTTAAAGCCCTGGTTGCTAAGGTTGCAGAAGTATAAACCTTTTTACCCCATCTATCCATCGCCCTGGAGTCTTATCAGAAAGGGTAGGATTTTTAGCAGTAGAAGCCTTAATGCCCTTGGGGCCCTGAGAAATGGTTTCAGGGTCTGCAACAGGATTTTTGAAAAGAAATTTGTGGGACTCAGGACCCCTGTAGTACCTGTCTGGTTTGCTAGGGGCTGGAGGCAAGGTAGCAGGGGCCATACTGGATTCCAAAACCACATCATCAACAATGTCTAGTACAGGAGGTATAGCCAAAGGCCTATGCTGAGGAAGAAGAAGGAAATCCCCTAAGCCTCTTTTTGGATTCAGAGAAATCCAGACTTTCCCAATGGAAATGCTCCCTTAAGGTATGTAAAGTTTCCCCAAAAGAGAAATCCTCAAGTGGAGAAGCAGAGGGAGTAGAATCCTCTGCATCAGAGTCCTCATAAGTAGGTATGGACAAATCCAGATCATTAGAAGAGTCAGAAGAAACAGAGTCCTGTTCAGAAGATTCATAGTCAAGCTCAATCCTAGGCCTCTTGGAGGGGGGGGGGGGGTTGACTACCCCTGATTAAAGGATTAAAGTAATTAAATCTTCAGCCATTTTGATCAACTGTTTTTTAGGCAATGGGGCCTGAACATGTGGCCTGGGCATCGTTTTTTTAGATATATATATCGAGATTTAGGGCTTAGTATTGAAGTTAATGTCGGTTTAATATACAAGTCTGTAGGCCTGAATACAACCTCAGAAGCCGGTGCCTGCTCAGCGGCTCCAGACCCATCCAAGGTAGAGACATCCACGGGTTCCATCTGCAAAGCATCTCGCGGCATACTGGAATCCGAATGGGTTTCAGCAGAGGCCTGCTAATCAGAAGTAGCAGGTATCAGGGGCTGCGAAAGCGCCTCACTGAGTACCGGTGAACTGGCGACTGGCTTAGGAGAAGCGTCATCGGCTCTTTTGGACCTCAACAGCCTGTCTCTGTCTTTTTCTTTGTGTTTTTTTTGGTATTCTGGTAGTCGGATGGCTAACAGATGACATTTCTAGATTATTAAACCGAGAAACAAAATATTTAGAAGCAACAATGTACCGATGATGGATAGCATGCTGATTATATAAAGCACAAAACCGACAGCAAGGTACGTCGTGGTCAGGGCCTAGGGAAGGACTACAGTACAAATGAAAATCCTTATGAGGTATTTGCTTCCCACAGGTAATGCAATTATTAATTTTTACTGACATCGGTAAGGAGCAAGAAAAAGTTTCCCCAACAGGGTACTTAGCTTTTAGTTAGACTTCAGTTCTGAAACTCGAAAACGAAAATTTCAGGAGTCGGCCAACCAGCATTTGTGAACTGCTTCTGCTTCGGGCACCACGCGGCAAGAAAGACTAATGTAATGGCGTTGACTGCATGTTTTATACCCCTGATGACCTGACATCATGGAGGAAGGGACAGCAACTGATGCAGGACCCAAGACTTTGTTAATCAGGCCGACTGAGGCTAACCTGCCAGCAGATTACCCAAATGTAATGACTGCAACAGTGAAACACAAAGAACATCAAGCGGACCAGCAAATAGAAACAGAATCCTGAGAAGCAGTATCATAGAACTGATTGTCACTTTATGTGGAAGGGGGAGGTGCAACACAAACTGGAGAAGATAGATTTACTATAAAGTTGTTGGCTCTTGCAGTGCTATCATAAATGAACTGTATCCACAGATAATTTATTTTATTTTCTGCATAGAAGAACCTAGATTGCGTAGCTTTATGCTACAGATGACTGACTATCAAAGATGTCAACATAGTTTGCAATGAACCTACAGTGTCAGAAATTACTTAACAATTTTTGCCAGAGAAGGGGCAGGGGTCTCTGGGTTTTGAGTAACAAGTAGCATGTCATCTGCATATTTCAGTATATATGGAGTTTTTAGTAGGCTAAAATTCACCATATATTTAGCAATCTTTCAGTGTACCTGATGAGGTGGTTTATTGCAATTAGAAAAACAATGGTGAGGGGGGCATCCCTTTTCCTTTGTCTAACCCCTTTCTCCAACTGAAAGTCATCGTAGGTAACATTGCTGTTCATCACATACGTGGAGGAGATTGAGTATAATATTATGATCCATGACTTGAAATTGGAACCAAAGTCCTAAATATCTACAGCTTTTATATAAATTGTTATTATATAGTATATTTTTATGTATTTATTCTATTCTGTAAAAAGAAAGGATTTTGTTAAGTCCACAGCAAATATTACAACAGCCATCTTCTCATCTGCACACAGCAAGCTATTTTTTACCAGACATCCATGAACATTACCCAACTGTTCTTGGTGAATACCTTTGGGTAGCAGTGTGTTGTAACTTTAAGAAGCATTTCCAAGTGTGGGCTCATACATATAAATAGGCAGCAGTGCCATTTTGAGAGAACAGTCAGAGTGTTAACATGTATGAGTGCAGTAGTCAGTCTGTTTATAAGTTTATTTAAGTTTAAGTTACTAAGCCTCAGTTCTGATTTGTTTGTGTGTAATAAAGCTGCTTGAACTGAACCACAGCTGTTCACCTGTTTTATCCTCACTGGATGAGGGACATGGTGTCAGAATTGAGACTGAGAGTGCAACTTCTTCAAGCCATGAGGTGGAGTTAACAGTGAAGGTATATTGAGCAGGTTGGGAGATATAGTGCTTAAACGATTAAAAAAGGCCAGAAACAAACTTCAGGTAACCAAAACTCACACAAGATTTATTCATAAAACACAAAACGTATTATTAATCAAACAAGAAGCACAAAACGCATTATTGGTTAAACGAAGTATTCAAAACCGCGATATTTGATAAAATTATCAGAAATACTTATATGAGGTTCAGAGTTACTTCTGATTTGCATAAAAAGTATATTTAAAGTAAAACAAGCACACGGAAAGTATAATGAGCACGATAAGAGGTCAAATGGGCATAATGAGTACAATAAAAAGGCAAAATAAGCATAAAAAAAGCAAGGCAACTGCATATTTTTAGTAAACAGCTATGTTTTGACATGAGCTACTATTTCACATTGACCAAAGCCATTCAAAATATAACTAGAGTAGTTGAACTATTTCAGAGTGTGTAAAGTGTTTGCAGTGTATGCTTTATTACAGTACAATTATTTTAAATAGTTTACTGTGTGCAAAGTAAAGTTATTTTGCAAGTGCAGTCAAAATACAGTCATTTCAAAAAGTTTCTTGTGCTGTGTACATTTATTTGCAAAGGGCCGCCATTTCAAAGTGCGTCTTATACTGTACAGAGTTATTTCGCAAAGTGCAGTCATTTCGAAGTGTTTCTTACACTGATGAGGGGTTTCACAAAGTATATTGATTTCAAAGTGTTTTTGTGCTATGGAGACTTATTTTGCAGAGTGCAGTTATTTCAAAGAGTCTGTTGTGCTACTGGGCATAATTACAAGTTGTGGCATAAGTTTCTGACGTATATGTGTGTATGTTCATACATCATTACAAGGGTCTTTACTACTGTGTGTTGATATGGCAGAGGCATTTTGCAGACCCAGTCCACTTCTGTTTGATCCTAATATTGCAGAGAATTGGAAAGTGATTGAGCAGGAATATGATATTTCAAACAAGCAGCTTTTTCTGACAAGGATGTACGTACGAGGGCATTTATTTTGCTTAACTTAGTGGGGTCAGAAGCCACTAAGAGAGAGAGAGCATCCATTTGTGTATGTGCCAGCAGTATATGCAGCAGAAGGGGAACCACCACATTGTTGTACAAGCTGAATCAAGGGAGTAGTGCTTGAAATGTTAATTTAGCAAAATATGTAATGAGATCAAAAGCCAGGAGAAACTTTTGCAGCTTATATTACTGACTTGAGAAACAAAGTTAAAAAGTGCAGATCTGGTGATATGAAAGATGAGTTGATAAAGGACAGGCTTATGTTTGGTGTTAATAATGCTGCAGTGTGAAAGATTTTGCTTTGTGACTGTGATTTAACATTGAGCAAAGCTATAGAGATTGGTCAAATACATGAGCTTACAGAAAGGCACATAAGTATACTTGCAAGTGATGAGCATGGTTTCAGCAGCCTCTAGAGACAACATAGACAGCATGCAGCACGTGGCTAGCAGAAATGAGGTTAAGCACATGGCAGCTGCAGCCCATGCGGGTTTTCCAGGGAGATTCCCTAACTTTCCAGCAAGTTCTAAGACTTGCTCAGTAAAACGGACATGCTCAGTGCAGTATAAGAGTGAGTCAGCAAAAACAAAGTCAAGTCTTATTGTTAACTGTTGTAACTGTGGTGCTAATCATGAGTCTAAAAGAGAGAAGTGTTTAGCATTTGGTCAGCAATGTCACAAGTGTAAAAAATTGAACCACTTCCAAAGGTTTTGTAAATCAGGCAAGCCTCATTCAGTTATTAAGAAAGGTCACTCAGAAAAGCAAGTTGATCATGTAGAAAGCTACAACTGTACTTTCTATGTAGACGGTGTATAAGTTGTCGGGGAAAAGGTTAAAGCAATAGATTTGTTGGCAAAGAACAAAGTGCTTTGTACTGTCCTGATCTGTGGTAAACCCATGGAGCTTAAAGTAGACACTGGTTCAAAGTGCAGTGTTATGTCAGCAGAAATATTTGCTAGAGTGAGAGCTGGTGAACAACTTAATTTGGCCAATTGTGCAAAGCTTGTTACTTATGAAAGTGAAGAATGCTATTCAGCTGGGAACAGTTATAGCTTGCAGTTTTATGTAATCAGAAGACCTGTGCAGTCATTATTAGGCCTCAGA
This sequence comes from Protopterus annectens, assembly GCF_019279795.1. Taxonomy (NCBI): domain Eukaryota; kingdom Metazoa; phylum Chordata; order Ceratodontiformes; family Protopteridae; genus Protopterus; species Protopterus annectens. The sequence continues at coordinate 721,766,431 of NC_056728.1, forward strand.
GACAGTTTAAGAATTAAAGTTCTTTCCTTTACCAAACAAGTCCATCATGTAAGCACATGTCATAGTTCTAGCTTTACCGATGCTATTTTCTCAGAGTATGTTGATGTCTTCGAAGACAAGCTAGGCAAACTTTCAGTTGTGTACTCCACGAAATTAGACCCAGAGGTCAGTCCAGTAGTCAGACCAATGATAAAACTTCCTATAGCTATGCAGGACAAAGTCAAGGTCCAGTTAGATAAAATGGTACAACAAGTTGTGATTTGTCCAGTCACAGAACCAACAGACTGGTAGTTGCTCATAAGAAAAACTCAGATGAAATCAGAATATGTATTGACCCAAGAGACTTAAACAAAGCATTAAAGAGGCCCCATCATCCTATGCGTACTGTTGAGGAGGTTGCTACCCTCATGCTAAATGGCACTGTTTTTTATATCTTGGATGCAAAGAGTTCATTTTGGCAAGTAATGGTTGATAGCAAATCTTCACTACTGACTATATTCAGTACACATTTGGTAGATACAGATTTCTCAGAATGCCTTTTGGAATAAATTCTACCAGTGAAGTCTTTCAGCATGCAATGGAGCAATTTTTTTTCAGATTATCCATGTGCTATAATAGTAGATGATTTACTGGTTGGGGGCAATGGAGAAGCAGAGCATGACAGAAACCTCAGGAAAGTTTTGGACAGAGCACGTGAAGTGCACCTAAAGCTCAATCTTCTGAAATGCAAATTCAGGCTACCAGAAGTTACTTATGTAGGTCACTGATTTACCAGTACAGGCTTATGACCAGATCCTTCCAAACAAACAGCCATTCTTGAGATGCCAGCTCCAGACAATGACCAAGCAGCCTTAAAGTGTTTCCTTGGTATGGTTAACTATTTGGGCAAGTTTATATCAGACTTCAATAAGTTATAAGCACCTTTAAGAGAGATGACATGCAAAAAAAATGTTGCCTGGTCATGGTTGTAATAACCACAGAGAGCATTTGATGATCTTAAACAGAAAATTGCCAGTCCATCTACGTTAAGATACTATGATGTCCACAAACCAGTAATTCTTTCCTGTGATGCTTTAAAGTTTGGTCTTGGTGCAGTTATTCTTCAAGAGGGCAGACCGGTAGCCTATGTGTCTAGAACTATTACCCAAACTGATATGCAGTATGCTCAGCTTGAGAAGGAACTTTTGGCAATTGTGTTCGCATATTCAAAGTTCTATGATTATATTTATGGCTGAGCTATCCAGATGGAGACTGATCATGAACCTCTACTCACTATTTTAACAAAGCCTATGCATACAGCTCCAGCAAGACTACAAAGAATGATGCTCAGATTACAAAAGTACAACTTAAAAATGGTCTATACAAAAGGCAGACTTCTTTATCTGGCTGATACCTTATCCAGACCACCAGGAAATATCACAGAAAAGCTTGTTGCAGAGAATTTTGACTTTGATGTCATGGAGGTGATTAATTTTTCTGCCATGACACTTGTTGACCTAAGAGATCATACAAGGACTGATCCAGTTTTGCAAAAGCTGAACTATGTTGGATGGCCATCAAAGCAATCTTGTGTACGAGCAGAAGTACAACCTTATTTTCTTATATATATATGAGATGTTGATGGAAGATGGTATCATTTTCAAAGCTCCTAAAGTTCTTCCTTACAACACGAGTACATTCAGATTTTGCATTGTGGCCACCCAGGTTCCAAACCTACCAAAAGAAGGGCAAGATAACTAGTATTTTTGCCTTCTCTGTCAAAATACCTTGATAAAGTGATTTCATCTTATTCAGTATGCAATAATACTAAACCTCATTTGCAAAAAGAGTCACTTCAGCTAAGCCAGACTCCTGAACTACCTTGGCCAACAGTAGCCACTGACATATTTGAATGGAATACTCAAAATAACGTAATGTTGGTAGACTCTTATTCAAACTGGTTTGAGATCGATCTGCTACCTAACCTAACATCCAGTACTGTTAATATTAAATTGAAATATCATTTTTCAGTCCATGGTAGTCCACACAAAGTTATTTCTGACAATGGTACCCAGTTTGCCAGTCAGTTATTTCAGAAATTTGCAAAACACTGGGACTTTATCCATATTACTAGCAGACCGGAATACCCACAATCAAACAGCCTGGCTGAGCGTGCAGTACAAAGTGCAAAGCAATTACTAGAGAGGTCAAAAACTGATATCTTCTTGAATTTACCAAAACAACCTTGCCTATCAGTTCCAGTTTGTTGGTGCCTAATGCTAAAAACATCAGAGCAATCAAAGCCCAACTATTTATGAAGTGTTCCCTTCAGAAGTCCAGCTATGATAAAATCAGCAGATTTCTTTGTCCATCAAAAGAAAGAAAGACAGTGAGGATGCAAACGGCAAAAGGTTTTGATTGAATTGGTTCAAGTGATGTGCCGAGCTGAGATCCTACTTAGTGGAATTTGATGGTGTAGAATACAAGAGAAATTGCAGGCATCTTCTTCCGGTGTCTGAATCGATATCACAGCATCATACCTGATACAGACTCTAGATATCAGAGCAATCCAGACAATGTTCCTGTTGAAGGACATGTCTCAGTACCTATTCCCATTCCTGATGATGTCCCAGATGTACCTGAAGTTGAACATTCATTAAAGACAGTCCCTGTTACTAAACCCAGACCTAATTTTTATGTCACATGATCAGGTCGTATTTCTAGACCTAGTATAAAATACACAGCAACCTGGGCATGGTTGTTTTATTTGTGTTTAGTTTTGCATGACTGCATGTCAAAGAATTAGTTCTGTATAATTGCATGTTGAAGGATCATTTCAGTACAATTCTATGTCAATGAATGTTGTCCTTTTCAGAGTATGACTATTTCTCAATGATGGAGTATGTAGAACAGAGCCTGTGTTATAACTTTAAGAAGCATTTCCAAGTGTGGGCACGTGCATATAAATAGAGAGTACGTGCAGGCAGCAGTACCATTTTGAGAGAACAGCCAGAGAGTTAACATGTATGAGTGTAGTAGTCAGTCTGTTTTATAAGTTTAAGTTACTAAGCCTTAATCCTGATGTGTTTGTATATAATAAAGCTGCTTGAACCAAACCCACAACTGTTTGTTTTATCCTGAATGAACCAGTGACACTGGGGCCTTCTTCAGACCAGCCTGTGGAATTCCAAATTCATGACACTGATTCTGAGGAGTCTTCCTCAAATGAAGACTCCTTAACATATTCCACCCAGATCCCTTCTCCACTGGAATACGCTTCCCCAGAGGAAGAGTCTAATGTGGGTGACTCTTCCATTGAAGAGCTTTCCTTTGTGGAAACTGTTAATAAAATGAGGGAATTCTTAAAGTGGGATTCCTTTCAAATCTCTGAAGAACAAAAGAGATTTTATGAGCTAGTCCAGCTGGATGCTCCTGCCCCTTCAGAAGTTCCACCAGTCCTGCCAGCCTTCTTAGATGCCTTTAAGGCAGCATCTAAGACCCTGACTCACGGGCCCCTGCCCCTAAAAGACCTGATCACTTCTATAAAGTGCTTGAGGATTGCAACAAATGCCACTCAGCTGACCCAGCTGTGGTTTTCATTACTTCAGATAAATCTTCACGGCTATCTCCCTCAGCCAAACTGCTTCCTTCTTATAAGGAAAGTAAAATTTTGGAAAGATTTGGTAAGTTCTATACCTCTTCCATCTTGGCTATCAGGGCTTTAAATTATCAAACACACATGTCTAGGTATGCTCTGGCCTTGCTTTCTCAAGCTTCGCAGGCTATTTCCCAATTGCCTGCCTCAGAGGCTAAGTCACTGGCTCTTTCTATCTTGTTAGCCTCCTCACAGGCACCTAGACATCCAATCAAATGTAGTTATCGTGCAGTTGAGGCCTCTTCCAGAGCAGCAGCTTCTGCATCTGTTCTCAGAAGGCATTCCTGCTTATGTTTCCAAGCACTCCCTGATAACATAAAGGCAAAATTGCTTGATGCTTCCCTAGATAAACAGCTGTAGAATTATTTAAATGACTGCAAGAAAAAGGTAAGGGGCTTCAGGATTTGAAACACTTGCTTGTTTCTGCAGTTCTAAAATTTCATAGGAACTTTTCTGACAAGACTGCTTTTGTCAGGAAACCTGCTTGCTCCTCCACTTCTACTCCTTCTGGAACTAGGCCTTGTAAGTCTTCTAGGAGACAATCACAAGGCTAAGGCTCTTACTTCTGCTGCTGTTGTTCCTTTTCAACAGCCCTTTCAGCCCAGACCAAGTCCTTTGTGATGCTCTGCCCCCCCCCCTTCCAAGTCATACCCCCTTGTCTCTTCACCTCTTTCATTCCCTTTCGGCTTGGATGGAAACCACTCAGAACTCCTGGGTGATTTTGGTTATCTGAATTTGATACTTTATGACTTGTTCCCAACCTTTCAGGGAATAACTCACCCCCTACCCCCCCCCCCCCAGTCAACGGCATCTGTTTCTCCTTGATGCTTGTTCAACTTTCCCATCAAGGCACCATTCAATCTGTCCATCCAGACCAAATGGGAAGGGGATTCTACTCCAGGATGTTTCTAGTTCCAAGAAAAGATGGTCCTTGGGGGCCTACATTAGATCTTTCCCAATTAAACACTTTCCTGGTGGATCCTTCTTTCAGAATGATATCCTTGCCTGCTCTCCTTCCCCGGTCCCTCTTCAAGCCTTCTTAGCTTCTCTGGATCTCAAGGATGCATATCTGCATATCCCTATCATTCCTCACTTCAGGAAGTTTTTGCATTTCTCGGTGGTTTCTTTGCACTTTCAGTTTACTGCCTTGCCCTTTGGCCTTTTTACTGCTCCAAGGGTATTCACAAAGTGCCTGGCCACAGCTATTGCCTCTTTAAGGCTAACAGCCCTACAAGTCTACCCATACTTGGATGACCTGCTGTTTCTGGCCAACAGCCCAGGCTTATTAACCCAGCATCTGAACATAGCAAGTCCCTTTCTGCAGGCTCTGGGTTTCTCAATAAATTTCAAAAAAATCATCTCTTTCATCAAGTCACGATCTTATATTCTTGGGGTGCAGGTTCAGCACAGACTTGTTGATGGTTTTTCTTCCTGTGGAGAAAGTAACTTATCTCAAGACCTTCATGGAGGCTCTTCTGCTTCTTCCTTCCACCACAGCCAGGGAGTTGCTGAGATTGCTGGGGTTCATGGCCTCCACTCTTCCCATGCTGCCCTTTTCAAGGCTACACACGAAGAAGTTCCAGTGGTTTTTGAAAACAGTTTGGTCCCAGCATGCCCATACCTTAGCTGTCTTAATTCCCCTGCTCCCCTGCCTGAAAAAAGAGTTACATTCGTAGATGCAACAACTCAGTCTGAACCCTGGCCTTCCTCTTCAGATACCTCTACCAGTTTAGCAACTTTTCACAGACACCTCACACTTGGTTTGGGGGGCAACCTTTGCTTCCAAGAAAGTTCAGGGTCTTTAGCGCCCTTCTCAAAGGAAAGAACATATCAACATCAGGGAAATGAGGGCTCTAATTCTAGCTCTACAGACCTTCCACTCTTTGTTCCAGCCAGGACCCCTCATGATCCTCACAGACAATTCCATGGTCCTTTGCTACATAAACAAGTTGGGGGGCACAAAATCTTATCTTCTCTGTCACCTGGCCATCAAGGATTGGGAATTGGCCACTCAGTACAATGTGACTACATGCTGTGTAGATTCCCTCAGCTCAGAACTCAGTGGCAAATGCATTAAGCAGATCTATGACACAACCTCACGAAAGGATGCTTCACAGGGATGTCTTCCTGGCTGTAGTTCACTGATGGGGTGCTGCAGAACCAGACCTTTTGTCTCCCCTATGAATGGACAACTTCCTTGCTTTTGTACAAGGGTCTCTCACCCTCAAGAGTGGAAGGTGGATGCTCTATCTTTTTCATGGAAGGAGATGGTTCCCTGTGCATTCTCCCCTTCCCCTTAATTCAGAAATTCCTGTTGAAAAATTTACAGGAGAAACCCAAAATCCTGCTAGTCACCCCCTTTTGGCCAAGACAGCACTGGTTCCCTTCTCTTCTGCAATTATCCAATGGTCATCACTACAATTACCTCACTGGATGAACCTGCTCACTCAGGGCAAGGGATCATTGATTCACACCCATGTGTCAACCCTAAAGCTAACCTTGTGGGTGATCAACTTTTGATCCCTTTCAGGCACCTATTTTCTAAGGATGTACTGTGGGTTTTGTAGGAGGCCGGGAAACCAATACTAGAAAATCTTACATTTCCATGTGGAAAAGATTTTCCATTTGTTGCCAAAAAAGGAAAGAGGATCCTTTTGGTTCAGACATTCCACTAGTATGTTCTTACTTGTGTGAGTTGCTCAACAGAGGTCTTTTCTACTCCTCAGTTAAAGTCCATTGTTCTGCTCTATCTGCCTGTTTGCCTTTAACACCACCCTTAGCTTCCAGATTAGAAGTTAAGCTTTTCCTTAAAGGCATCCTACATTTAAGACCCCTGAGGAAACCAGTTCCTCCTTCTTGGGATCTTAACTATGTGTTACAAAAGCTTACCCAGACTCCTTTTGAATCAGCAGCTTCTGCCTCTCTAAAGTTCTGTAAATTGAAAACTGTGCTTCTAGTAACCTTAACCTCTGCTAGAAGGGTCTCTGAGATTCAGGCATTGATGGCCCCCCCCTTTCCTAGTTTTTCATAGGGACATAGTATCCTTGAGAACTAATCCAAGCTTCATGCCTAAAGCAGTGAATGAGTTGCCTCTTAATCGGTCCTTCCAATTGCCTACATTTTCCCTTCACCACAATCCTCCAGTGAGAGGATTTTGCATAGCTTGGATGTTCATAGACAACTCAGATTTTATCTTGACAATACTAAGTCCATTAGGAGATCTAACCAACCTTTTGTTTCTTTTCATCCCAGGACTCTCGGCTTGCCTGTATCCAAACAAACCATTTCCACATGGATCTCTAAGACTATTTGTTTTGCTATGAATTCCATGGGAAGTCTTTATTGGCATCTGTTAAGGCCCATTCCACTAGATCAGTAGAATCCTCAAGAGACTTTTTTTAAAGGTCTACAAGCTCATTCCATCCTGGAAGCTGCCACGTGGTCATCTGTTCATACATTTACGAAACATTACAAATTGGACACTGTTTCCAAGTCCAGGGCAGGGTTTGCAAGGGTGATTCTGCATGGATTCCTGGAAAGTGCCTCATCTTAGTTTTCCCTATTCTATCCTCCTCCCTGGGCTCCCTTTCAGATCTGGCACTCTCCCATATGTAAAGAATACTGCAACACCGAATAGAAGGACATAGAATAGTTGTGTAAAATCTTACCGTAACCATAGATATCCGTCGCTTCTATGTTGCAGTATTGTATCCATCCTACCCTCCCTCTACCATGTGCTCTTTCCTAGGATGATCTCCTCATGCTCCTTTTTGACTCCTTTCCATATGGGGCTTTCTTTCTCTGAAGATTGTTCGTGTGGACTTCCCTTATTCATTAGTTCATAGGTTGGTACTAGGCTATCGGCCCTAGGGCCTATACAAGCCTAGGGCCAATAGCCTTTTATGGAAAACTTTGTCTGTGCCTTTGTGTGATGTCCCATGTACACACAGTGGCTCTGAGCTTTTGTATAAAGGCCAGGCATTGGGTCAGTGGGTGGAATACAAGCTGTATGTAAAGAATACTGCAGCATAGAAGTTATGGTAAGATTTTACACAACTATTCTTTCTAAATTTCTGGTAAGGTCTGCTGACATGATTTTCAGAGTACTGCTTGTGTTTACTGTTGTGGGGACTTTTTTCAGTCTTTAGGGAAGGGAAGTGCGGTGTTGTGCTAACTAATGAATACTCACCTTCTTTCAGTATTACTGAACTTACTGCACCAGTAATCAGGTTTCTTCTCTGGCAACAGCATGGATAACATTCTTGGTCCTATGTCTTTCACTCTGCTTGTACCTAAAAAGAAAATACAAGTAAAATTATTTCCACTCTGTATGGTTAGTGACTCCGGTGTGGTTTTGATGGTTCAACAGACCACTTGTTTATTGTCTTAATTCCCTCTATTTTATCTGTAAGGGCCACTATGCACCAGGGGTTAGATATGTCCTCAGACGATATTCCAGTATGTGTTACAGATATAGAACCAAACACTTGAGATATAAGAGTTGACTCAAGAAAGCGTTCACTTGCTAGGATTAATAAGCTGTCCTAACTAATTTCCGAATCGGAATATTCCTTCCAGTGAGTGACCTCTCAAACCTCTTGAATCACAGGCACATGGGATATACGCAAATGACCCTTATGAACATCAGGTGTTTCAACAATATGGCTATACTAAATGCCCATAATTTATTTTTTTAAATCATTTAACAGACAACTTCAGACCAACAAAGCCAAACCCCACTACCTGTGGGGAGATATATAGTTTAACCTTGGTACAACCTCTTCAGCACTGCACAAGCAAATTGTTTAAGGATATGAAACAAAGGGCTGTTATACCTAGCTGATGTCCATTACCATTAGGGTGACTGCAAAATATCCCAGCTAACAAATTAAAACAAAGAGTGAGAAGGTCACACAGAAAAAAAACAATCAGTAAACACTAAATGAAAACTCCAGCCAAGCTAGAACTTTCACTGGGTGACCCCCCTCAAACCTCTTGTATCAGCGGCACATGGGATATATGCAAATAACTGACCTTTATGATCATCGGGTGTTTTAGATGAGTCATGAGCATTCAGAATCTCCATATAGCTGAAACACCTGATGTTCATAAGGGTAATTTGCATATATCCCACGTGCCTCTTATACAAGAGGTTTGAGAGGTCACTCAGTGGAGGTTCTAGCTTGGCTGGAGTTGTCATTTACTGATAGGTTTTTCTGTGTGACCCTCTCGCTCTTTGTTTTAGTAGGGATATTCCTAGAAAAAAGAAACAAAAAAGTATGGGGCAGATGATCAGGTTGTTTCTGTATATAATTCATATATTATATCTTTAGCTAAGAGTGGTTTGCAGTCAGTCAATTCTGGGAGGCTGTTTGCTTTTTCTCAGTTCTAGTACAGCCATTATGAGCAGTATCTATTTTCAGAGGATGATGTTCCTGAGAAAGAGAGAGACAGAGTTGATTCTTGTCAGGAATGCATCACCCAGAACTCTGACAATTCAGCTAGTGAACTTAAAGTTAATCCTAGACTTTTTCTTTGCCGAAACTATTGCTAGACACAGGGATGTTTTTGCTTGCAACCAAATGGGGACTCTGCCAAAATTAGGCAGATTTTTTGATCTAGCAGAGGATAAGGTTACTAATTCTGCACCCTTTCCGCCCATTTTGCTAGCTCTTGAAGACACTTTTAAAGCTACCTGCAAAGCTCGTTATTCACTGGCTGCAGTTCCAAGGAAAGCTAATAAGCAGTAAGGGGTCTCTTAAGATTATAAATGTCTTTATCCTCAATGGTCAACTGACCTTGCTGCAGTAACTCCTTCAGCAACAGATACAATAAATTGTTGGCTTCCTCTAGCACAGTACCCTCTGAGCAAGTGGTCAGACAAGCAAAGTAAGAGATGGATTCCTTCTGCTGTGTTGGCCTTTAAGATCTTGAATTGTCAGTGATGTATTTTGAAGTTTATGCTAAAATGTGGTTATAGTTTGGAAGAATTTGTTGCTTCTTTATTTCCAGAAGCCATATTTGAATCAGAGTGCTTCCAACTTGACTCAAGTTTCTAAACATTCTCTGAGAAGTGTGTATGATTGCGCTGACACTGTGTCTAGAGCTTCTGCTTCTTCTGTGGTGTTGAGAACATTTGTTTTGTAATCAGAATTCTTCTGATGATTTGAAGTCTGAAATTCATAATTCTTCATTTAGTTTGGATCAGATCATTAAAAGGTGGGACAACAGAATTAAATTCACCCATGGCAGTTTCTAATATTTTTCAGGTACCCAGTTTCTACCCTAACAAGGCTGTTTCTCAATCCTTTAGAGTGGAGAACAAACAGAAATTACAAGCTAACAACAAGCAGGCCCCTTGAAAGGAAATGGCAAGAGGATAACTCTTCCACATCAAATAAAAGGAGTAACTATTTCCAAAAAGAGTCAAGCACCAGCTAGTGAATGACTATGTCAGGAATCTGATCACCTTACCCACATTTCCTGCCCCAGTTTTAATACCTTTGTGATACTGACTGACCCTCAACCCCTTAGCCTGAGGTCAGATGGTTTCAGACAGATGGTAGTTGAAGGTGACTCAGGAAAAATTCACTTGGCAGTGGGAGGACTCTCTTTCTCCTCTCTGAGGGATCTACCCACATCCATTCAACAAGACAAACCTGTTTCCACTACCAGAAGCTGGTAACATAGAACCAGTATCTACAAATCAGATGGGTAAAGGTTTTTAATCCAGGATATTTTTAGTACCAAAGAAGGATCATAGTTGAAGACCTGTGTGAGATCTGTATTTTTTTTACCTTTATGTGAAAGCTCCAAAATTCAAAATGTTGACCCTACAATCAATGCTTGTACTGCCTTCAGACCATTATCTTACGATAACATTAGATATCAAAGATATTTACCATCACATACACATTGCTCATAGTTTCAAAAAGTAGCTAAGATTTGCTAAGTCTGGGGCACATTTTCAGTTTTCTGCATTATCCTTTGGGCTCTCCACTGCACCTCAAGTGTTCACAAAGTGCTTAGTCCCAGTGGTGGTTCACTGCAGATTGCAGGGCATCCACATTTATCCTTATTTACGTGACTTGCTTATTTCTTCAGAGTTTTCTCCCAGATGTTTGGAGTCCTTAAAGTGTATCAGACATGCATTAAAGCAAATGTTAGGTAACAAATCTTATAATACCAAATTATACAGTTTTTGATGAAAAATTTGTATTTGTGCATTTTTTATTGTTGGCAAGGATGGCCACCTGAATATTTTCTCAGAGCTGAAAATCCCTCTGATGACATCATGAAAGGCTGAAATTACAGTGCCTCACTACCTAGATTACATGCATAGACTACTTATTTCCATGTTAAATGCATCAGAAGTAGTTTTCTTTTACTTTTTTGGAAAGACAAGTTGTCAACTAGTTCTTGGAGGTGGAACATCTCACACTGAAAATTAACACAATGATGCAATAGTGAAACCATGATTTAAGTTAGTTATTTGGGTTACCCATGATGCTTTGCGGTTGTAGGTAAATCATTGCTTAATACCTACCATGACATCATTTTGTAGGTTTGTTTATAGAGAAATCTGAGTAAACAGTGAAACTAAACAAAAGTCAAAGAGCACACTATAATCTTTATTTTTTGCAAAAACCACTTCCAGTTTTATTATGAGGATACACTTTCAAATATCACAGATAAAATCTGACAAAGGTGATCAGACTCCTCTGACATGTGGGATCTCAGTTTGACCTACAAAAGTATTTCACACCCTCTCACAAAATTCTCTTTTTGGATGTCTGGTAGATGCACTCGGGCAAAAGGCCTTCCTTCCTTCCAAAAGAAAAGGTAATAGCTCACTAGTAGATCTTTCTTAGTTTTTCTCAACAGCTTCAGGCTTCTGTAAGAGAATTTCTCAGAAATCTAGGCCTTATGGCAACCATGATCCTCATGATACCACTTGCCAGATTACACATGAGAAAAATCCAGTGAAATCTAAAAAAAATCTTAAACCCAGCACCTACATCCCTTGGACCTTCAGAAAAATTATATAATTCACATAACGTCCTGGTCCATAAATCAAAATAATCCCACCCCCTATAGACTGATGAATATTCTTACCTTTTCTATAGTTTTATGTACTGTCCATTGGAATGTAAGTTATATGAGCTAAGTTGTTCTCAAAAGTTGAATTTTAATCCATTTGAACAGAACTACTTACCAAATCTCCTGCCTCTAAATTGTATGTTATGTCATCGCTACATATCCTTCTCATTGTTAAAAACTGAGACTTTGGAATATTCTTAGAACTATGCATTGGATGGCAACTACTTGCTTGTAATAAAGAACTTCTATGAAAAGGTTTTTTATATACAATTGTCATTATAGTGCCGTTAATTGTCTTGGTAACTAGAACATCCAAAAAAATTCATATTGAAAAGGTTAAACTGTGCCTCAAACTTTATCCCAGACTTATTTTTATTCAAAAATTCCATAGACATCTTTAACTCATTCAGCCTCCCATCCCAAATTATCCAACACTCACCAAAAAATTAGATGAATCAGTGGATCCAAAAAAAGTATTTGTACCAGCATTCAAAATATACCACTGTTCAAACAATCCCCTTGAAAATATTAGCATAAATAGGGGTAAATTAGCCCCTATAGCCATACCAATGATTTGCAAAAAAAATTCTTTCTGAAAGGAGAAAATATTTTTCTTGATGCTTTTAGTAGCTTCACTAAAAAATCACTAAAGTAAAGCTCATAATCTCCATATTTACTGAAGAAATATTCAACTGCCAGTATTCCCCCTTCAGTTGGGATACTCGTGTATAATGAATTTAAATCCAGTGTAGCTATATATGCTGCATTTTTCTTTTTTTTCTGAATTTCTTGCTTTTTAATACATTCAATGTGCAGTATCATTCAATCTAGCTGGAATTAGATCCAAAAGGGGTTTTAAATAAAACTCCAAAAAAAGTAAAGATCAGTTGCATTAATAACACCCTTCCTGTAACTATAGGTCTTCCAGGAGATGGAATTTTTTTTTTTGATAGATAGATAGATAGATAGATAGATAGATAGATAGATAGATAGATAGATAGATAGATAGATAGATGATAGATAGATATTTTTGAGTGAATAGCACAGATCATATTGCATACTATGCACTGCAGATTTTTTTTATGAATCTTAGACATTGCCTTTTGTATTAAGCTGTTGCGATATTTAAGCTGTAAAGAAAATAGTTAAATCCAAGAAAGTTATATGTTGTTGCGAATTATATCAAAATTCTGCTGATACAGTCACTATTCTAATACATACAGCATTCATTTAATTTGTTGTAGTCTCAGACAAAACTCCACCTTCTTTCAGTTAAAGGCAAATTATAATTATGACATTTCTATGAGTCTAAAGAAAACAAAATTATCATCAAAGAATAATGCTTCTTTTGTTTGTCTTAACTTATTCCAATTAATTTGTTTTTACTCAGTTCAGTGTATTAGCCAAGAAAAAATCCATATCTATTTTAAAGGAATAGGTGGTTTGAGATAACTATGTTCCTGTAAAGTTGGAACAGGTAAATTATATTCATACTGTCTCTCCATACATCCTGCAGGGCATTGGTATAAGACGCTGTGAAGCAAATGGCTTATGGAGCGGAGAAGAACCAGAATGTATGGGTAAGTTGCATGCAAGATTTACAATTTATATACAGAATCATGCTATATGGAGTTCTAATCTTAGCAACAAGGAACAGTTGCCAGGTATTTGAAAATAATTTTGAGAGAGTCATAATTTGGGTTTCGATGCTGTCATTTTTAAAGGCTGTTACATCTCCGTGCAATATGCTAATAAAGCACAAAGTGGCTGTAATCAAAAGAGGACATGTGCTCCCATGTACATACTTACAGATCCTTTAACAAAGCACTATAAATTTAAAGACAACCGAAACATCTGAGAGCCCGCGTATGATTCTAAGTTTGATGCAGATGCTAGTCATTATTAGGATTTTAGAAGAAATAGAGGAAAATAATCTGTAATGTCCTGGTATTTAGTAGAGTTACTGGGATACATTAGCTGCCTAAGAACAATTCACAAATTGCAGAAAGTGAGACAAGAAATCACAATAAATCCATCTAAAAATCATATAAGTATGGGGAAGATGGAAGATTCCAGTGGTCCATAGTAAGTGATAGTATGTAGGCAATGATATCTGTCTAGTCCAATTGGTCTTCATAACCATGAATTTGATAAAAAATTATGCCCTACACCATATTACCATGCAGGTCATCATTAGTCTTTTCTGCTCTTTAATTTATTTGTTACCTCCAATACTGCAGTAGTAATACTTGGTAATCCTAACCCTAACCTTGCCCTGCCCCCAACCTTAACCCAAAACTTTAATTAAAAAAAAAAAAAAACTTCCCGTAAAACTACCACTACACAAGACATACCCAAACACACAAACGCAGAACACAGAGTGCCAAAATCACATCTATCCCATTACCTAACCCCGGCTCTAACGCTAAAATACCCAAACTCACACACAAGCGCATAAGATCTATAACCTTACCTAACACTGACCTTAACTCTAAAATACAAACACACTCACAGGCAACCACAGAACATCTATCCCCTTAGCTAAACCTGACCCTAACCCTAACACCCAAACACATGTACAAACACCCTCACTTCCTTCCTATCCCTGCTTACATGCCTTAATGATACATACCTTAGAAATGTCCAATGTCTGACAGAACAAATGCTCGACAATCTCTACCACCTCTTGCATTTGTCAACCACTTTTACGTTCAACAAAATGCAAGGAAACAAAGAAATATATATATATATATATATATATATATATATATATATATATATATATATATATATATATATATATATATATATATATGGATTCCTATTACAGGAACGAACGTTCACTATTTCGAACTTGTAATAGGAAGCCTCACCTTTGCAAACTTTTGTGTAAGTGCACTTCACCGAAAACACCGCAGCACAGTGGAGGACATAAAAGCAAGCTATGTCCTCCACTATGGTGCGATAGTCACGGACCTTAGGGTTAGGACATGGGTTAGGGTAAGGGGATAGTTAGTAAAGCTATCCCCTTACCCTAACCCATGCTCTAAACCTAAGGTTCATGACTATTGCACCATAGTGGAGGACATTGCTATGTCCTTCACTGCGCTAGATGTCACGACCTTAGGGTTAGGGCACGGGTCATGGTAAGGGGATAGCCCTATGGGCTATTCCCTTACTATGACCCATGCCCTAACCCTAAGGTCCGTGAGTACTGCACAGAAGTTTAGTACAACACCCGTTCGTTGTACTGAACTTCGCATAAGTGCACTTTCGATTAAGTGCACTTTCGCTGCAGTGAGCATTCCATGCACTATTTCGAATTAGTGAAAATTCGATCTGGTGTATGGAACCCATATAGATATATATATATATATAAAAGACAGATGTTTGAAAAATCTTGCATACCTTCTTCATAAGTTAGCAACATTGCATTTATTACACTCATCAGATTTACACTTCATGACTTCTTGATTACTTTCCTTTACCAAAATGATTCTGCTTTCAGTAGCCGGCAAGAGTTTTTGTTTTTAAATGATCTGTTTGGAAAAGACTAGTGAAGATGTAGCTTACAGGTTGGTCTCCCTACTGAATTATTAAGAAAAATGGCCTCCTGTTCTATGGGCTTTGTTTGGCATGACTCAACTGCAGTGATGGCGCGTGGTGATAATGAAAGTGATAGTAACACATGGTGTGAGAATATAAGACTTGTTCACCTTCATATGAAGTGGATTCGCTGCTCCCCCAATCAGGATCCTGCTTACATCTGAAGACCCATTAATATTGACTGTTTCAATAAGTCAGGAAATCTGAAATGTATACGTTAGTGTTCTGGCAGAATTGCTACTGTATGTAAACAGCAGAGGTATGTATAACTTACATATGCATATGAACAATTACACAGGTCTACAACTTGTATTACATCTGAAGCTTTTGGGTTTTACTTTTTCTTATTTGCACTGACTTCACTGCAAAGCAGTAAAATGTAGCATGTTTGGATCATGCTGTATATTGGTGAGTTATTTAATATTTTGCATTCAGGTGAAATGTGTTGGATTAGCATTTTTAATAGTAGCTGATGTCAATGTCTAACATCAGTGCCTACAAATTTAAGAGGAACATAGCAAAAAGTTCAATGTGCATGTAAATTGTAGCACTGAATTATAGGCAATGCACAAATGCAGTGTATATTGATTTTGCTTATATTATGGTCACATAAAGACACGCACTCATGCAGACACATACACACACACACACACACACACACACACACACACACACACACACACACAGTTGTATGTGTATGTGTGATAGATAGAAAAATAGATAAATAAACAGATAGATAAATGCATGCATGTATACATATATAATTACTACAAAATGCCCAGAACCAAGTCAGTGATTTGGATGCAAGGAAAGTAATCAAAAACCACCATAAAATGTCTAGCACTCCAAGGTGATATACAAAATGGGGTTTACTGGAACAATTATTGAGAGAATATGTTTATCAAATCAGTTTCATTGCATACCCACAACTTCCTCGATGCAAAAAAAAATGTATTTAATTGGCAACCAAGACTTTATATTCATTCATATTCAAAACACCCAATCAGGAAATGTATATGCTAGAGCAAACCACAGTAACTGTAAATGGTCATTTAAATCAGGGTAGTAAACAGCTCCTGTTTTGACTGTGCAAAATATTTTTACCCTATTCAAAATACCTTGTGAATATTTTTTGCTCATCATAGAGATGTAGGAAACCATATCAATGCTAGTAAAGTATGACTTAAAAACATGCTTATTTAATATGCTATAGCTTTTCTTGCATCTAACGTCACTCGTGTGCAGAGATCCTTTCTCTAAAAGCATGTATAGTTTGACCACCATAAAAATATCATAGAAACACTCAACCGGATAAACCACATATCTATTGTTGTGTGTAATCAGAGAACAAATGTAAATGAAAGCTGTTGAATTTTTAGTAGAAAATGATTTTGCTTCCAAAATGAAAGAACATTTTTTCCATAATCCACAAATTTTCTTAGCCACCATATCAGTCACATGAGATATTAAAGTATGTTAGTCATTTTCTGAAGCATTTTTGCTTTACAATTTATTTAATTTCCAGTTACATTTTCATAACAAGAGATTTTGCAAAAAAAATGAAGAATGTTCATCATTCGCACTGCTTTAGTAGCCCTTAGGCTATACTGATTCCGCCCTCTGACTGCTAATTGGCTCATCTCCAGGAGGAAAATCAGTCAGAATGAAACTTTCTTCAGTACTTTCTTGCCTTCTCGAGAAGAAGCATCTCTCGGACTTCACTGAAGCAATCAGCTAAGAGCTTTATTTCTGGCAGATAAGTCCCTAGTGGGGAACCCCTCCAGTAAGAAATCATTATCTTTTTAAGAAAAAATATTATTTTATCTCTTTTTTGACTAAAAGTGGTATTCCCTTTTAAAGAAACACAGTATTTTTTTTCACAATATTGGACGTTCCTTTCAGAAACAGATATTTTTGGCTTAGAATATGTACTATCGTATTTGGGGTTAATTTTGTGAAAAATTGTATACTGCTTTTATAAACATTGAATTTGTTGGGACAGACAAGTTTATGAAGGAACAGGCAGGAAATCATGGGTCACTGAAATGCTTGTGCTCACTTTGTGATAACCTACCTACCATTTTGATTCTGTCAGTGTGCATGCGAGTGTTTGAACAGTACTAACAGGGGAATTCTGTTCTACTTTTATTTTGTGTAACCAAAGAGACTGGGGAAAGTGTTGTGAGTGTAACTGTACAGCTTATAAACATTCATTGGCAACTTGCCTTCACTGCAGGAATGTTTACCACGTCTGACACATCTTCCCCAGTTGCAGCATATATACTCAGCCTGGTCCAGCTGTGTCTTCAACCACAGTGCCTAGAAATAAAACATCAGTTCACAAGGAGTCCTTGCCATTGTTGTGGACTCAGACCATTCCACAATCAATAGTAGGTGAACATGCAGTGGTCACTGGATGCTCTTCAGGCCATTCACTTTCCTCTCCAGCTTCCACTGTTGTAGTCCCTTCAACTAGCTTGGAATGGGGGTCAACTAAGTCCACTTCAGCTGTTCCACTGTCTGTTATGGGCATGGAAAAAAACATATTATCTGTGTCTGGGAAACATTCCAGGAGATTCTTCTTAAGCATCCGAAGCAAGAGACCATTAGAAAATATGATTTCCCTCCTTTGAGCTGGTCCTCTTCTGCTGGAACTCCTATTAAGAAAGGACAAAAAGTTAAACATTGTTCTTCTGATGAAGTTATTACTATTAAAAAAGATAGTTCCTTACCTTGGCTTGATAGGCATTACAGGCAGTGAATCCTGGTATACCAAGATGGGAATTCCCTGTCAAATGTTTCCTGAGGAAACAAGATCTGATGATTCTAACTTGGTCAGAGACTGGATTTCTTCCCCTGCAGATTCTCAAGCCCATCATTCAGATTGTGAGGAAGACTTTAGTTCTCATTGTCCTTTGGAGATATTTTCTTTTGCTCAGACCATTGCACGGATGACTGAGTTATTTTTATGGGAATATGAGCTGTGGAGATATTATAGTACATTACAAATAGATACTCCTCGTTCCTCTCCCATCCCCCATACTGCCAGCCTTGGATGATGTGTTGAATGCTACCTGTAGTCATACTGATACCCAGCCATCAGGCCCTAAAAAGCAGATAATCTATATAAGGTACTTCAGTTTAATACATTTCTTTTCTCTCACCTTAAGTCAGAACCTACTGCCATTTCACCTGTGTCTCATACTAAGAAACGACTGGTGCTCAATGCCAACCTTTCACCTGGTGATAATGGGGGTAAAATGTTGGACCATATAAATAAGCAAATTCTTCTTCTATTTTAGCCTTTAGAATTCTGAATTAACAAGCATATATGTGGAAATTTATGCTATTTTGCACGGACAGTCTGAAGGAATTGACTTCTACTCTTCCTACAGAAGAAAACTCCTTTCTGAACCAAACTATTTCTACCCTGTCCCAGGTATCTAAACATGCTTGGAAGAGTGTTTATGACTGTGTAGATACTGTGTCTAAAGCCACTGCTACTGCTACAGTATTAAGAAGCTATTTTTGGATAAGTAACCAAAAGTTTGCTGAAGAGGTAAAGTCATAATCTTGGCTTCAGCTTAAGATTAGGAAGTATTGTTTGACTCTTCTGCCACCCAGGTTCTCAAACTATACGATGAAAGAGGGAAATTTAATTCAGGGAGTTTCTAAGATATTTCATATAGCCCAATGCAAAGCTTTTAAGCCTCCTACAAAAAATACAAATAAACAAAACCAGTGTTTTTTTAAGAAACAAAATGCAAAAAAGACATGGCAGTAGTGTAACAACAATAAAAACAGGGGTCTTTTCAGAACACAAGCACAGGGTCTGTATCAGAAGATTGAAACTCCAAAAGAGCGAACGCTCTTCAATCAAATGATATTACCCGAAACCACACAATATTGAATGTACGGAACAGTGATTTTTTTTCCCAGGGAAACAAATTGCTGCTCCAAAAAAAAAAAAACAAAATCCAAAGACAAAATAAAGTGGGTAGCTTCACCCCCCCCACCCCCACTTAAATATACCAACTCCAAGATCGCACCATAGTGGAGGAAACAGCAAGTCCCGACAACTGCCCAGCAATTTTTTTTCCTGGGAAAAAGTCTCTGTTCCGTACGTTCGATATTGTGTGCTTTCGAGCATTAGCGTTCAATTAAAGAGAGTTCGCTCTTTTAGAATTTCAATCTTCTGATATAGACCCCAGGTACAGACCAACAATACATAATGACTATACAAGCATTCTTTACCCTTTTCCCTCTGCTATGGCCAAAATCTCTACAAAGTTACCCCAAAATCTAACCCTCAACATTTCCCTTTGGCAAAAGATTGTTTCAGATTCCTGAGTGTTAAACATGGTGCAAGAGAGTTACAAATGGCACTGGATACAGAGACCTCATTTCAGATGAATACCTTCCCATCCTCTAAACCAAACAGAATTTTTTTCCTCTGTTTTTTTTCAGTCTTTACACACCCAGGGTGTCATAGAACCAGTTCCTTTAAGTCAAAGGGGCAAAGGCTTCTATTCCAAAATGTTTCTGGTACTAAACAAATAGACCTCTTGGAGGCAAGTACTAAATATTTCATTTTTAAATCTCAATGTGAAAATTCCAAAGTTCAGAATGTTGACCTTACAGAACCTGTTGCCCCTTATTCCTCTCATGAGTTACTTGCTAACTTTAGACCTAAAAATGCTTACTGCCATATTCCCATAGCTATAGGCTTCATGAGGTTTCTACAGTACTCGTTTCTTGAGTCATTTCATCAGTTCTCTGTATTACCCCTTGGTTTATCTAAAGCTCCAGTGGTATTCATAAAATGTCTAGCCCCAGTCATAGCTTATTGCAAACTGAATGGCCTTCACTTCTTTCCTTATTTAGATAACTTATTCTGCAGTCTTTATCTATATATCAAAAGTTCTTAACATAGGTTGTATCTCTTGTGACCAACTTGGGTTTCCAGATAAGTACTGCATTCTCCTCCTTAACTTTAACTCATAGGATTGTGTTTCTTGGCTGCCTTCTAGATATCTCTATCTGGATTTTTTCCTAAACTTCTTCAGTCAGTCTCACACTTCTGCAAGAGAATTTCTGGGATCCTGGGATTCATGGATTATACGATTCTCATGATTCCTTTTGCCAGATTCCAAATTAGAAATATACAGTGGTTTACAAATGGACCCAGTATTTGCATTTCCTGGACTATCAAATTCCATTTTTGGGATTTATAAAAAGGGAGCTGTATTAGTGAATACAACATATTCAATGAAACCCAGGTCTCCCCTTCTCACTTAGAGCACAATCCAATCTGTCATTACAGATTCATCAGATTTTGCATGGGGAGCAGTTTCCAGCCTGTAAAAGTGAAAGGTGTGTGAAATCCTTTAGACCATAGAATATTAACTTAAAATAGATGATGGCAGTGATCCATGCCTTGAAGTCTCTCCATCACCTTTGGTCCCCAGGACTTCTTCAAGTGATTACAGACAATACAAGAGTCAGGTGGCATATAAGCAGGCAGGGAAGGTATAGTTTTCTATACATGTTATCACGAATAGCTTGGGAGTTAGCTTTTCAGCATTCCTAAACTTTCTAAACATCTTACATTTTATCAGAGCAAATTATAATGTCAGACAAGCTGAGCATAACCAGGACAGACCCTCACAGAAGGAGCTTGAACAAGGGGGGGGGGGGGTCTTCCAGGAATTGATTCAGTTGTGAGGAACACCTTATATAGATCTGTTCACCTCCTTTAAAAACAAACAACTAAACAAGTTTTGTTATAGGGCTCCTTGCAAGCAAGCAAGCCTGGAAGATAGATGCTTGTTCATTTCCTTCGAAGGGAATACTCCTTTTTGCCTTAACACCATTTCCAGTAATGTCTAAAGTAATTCTAAAGATTCAAAAGAATACCCCAAAAATAATTGTGGTGACACATTTCTGGCCAGGTCAACAATGGTTTACCTTTCCTATGGAACTGGCCAAGTGCAATTACCTCAAGCTTACTGACAGACTGGATCTACTCACAGAGGACATGGGGAGTTTGATCTACTCCAATATCAATCATCTTCATCTGACTGCCCGCATGATTAATTTTAATACTTTCTATGCACTTATTTCATGTGCATCAGGTACTGAAGGAGGCGAGAACATCTGCTACTAGGAACTCCTGTGTTGGTACATGGAAGCAGGTTTCTAATTGGTGTCTAGCCAATAACTAGGGCTCCATCAAGGACTTTGTACTGCTGGTGCTCAAATGTTAGTTACTTTCTTCTGGCCTTACTTAGTTCACTCTAAAGGTTCATCTTGGAGCCATTTCAGCAATTGATCCTCTTTGTTTTCTGCTTGTTGTTCATCAGTTTCTGAAAGGAGTTTTACACCTGAGACCTCTTTGTAAACAGGTTGCTCCAACATGGGATCTCAACTATGTGCTGGAAAAATTAACAATGCCACTTTTTGACCCTGCTCATCAAGCTGATTTAAGGTTCTTGACTTGGAAAACTCAACTCATCACACATGTAGCCTAAATGAAATTTTGTGTATCAGCTCAATTCTTGAGATTACAAAGGAAAGTAAAACAACACATACAAGTAGAGGAATAAACATAACTAACAAATACAATACTACTCCCAATATATGCAAGAAAGAACAGAGACATTTACCAACACTCATATACAAAAAAAAATAGAAATACCGTCCCCTAAGTTAAATTAACTATCCTATCTAAAGTAAAACAAAACACACTACAGATTGAAATGCCTAAATTATTTGTGTAATATTGCACTTAAGTGGGTTAAATAATACTGACTATGGATATAATAAATAAATATTCCACTTACTTGAAATATATGTAAGTATAAATTGCACAAATAAATAAAAATTGACTTATGTGTCCAGATCCCTGGGACTAGTGCTCAAATTCAGAATTCTAATCACTGTAGGGTATGAACTGTTACTGAATTTTGTAGTCCTGCAGCGGATGCTGCAATATCTGCTGCCTGATGTCAGATGCTTAAACAGTCCATGTGCAGCATGCATGTTGTCCTGTATTATGTTGGTGGCCTTTCAGATGTTTCTTGCAGAATAAAGATGCTGTATCAATGGAAGACTGGAACCTGCTACCTTCTCTGCAACCCTCATCACTCTTTGTAGCACCTTCCTCTCTGTAACTGTGGAGCCTCCAAACCACACTGTGAAGTTGCTGGTAACGATGCTCTCTATTGCACCTCTAAAGAAGGTGGAGAGAATATGAGGAGGAAGCTTAGCTTTTTTCAGCCTTCTTAAAAAGTGGAAACACTGGTGGGCTTTCTTGACCAGTTGGCTGGTGCTTCCTGACCACGAGAGATCTTTTGATATGTGTATACCCAGGGATTTCATACTCTTAACCCTCTCCACACTCTCACCATTGATCATGAGTGCTGGGTGGTTTGTTCTTTGCCTGAAGTCAATGATAACCTCTTTGGTCTTGCTTACATTCAGGTCAAGATTTCTTCTGTCACACCAACTGATCAGCGATGCCACCTCCTCTCTGTATGCCCTTTTATCCTTGCTTGTGATGAGCCCCATGACTGATCAGCAAACTTGACGATATGGTTGGACATGTGCTTAGCATAGCAGTCGTGAGTCAGAATAGTGAATAACAGTTGGCTGAGAACACATCCCTGTGGAACCCCGGTGTTAATCATGATGCACTTTGATATCTTCTTACCTGAACACATCCTCTGTAGTCTTTCAATCAGGAAGCCCAGGATCCAGTTACAGAGATGCTTACTGATTCCTAAATGTGCCATCTACATATATATAGATATATATATATATATATATATATATATATATATATATATATATATATATATATATATATATATATATATATATATATATATATATATATATATATATATATATATCTCCTCCCTCTTAGTTATTTACAAGACTTTAGGATTTTATACTATTTCTAATATAGTAAATCTCTAGCTAAAAACCTACAAATAGTGCACCTTGCATGTGCTGTGTTGGTAAGAACAATGGTATATCTCTACAAATGAGCTAGTGTAGCTAATTTCTAGAGATATACCTTTTATAACGTAGGGCAATTCTGTTAAATTACCATAGTTGGTAATTAAAATCTTTACCCCTTTTCTTCTCTCTTTCTTTCTTTCTGCCTTAATTTAAAAATAAAAACTTTTTATAGTTATGTTGTTGCTTTTTATTGATCATTTGCCATGTCAGATAAACCTACAGGATTTAAAAAAATGCACTTCTTGTGGGCATAAAAAGTAGGCCGTGGTGGTGCAGTGGTTAGCATTGTCACCTTACAGTAAGCAGTTCTCTGGTTCAATTCTCAGCTGGAGCGCCTTCTGTGTGGAGTCTGCATGTCCTCCCTGCAGTCAAGTGAGTTTTAAAGACATGTAGGTAGGTGTGTGTGCATGTGCCTTTTGTGAAGGTCATATGCCGGGCTGGCAGCTCGACACCATAAAAACATCACTGCCAATCAATCTGCAGACCAGTTATCCACTGTGGTGACACCTAATTGGAGAAGCAGAAAGACATTGCTTACTTCTTGTGGGCATAAAATCTCCAATTCATATGCCTACAAGGAGTGTGTTTACTGCCTTGGACCTGGGCATTTGGACACTTCTTGTTCAGTATGCTCTACTTTCAGTCTTAGGGCCTTAACAAGTAGGTGAAACAAACTGATATTAAAAGGTGTACTGTCAGCTACTTCTTCTTCTGGGAATCAAACCCCCTCCAAATCTAGCAAGTCAGGTCCCTTGGAGTATAAGAAATGCTCTTCTCTGAGGTTTCTAAGTTCTTCATTGGAGCCTCCAGCAAAAACAAGAAAAATTTGATATTTGGTATTGTCAGATCCGAAGATTTGATCCTTGGATCCAAACCATCGTATCAAAAGATTTTGGCTCCTATTGTTATTTCATCATCTCCTTTAACAACACCTTTGGATTCTAAGTCCTCAGATCTGCAGACTACTACATCTCATAGAATTCGTACTCCAGAATTCCATATTAAAATCATACTGTCCACCCTGCATACTCAGTTGTTTCAGATTCTCAAGAAATACTCCAGATCTCCATCCACAACTTCTTCTAGGTCCTCCAGAAGTTTATCAAAAGCAAATGCCACTAGGATGATGCAAAAATTTCTCAGAGCTCAGATCCAGATGGAGATCTTACCAGCTCCACCCCCTGCTGGATCCATGAGTATGCCTATGACATCCAGATTCATTCTATGATCTGATCTGTCCAGTGGTTTCAGAGTCTCAGGAGCTGAAATCCTCAAGAGGTACAGTGTCAGAGCCGAGGAAAGTTTATTTTTTGACTCTGATTATATCCTTGATTAGTTGTGCTCCAATACACTTGGATCAGAATGGGACCCAGAGCTGAAGTATTGGCGTCAGATCTGAGGGGATAGGTTCAGCTCCAATTTTGTCAGATTTGCCCTTCCTCTCAGAGCCTCAGCCCTGGACATGTCAGATCTGGTTCCTTCCTCAAGTACAGATCTGACAGCAGTCGAGACCTACCTTTGTTGAGAGTTTCAGCTCTGAGAGGGCAGGTCAAAGCATCTCCAGGTCCATCAGCTTTTGAGGTAGTGGAAAGCACTTTTTCTATTCCAAGAGATCTGCCCTTTCGGTTTTTGGATTCTATCCATTTTCTCTCATTGGTTCCAAGCTCTGAGTCAATTAGACCTATTCCACAGGGACAGCCAGTTCCAATAAGTACTCAACCAGTTCCAGTAGAGGAACTTCCCCTCTCTTCCAACACCTCCCCTGATCATCCCACAGAGGAGTTGCATTGGAAGAGAATGTGCAAAAAGAGACATACTGACTCCCAGATGGAGTCACTGATGGAGGACACCAATTTTGATAAAGGAAAAGGGCCCACCAGATCACCAGCAGATGATATCTCCTTTGAAGATATTTTAGAAATCATAAAACAAAAAGGTGGCTGATCTTCCCAAACCTCCTCTCCAGAAGAATTGGTATTTTTTGAAGCTTTTGGTTCTGACCCATCCATGTCTTGGATGAACTTATTAATTTAGTTTCCTGCCAGACTTGGAAGGAACTGGGCACAGCTGAACCAATCATAGGATCATAGGAAGTTACTAGGCTAATAGCCTCAGGGCCCTTACAAGCCTAGCCAACTTCAATCCATATTCCCAAGGGTATTTGATGCAAGCAGACACTAAAATCAACACCTGTTGCCCCATCTGAGAGGAACACAAGTGGAACCCCCCCCACCCCCCCCACCGAGTGAATTTCCAGTTACCCATTCTATCATTCAAATTATGCTTAAATAGGGCAGATACATTTTTAGCCCCACCAACAGACAGGCTCCCCTGGAGCAAAGGAGTCCCGAGCTCTTCTGTCCATTTGCCATACAGGGAGTCTGGGGTATTGGACAGATTTGGAAAGGCAGTCTTTGCCTTGGCAACATTTGCCCCAAGTTCACTAAACTACTTGGTACACTTTACTAGACTTCAGACAGATTTGACCAAAGAGCTATCAAATACTGTCTCATAGTCCATGTTTGCAGAGGACTTCAAAAGAACACCCTTGAAACCGGCCACTTTCTTATCCATATCCAGTGCTTTGATGAGGTTGATCTCTCACACAGAGGAAGGTACCTCATGAGCAGCTGCTTCAGGAAGTGCCACAAGGAGACATGCCTGGATGCAGCTATGGAATTTTGTGGGGCCTTTTAAGATGTCTTTTATCAATGCACCATTCAATGTCACTTCCTTGTTTTGGGGCATCAGTAAAAGGGATGCTTACCCACAGCGAGCAAGATGGAAAGACTCTGTCATGGGAATCAAGTTTTTTACCCCTCACTGAACCTTTTCCACTAATCAGAGAGATAGTAAAAAGATGTGGATCTAAAAATCTCAGGGACCTTTCCAAGACCCAAGCTATTGATAATTCCTCCAGAGGCAGTGGACAAAATGCTAATGGAGGTTGTCACCCTAGAGGCAGAGAAGGCCTGCAGAATCAGGGTCTCAGTGATTCTTTTCCAGATAGGTCCTTCCAGCACTCAAGTTCCATCCAACTGTCTAACTCTGGAGGCAGTCAGGGGGCATCTGTCCTTGCACCCAGATGCCTGGAAAAATATAACACAAGATTCATGAGTGCTAAGAATAATATCCAGAGGTTATTACATACCATTTTTCCTAACCCCATCCCCCCAAAGAAAGAAGCTTCCTGATATTCCCCTCAGTCAAAGGAAGGCAGCAGCACAGATAATCCAAAAGCTGCTAGAAAAAAAGAGTCATCCAAAAGGTCCCATCAGACCAAATAGGATTTGGAACATATTCACACTTCTTTTTAGTGCCCAAGACAACAGGGGACCTCAGACCCAGCTTGGAACTTAGCAATTTGAATCAGTACCTGAAGAAATCAAACTTCTGAATGGTCATGGTACAGTCCATCCTACCCTTTCTTCACAAGGATAATTGGATGTGAAATAGACAAGCCCTCCAGAAGACACTTACAGTTTCAGCTGGGTGCCAGTTATCACAAATTCAGAGCCCTGCCCTTTGGACTCACCACAGCCCCCAGAGTGTTTACCAGATATATGGCTGTGGTGGCACTGGCAGTTCACTTGAGATTAAAAAGATTCCAAGTGTTTCCTTATCTGTATGACTGGCTCCTCACTGCCCTCTCCAACCATCTCCTTCTCCATGAAAGTGACGATTTTCTACAGATTTGTAAGTCATTGGGTATAACAATAAACTATGCCAAATCAAACTTAACACCAGTCCAGAGCCTATAGTTCATTGGTACTCTTTTGGTTATGACAACAGAGGCAGCATGTCTAGCTCCTCATCTCATTTCCACTATCAGAAGTCAAATTCATCTTCTTCTTTTCCATCCATCTCCTACAGCAAGATCAGTACTTCAAGCACTAGCTTCCATGGCAGCAGCCATTGTATTACTTCCTTTGGTACATTTCTTTATGCAAGTTTTCCAATGGACTTTAGCTGTGCAGTAGTCCATGCTGCATCAACTCCTATCTTTTCCAGTCAAGCTTACTCTGATTTGCAAACAACACATCCATTGATGGATCCACTTGGATGATATTCATCTAGGCTGGCCCTTTGCTCTACCTTCCCCAGTGGCCACAGTGACCACAGATGCTTGCCACCTGGGGTGGGGTGGGGGCATTTCCAGAAAGAACGGTCTAAGGCATGTGGTCCCCTGTGATCCTCATTGCCCCTATTTGACCTTGGCAAGTATGGTTCCCCTTCCTATAGTCTCACCATTCTTATTCTCCATAGATACTGGAGCCAACTCTGGATCTCCTCTCTCTCATCCTTCTGGAATCCAGCATCCCAACATACAGGCCCTCAAGCTAACTGCATGGTTTCTGCAATTCCAGTAGTGGATAGACAGCCCAAGCTGTCTTCCCCGTATGTGATATTATTTTGGCTTCTTGAAAAGAATCTTCCAAAAAATTATACAAGTGTTAGTGGAAAAGATTCTCCCTTTGGGCTCTCAGTAATGAACCTGATCCTTTCTCACCTCCAGTTTATGTGAGCCTTCAATTTCTAGCAATTCTTTTTAAAGAAGGAGTAAGTTTCTCTATGATTAAACTTCAGCTGGCAGCAATTTCTAATTTTCACACAGGGAAGAAAAATATTAGCTGGCTTCATCCAAATTATACAAGACCTTTATTTTATTTATTTATTTATTGACATTTGTTAACTGGGTTTGTCCAACTGGGCTTGTGGCCCATTTTCAGTGGTGACCCGAGGAGAAAAGCTCCAAGACAAAAATACAGTTTACAGAAAAAGTAAGTAACATATTTGCAAATAGTAAAATACATAAACCTAAAGGATACAATTGCTTAAAATGCATTATACAAGGAAAAAACCTAGTTGTCAAAAAGTATGCAGAGTAACAAAAATATATACATATTTACAGCAAGTTTAAAATTCAACAGTGGTGTTTAAAGAGCTAGGGCTAGTAACCATAGTCTGTGGGGGAAAAGCCATGTGCATGGGGGGGGGGGGAGGAGATGAGGGCAGGGGAGTTAAGTTGGGGCTTGACAAAGCCAGGCTTTGGAGTTAAAAAGATGAAGTTTGAGTTTCTCTTTGAAGTGGGATGTGTGTAAGCTACAACATAAGTATCTAGGAAGTTTGTTCCATATTTGGGCTACTGAGTACTTATATAGGAGTTTACCCACTGATTTTTTGGGGATAATATATATGTAGCAGTTCTTGGTTTGATGTACGAAGAGTATGAGGTGGGGAATAGATAGAAATGAAGGAAGACAGAGCAGGGAAGCTGAAGGTTTATAGAGAATGGTATGTAACATTTGAAGTTGCGATAACAGCAATAAATGGGGGAATTCAAGCCATTGTAGAGAGTTTAGAGCTAGGCAGTGATGAGTATTATATGGAGAGTCAGTGATAAATCTTGCTATCTTATGATAGGTTTGTTTATTTGAATATTGGTGAGCACTGCGGCTGCGTAAAGTAGGGAGGGGAGGAGAAAAGCTTGAGCAATGGTGAGTTTGGAGTTGATAGTTAAGAATTTTCTATTGCAGTACAGTAAGCCAAGTTTTTGGTTGTTTTTTTTTTTTTTATGCACTGTAAAATGTGCAAGTTGAATTTGAGTTCATCATTAATAATGACCCCTAGCAGTTTGGTGTGGGATTCTGGTTTAATAGAAGTGTTATTTGAGGAAGTAATAGCAAAGGAGGATTTGTGATGAGCTAATGACCGAGGGAGAAATAGTAGGAGTTTGTTTTTTTGGGGGTTGAGAATGAGTAGGTTGGTTGATAACCAGTGTTCTGTGGATAGGAAGACCTGTTGATTGAGGTCATGGAGTTCAGAGATGTTGCTGGAGATAGAGATTAGTGTTGAATTGTCTACATATTGGATGAGAGAAGATGTTTTGAAAGCTGTATAAAGATCATTGGTGAAGATATTAAATAGGAGAAGACCTAGGATGGAGCCTTGAGGGACCCCTGTTGGGACAGCGAAGAAAGGAGAGGAAGAAGAGAGCCATTTGTCCAATTGCTGCCTACAAGATAAGTAACTGGTAAAAGTAACCTTTCTGAAAGGTGTTTTTCTTTTAAGATCTCTGATAACGGATCCATCCCCACCTTGGGATCTGATAGTTGTGCTACAAGGTCTAGCTCAGAAACCTTTTGAACCTTCAGCTAGAACTGATTTAAAATTCCTTTCACGGAAAGCAATTTTCTTAGTAGCCATTATGTCTGCAAAGAGAATATCCGAACTCCAGGCTCTTTCTTCAAAAGCACTGTACATCATTTTTCATTAAGACAAGGTTACCTTATGGACAAACCCTTCTTTTTTACCAAAATTGACTTCTGAAAACAACAGTAACTAATTAATTCACTTACCAGTCTTCTTTCCAAAATTTTCCAATAAAGGAGAATACATGCTGCATCTCCTTGATGTGCACATTCAGTTACATTTTTATCTTCACAGAACAAAACAAATTAGAAAATCAGACCAACTATTTGTCTCTTTTTCATTAAAAAGGCTGGGTTGTCCAGTCTCTAAAGTCAATCTAGCTAAATGGATTATGTACTGTATTTCTTGGATTTACTTTCAACAAGGCATGACCCCACCTAAACATCCCAAGGCTCATTCAACCAGATCCATGGCTGCTTCCTCTGCTTTTTAGTCAAGGACATCTGTTGATGATATTTGCACTATAGCTACCTGGTCCAATGCTCATATCTTTGTAACTCATTACAAATTACACATTATTTCTAGAAACACAGCTGCCTTTATATCCGTCCATGGGGGCCACCCAGGATCAACGTAGCTGGGGAATCTGTCCATGGGTGAAAGAAGAATGAAAAGGACAATATCAGATTTAAAAGTTATGCACTCACTATAACTAGGCATCTATATATCCCATTTTAATTCTTCCTCATCTTTCCTCCCGTTCATTTTTTTTTTGGAGAGACCTATAGTATTGTTTTTGGGACTTACAATTCTGGGTCTGAGCCCTTCCTTTTCTGTCAGCTGTACATGTCTCTATTTAGCTATAGGAGTCTATGGCAGCAAACTCAGTCTAATGCAATGGAGATAGAATAGTGCATTATGGGAAGAGGAAGGAGCTTGAAAGCTAGATACAAAGTCTGGAATATGCAGCCAAGTTGGATCCGAGGTTCTGATTGGAACCCATGGGTTGAGGAATAAAGAAAATGGACAACACAGATGCCTAGTTATGGTGAGTACATAACTTTTAATTTTATATTAGTACACAATTTAGGAAATATCCCCAGCATTAATTTCCATATTGACCAAGAGTCGTTGCCACATAGCTATAATATTCTTCAAGTATCAGTTAGTTAAGTTAGCACTGTATATTCCCAGCTTGTGAATATACAATTGTAACTATGGTATACCTTACATATAATTTACACTTATATAATACAGTTACCACATGTATAATGCATGTTGGAAATAGGTATATTGTTATTGTGAATGCTACTTGTAAATGTTGTATTATGTTTGGTAGTTTACTGAATGTTTGTTGCTGATGGTTTTATATGATTTAATGTACTAGTTTGTTTTTCACCATTTATGTTTTTTATTTATATCAGTCATTTGCACTTGGTGTGTGAATGATGTTTAAGTGTTGTACATATGCATAATATGTATGATTGCAAAGATTTCTCTTTTCCAGCCGCAATGTATTAATATTCTCAGATTAATAACAAAAGATGTATTGTTTTTGTTACCCTGTAACTGCGTTTGACTGTATACAATTTTCATTTTCAATTGGGATGGTGACATTTTAAGCTTGTACATTGTATGCATAATATTCTCTACTACAATATAGTGTATACAAAATACAGAGTATATGGAAGGATAACAAGGACTCATGAGTCATTTGCCCATTATAGTTGAACATATTTTTATTGCACCTCTGTATCTGATTTTAAGACATTCAAACAGATGTATGAGTTGAAATAGATTTATTTTTAACCGCTTGCCATAACAAATTGAGTTAAAGAGGCAGGAAGGTACAGTACAGTCGTATACACTTACCATAAATGTAGATGTTCAAGTGTATTCACTGTTGCAGTCATTACATTTGGGTAATCTGCTGGCAGGTTGCCCTCAGTCGGTCTGATTAACAAAGTCTTGGGTCCTGCGTCAGTTGCTGTCACTTCCATGACGTCAGGTCGTCAGGGGTATAAAACATGCAACCAACGCCATTACATTCGTTTTTCTTGCCCCAGATGTCAGGTGCCCCCCAAATGGGGAGAAAATAAAATTAAAAACACAAAAAATAAACCTCCAACCAAAAACAAATAACCAAAAGGGCTTTTAAGCACAGTGAAAGAAAGTAGAGGTATAGCCAGAGAAAAATAGGGGGCTTGAGGGAGGGTAACCAGGACTGCAACAGTGAATACACTTGAACATCTACATTTATGGTAAGTGTACACAACTGAACTTTGTTCTTTGTATTTCACTGTTGCAGTCATTACATTTGAGTAGATTCCTAAAGCTAAGGTTGGGTGGAGGGAATTATACAGCATTAGGACCAGCTATAAGGCCATGCAGGACAGCAATGGCAAAGCCAGCTCTGGATTTAGAGAAAAGTGGTAAATGGTAATGTTTGGTGAAAGTATGAACTGAGCTCCAGGTAGCAGTTTCTAGAATGTCCCTGGTAGGAACACCTCTTAGAAAGGCTGTTGAAGTAGATGCAGCCCTGGTGGAATGGGATCTGATCCCCTGGGGAATAGTTTTTCCATGGTGCTTATAGCAGAAATTAATACAATGACTTATCCATTTGGAAATGGTTTGCTTTAAAATAGCCTTTTCCTCTGCTCCTGCAGCAAATGCTACCAGCAGTTATTCAGATTTAATTTGAGATTTAGTCCTGTTTAAGTAAAATCTAAGTTGTCTGTATGCATCCAGTGAATGCAGAATCCACTCCCCCTTGTTCTGTGGATTGGGAAAGAAAGGTGGCAAATGAATGGTCTGATTAAGAGCCACACTGGATACCACCTTAGGCATGAAGGATGGACTGGTCATGAGAGATACCCTGTCCTCATGAAAAATGATGAAAGGCTCCACTGCCATAAGAGCCTGTAATTCGGAAATCCTTCTAGCTGAAGTGACTGCTAAAAGGAAAGCTGTTTTCCAGTAGATAAATTTTAAGTCTGCAGTAGCAGCTGGCTTGAAAGGAGGGAGAGTGAGTTTCTCCAACACAAAATTAAGGTCCCAGGCAGGGGTTGGAGCTCTCCTGGGTGGTCTTCCGTTTTTGGCCCCTTTGAGATACTGCTTTAGCAGAGGATGAGAGAAGAGGGGAGGTTCTGTGTTGTAATGAGCTGAAATGGCTGAGGCATGGATCTTTATGGAAGAAAAGGACAGGCCCTTGTGAAGCATCTCAGTTAAGTATTGCAAAATCTGAGGAATGTTGGGCACTGCTGTGCTTATCCCTTGAAATTGATTCCAGGCACAGAATCTTTTCTATTTGTCAGCATAGGTCTTCTTGCCTCCAAAATGACATCCATCACAGGTTTGCTGAGGGATGCTAAGGGTGAATTTAGGTGATTAGCCACGCTGCAATATTCAAAGTCTGGAGCTAAGTGTGCAGAGTTCGGTTGTTCTGCTGAGACAGTAAGTAAAGTGTCTGAGGGAGGTGCCATGGTGGAAGGTGTAACACACTGCACAGGAGTGGGTATCAGTGTTGGCGAGGCCAGTCTGGAGCAATCAAAATCAGTTTTGGTTTGTCCTGTTTGACTTTTAGAACTTTGGACAGCAGAGGCAGAGGGGAAAAGGCATAGACTGGTAGTTTTTTTCCAGCTGAAGCCAGAACATCCACTTTCCAGGCTTTTTTGTGATGAGTTGTTGTGCAAAATTTGTCCAACTGATAGTTCTGGGGTGAGGCAAAAAGATCTATGTCTGGGCTCCCCATTTGTGTATCAACATGTTGAAAATCCATGGTTGCAGTTTCCATTCGTGAGGGTCCATGAGATTTCTGTTTAGTTCGTCTGCCAGAGTATTCAGCTCTCCTGGTAGGAATTGAGCTTGTACTTGTACTTGATAGGTCAAAGCCGTGTTCCACAATGCCATGGCTAGTCTGCAAAGGGGTAGGAGTGTGTACCCCCCTGCTTGTTTATGTACCACATAACTGTGGTGTTGTCTGTCTTTATCAGTAATTGTCCTGGATGAGGGTAGTCCTTGAAGGCTGTCAGTGCATTCTGTACAGCTAGCATTTCTTTTTGATTTATGTGAAGGTGCATTTGATTTGGGCTACATTTTCCCTGAATGCACTTCCCTGCCAGATGAGCACCGCATGCATAGTCTGATGCGTCTGTAGTTAGGGTTTGGGCGGCAGGAGGTAGTGTGAATGGCAGTGCCTTGTTCTGGTGGCAGGCCCCTGCCCACCATAGGAATTCTAGGTGCAGGCAAGGTACGATAGGAATCATTGTTTCCAGGCTGTGACAATGCTGACTCCATAGACTTTTTAAGTACCACTGAAGTTTCCTCATATGCAGTCTTGCATATGGAATTAGAAGAATGCAGGAGGCCATGAACCCAAAGGCTTGCAATATTTGCCTTGCAGAAAGCAGGGTTTTTGTGGCCACCTGTTTGAAGTAGGTCACCAAATGAATTTGCTTCTATGGCATAAGGAAAGCCATCTGGGCAGTTGTATTCAAGCTTGCACCCAGGAGTGTAATTTTTTGAAAGGGTACCAGTTGTGATTTATTTTCATTGATAGTGTGCCCTAGACAAGATAGAACCCCTTTTACAAACACCAGATGTTTTAGAAGAATGTCCTTGTTTTCTGCCTGAATTAGACAATCGTCCAGGTATGGATATATTTGAATATTTCTTTGCCTGCAAAATGAAATTACTGGAGCCAGGCACTTTGTAAAGACCCTGGGTGCAGTAGATAAGCCAAAGGGCAGTGCAGAGAACTGGTAATGCAAGTAGCTTGCTTTAAAGCGGAGGTATCTTCTGCAAGATTCCCTGATTGGGATATGCAGGTAAGCCTCTTTTAAATCTAGAGTTGTCAACCAGGCATCTTTGCCTAGCATAGGAAGTAACTGGTGAAGAGTCAGCATCTTGAATTTTGGAATGTCCAGAAAGGTGTTTAGAGTACATAAGTCCAGAATTGGATGCCATGATTTGTCTTTTCTGGTTACCAGGAAAAGTCTTGAATATAAACCTTGTCCCTTTTCCTCTTCTGATACTGGTTGAATAGCCCCCATGCTCATGAGGGAAAGTACTTGTTTCTGGGCCTCTGTCCACTGATTTGGGGGCAGGTCTGGCCATCCATTTGGAATTGGCAACGTGTGGAAATGAAATCTGTATCCCTGGGATACTATATTTAAAACCCATTTGTCCTGGGTTATAAGTTGCCAGTTTCTTGCATGAAGAGCCAGTTTTCCCCCCAAAGGGGTGGCTAAAAGATAAGTGCTTGGTAAGTGTAAAGGGAAGTTATTGAGACTGCTTACCATAGGGAGGTGTCTTGTTGTTCCCAGATTTGGAAGAGGAGGCACCCAATTGTTTCTGAAAGTCCCTTGGGACTGAAACCTGGTGCCTTTGGAATGTCTGGGTTTGACTTGAGTGGCTCTTGAAGGAACTGGAAAGGACCAGTTCCTAGTAGGCCAGTGCCTACTAAATCTTGGAGGTTGCACTTATAAGAAATCTTTCACAGTTTGCATAGATTTAGCTTTATCTTCCATCTTTTTTAGAACTTCTTCAGCATTATTACCAAAGAGACGGTCCTGTTGTAAAGGAGCATCCAACAATGTTGCTTTAACATGATCAGGCAGAGTTTGCTCTTTGAGCCAAGCATGCCTTCTTAGCACAGACCCAGTTACAGCAGCCCTGCTAGAGGCCTCCAAAGAATTAAAACCACATTGCAAAGTATGTTTTCCAACTTGTTCAGCTGAATGCAATAGATCCTGTAAATCTTTATTTTCCACACAGTCAAAAATTAACATAATTTTCTGTTTAAGCAGTTCCATGATATGCTGTTGATATTTTAGCATATGAAATTGACAGTTTAAAGCCCTGATTGCCAAGGCTGCAAAAGTGTAAACCTTCTTACCCCCATCTATCCAGCTCCCTGGAATCTCTATCAGAAGGGGTAGGATTTTTAGCAGTCGAAGTCTTAATGCCCTTGGGACCCTGGGCAATGGTTTCAGGATCAGGATTTTTGAAAATAAATTTGTGGGAGTCAGGAACCCTGTAGTATCTATCTGGCTTACAAGGAGCCGAAGGCAGAGAATCAGGAGCCATACTAGATTCTGAAAAAAACATCATCAACAATGTCTAGAACAGGAGGTATAGCCAAAGGCCTATGCTGAGGAAGAAGAAGAAAATCCCTAAGCCTCTTTTTAGATTCGGAAAAATCCTGACTTTCACCGTGGAAATGTTCCCTTAAGGTATGTAAAGTTTCCCCAAAAGAAAAATCCTCAGGGGGGAAAGCAGAAGGAATGGAATCTTCTGCATTAGAGTCCTCATAAGTAGGTATAGACAATTCATGTTCATTAGAAGAATCAGAAGAAATAGAATCCTGTTCAGAAGATTCATAGTCAATATCTTGCCTAGGCCTCTTAGAAGAGGGGGTGGTGGCTACCCCTCATCAGAGTAACTAAATCTTCAGCCATTTTGATCATTTGTTTCTTAGGCATAGGGGCCTGCACATGTGGCCTAGGCATCTTTTTTTTAGACATAGGTCGAGATTTTGGCCTTAGTTTTGAAGATGGCGTCAGTCTAATATACAAATGTGTAGGCCTGAAAACACCCTCAGAAGCCGGTGCCTGCACAGTGGCTCCGGACCCATCCAACGTAGAGACATCCACAGGTTCCATAATTGAAGCATCTCGCAGCATACCGGACTTCGAATGGGTCTCAGTAGAGGCCTGCAAATCAGAATTAGCGGGTATCAGGGACTGCGAAAGCGCATCACTGAGTACTGGTGAACTGATGACTGGCTTAGGAGAAGCATCATCAGCAGTTTTGGTCCTCAACGGCCTGTCTCTGTCTTTTTCTTTGTGTTTTTAAGGTATTCCGGTAGTTGGATTGCTAACCGATGACATTTCTGGATAATTAAAGTGTGAGCCAAAATATTTAGAAGCAAAAATGTACCGACGTTTAATAGTGGGTTGATTAAATAAAGCACAGAACTGACAGCATGGTACGTCATGGTCAGGGCCTAGGCAAGGAATACAGTACAAATGGAACTCCTTATGAGGTATTTGCTTCCCACAAGTAATGCAGTTATTAACTTTTACTGACATTGGTAAGGAGCAAGAGAAAGTTTCCCCAACGAGGTACTTAGCTTTTTAGTTGAAGACTTCGGATCTGAAACTCGAAAACAAAAATTTCAGGAGTCGGCCGACCGGCACTTGCAAACTGCTTCTACTTCGGGCACCGTGCGGCAAGAAAGACTGATGTAATGGTGTCGGCTGCATGTTTTATACCCCTGACAACCTGACGTCATGGAAGAAGGGACAGCAACCGATGCAGGACCCAAGACTTTGTTAATCAGACCGACTGAGGGCAACCTAACAGCAGATTACCCAAATGTAATGACTGCAACAGTGAAACATGAAGAACATCTAAGTTGCACAGAAAAGAGGGATCCCGTGTTTCTATAATAACTAGAATATCAATGTTAAACTACAATACTATTACAGAACTAAGTTTCTTTAATGTTAAGCTACAACAAATGAGTATCTCCATGAGTTTTATAAACATCTTGCCTACTACCAATGGGTAGAAAAATGGATTTCTACCTAGAGCATATTATAATGATATAGTATTCATTGTACATATGGTTGCAGCCCTGTATAGTAAACATAATGCATGCTGAATATATTTTATGCTATATGTATGTACCATTACCCTCTGCCCATTGTGCAACACATGCCTACTGTTGTTACCCCATCTGGGAGGATTTAAGGTTTTGGGGGTTGGTGCAATGGTTAAGTTGTTTACCTCGCAGGCACAAGGTATAGGGTTTGATTTTCCTCTTTGGAAGGAAACTTGATTAGGCTTAAAATGGCCTACAAGGGCAGCTAGCCTAGTACATATATAATCACATACATCTTTTTACAAATATGCAACTTTTACTCACTAGTACTTGTTTAATATACCAACCTCAGCTCCGAATTCTGTGTTCCCAGTTCCACATTCATATAGCGTTTTACCTGCATGATAAAGTGTATTATAATACTATGTGGTAATATAGTTACTGGTACTCTTCAGGAGTGGTATCTGACCATATTGTTACAGTTTCACAATCCATACCATTATTAACTTTTATGTACCACTATCATGTTATTAATGCACACTGCTTTACATGGTACACCATTCAATACTGTTCACACATGTTGTCATACTACTGCATACTAACAAATAACAACTATGTGTGTATCCAGGGATGACTTTTTTGGCACAGTACTCTAATTACCTATAATACTCTAGACATAGCTGAAAAGGTCCATGTTTCTGCAACTCCACTCATCCCATACTTTGGTGATAAGCCCTGTATCATATATATTTTCTTCTGCATACAGTTTTTTTCCTTGTAAATCCATGAAGATTACTTGAGTAAGGATGACTTTTGTGACCAAGTAAGCCCTCTGCACCTGATAGCATAATTATTCCATGTTACTCAAGCTTTTAATCCTTCATGCTCTGTCCACTAACTGCGTGCAAAAGGAAAGTGAACTGGGGTGCTGTCACTGACAATCATATAGGATGGCTTGAAACATGATAGGAAGCTCTATGCCTATGTGTTGACATCATTCATAAGGTGAACTATTAAACATGGGCATTTTTTAAAGTGACCGTTGCCCCTCATGGTTTGCCTATTCACCTGGTCATGCTGCAATACATGTTTCTGGTCTTACCATTGTCCAGGGCCAGAAGGGCCACCTGTCTCACTCTAGCACATTGTCATTATCCCTCCCCTATAATAGAGGTGAGCAGGCATAGCCTTAAAATTCATTTTCACCACCAATTCCTAGAGGTCCCAATCTCATAAATTAACCCTGGTTTGGATCATTGTCAGAGCCTCATCCTTCTGCATTGATGCTGCTGCCTTGCTGTGCAGGACTTGCAAACTTTGGCACATACTATTGGATCAGCAGGTGCTTGTAAATACTGTCACTGTGTGCTACCATCCCTTGGCAAGCTGTCCATTTTGCAGAGAATAAGTTTCTGAAATGCTGCATGTTATGTGACCATTAGTGATGTATGGCACTGGAGAGCTTACTGTGCTGGTCAGTATGTCATACTAGTTTGTAGAATGTTGAGACACTCACATATACAGAATTATTACCCAGTGCAATGAGAGTGGAATCAATAGGATCACAGGATCATAGGAGATTACTAGGCTAATGACCCTAGGGCACTTACAAGTCTAGCCAAGTTTTACCCCTTATTTCCCCAATCAGCACCTATCACCCCTGTCCTAGAGGGACATAGTTGAAACCCTTAAGGTGAATTTATAGTCACCCATCCAATTGTCCAGACTGTGTTTGAAGAAGGCCAGTGAGATGCTTTGCTTGACATGAAGTGGGAATCTGTTTCAAAGGTGTAGCAACCTCTGGGAGACAAATATGTACCTCCAGCAGGTTCTATTAATGCCACATACCAGATTAAGGCCATTAGAGCGAGTAACCCGTGTACCATTTGACTTATGGATATGCAGCATTTCCAATAAAGCAAGGTCAAAGATTGCCTTATATGCAAGGCAGAAAATCACCTCTGAGTAGTCTGTATGAAACAGAATAAAGTGACAGTGATTTCAGATGATCCTAATGGAACATATGCTGAATACCTTGAATTTTTCTTGTGAGAAACCTTTGTGGTTTCTCCAATTGCTGTAGGTGCTTGGAAAGATACATACCAAAAGGGACATTGTACTCAATTGTTGGCATTGTGAGGGAAGAGTACAGGGAGATTATAACTTCTTTTTTTCTGGAGGCAATGGACTTACTTATGAGATGAGCAATATAGAATGCCACTGTGGAGACATGGTGATCAAATGTAAGGTTGCTGTCAACCTGTGTGCCCATGTCTCTCACCACTGAGTGCATGGTGAGAGGTCTGGTGGAATTATGGAAACTTTGCACTCTTGCTGCACCAGATTATGCAATCCATATTCTCAGTGGCAATATGGATTATGCAGTCCATACTGTCACTGAGATAATATCAACACAGGGGCACAGTTTGTCTGCTTCAATATCTTGCCAAGATCTTCAATTGAACAGAGTCTCTATATACCCAACGCAGATAATGAGATTCCATAACAGTTTATGTTAATGAATCTCATTGCCAATTCAGACCATAGTCCTGAATCTACTCAAGGATTCAGTGGTGTCATCAACTTCTTTGGTGGAGCAGCCCCATCTGCATGTCAGCCTGCTGTCGTAGGCAGTGAACATACATACAATACCAAGTCTGACATACAGGTGAAGCTACATGGTCATGAGGCTGTCCAGCACAGCAACCTCTCTTGTACGGATGACTGGTGAATGCAGGCTTGAGAGCCAGTCTGACCATTGTGCCTGTGTTTTCACTTCCCAAGCAGAGGGAAGGGTATGCACGGCCACTAGCTCACCAGATAAATGCTTCTATATTTATGGAGTACACACTGAGGGACATTCCCAAAAGAGTTTGAAGGATCCAATAAAAATAATGGTGTTGAACATGTGTTTATATTTATGGCATTGCAGAAAATAGATCTTAATTCTAGGGTGGTGATGTCATTCTTATTACTGAAAAGTCTGAATGTAACTGGATAATTGAATTACATGCAACAGCAGGACTGGATTTAAATGACGTGGCTTTAAAACCTGTACTTAAATCATGTAATTTAGCTTATTGATCAGCTGACTTTGAAAAGTTTTATATAATAGTTGGTGTAGTTTTTTTCTATTTTAGAAAGCTGAAGAAGTGCCTTGTGGTGTGAAAGTCCTTACCTGTGTGTTTAGTAAAGCGTTGGAAGATGGCGCATGCAACATATATCAGCACATCCTTGCACTCCTAGATCCCTCCAACAGCTCCTGCCATCTCAGTACATACCAGGATGTTATTTTGCAGGTGTTGTTATAGAGAAAAGTGAGTAAACAGTGAACTAAAAAAAAAAATCAATTACCACACTATAGTCTTGTTTTTTGCAAAACCACTTGCAAATGTGTCATGAGTAGTACATCAGGAAATAAAATTAATACATTCAGCCTTGTATATCGGTGAACCTTAACCATTTACAACTGAATAAACTCAGGATGGTGAGATTGATCCTCCATTCCGAAGGTAGGAGTAGGGCTCCAGCAGTCTCCATTTGCCTTTACCGAATATAGACTGTCAGAGCCTTATCTAATGGACTCAGGTGTGGAGTAACTTCTTGGAGTGATGTAATGCTCCATGTGTATTTCCTTTTAGAATCCATCCCTCACTGCATTCATAAGAACTGTTATAGCAAATTTTTCAGAATAATGTATTTTGACCCTCAGCTACAAAATGCACATAGTCGGTGGTCCCAGCAATAAAGCACATACATCACTTATCTTCTTTTAATGTAGTTTCCTGTACATGAGTCTAACCTTTGAGGGTATCATGGTAAATAGGCTTAGACAGGTCATGTGACTGACATTTATTTTTCTCCCCATTCATTCGAGAATGATGTAACCAAGGTAGCCAGTGGTTCTAAACCTAAGACTCATGGTCTGGTGACTGTCTTGAATAACTTGAATGTTATTCAGTGATGTAGAGTTATATCTAACCATAATACCAGCTGTATAAAGTCTGCGGTGGAAAGCCTTTTCAATCCTAATTGGACTAAGTATTTTTGTCAGTAAAGACAGAATATGGTGCTAAGTAGCTGTGGGAAATTTGGGCACATAATTAGAGAAACTATGCATGGCACACAAACGCCTTTGTCAGATAATTAATATCAACATTTGTAGAACTGTATTCCAATGTGCTACTGATGAGCTAACTCGTTTAATTGGCTATAATTGGCTAACTCCTTTAATTGGCTAAGATAGACTTAAGTGTCAGAATTAGTGTGAGTATGAAGACTGTTCTGGACAGCTGAGAAGTGGTCCTTTCCAAAATTTTCCTGGCCTCTATTTGACTTAGAGGGTGAGTAAAGACTATAGCCAAGAGTAAAACTGACAGGCTATCCAGTTTCCAAATAATTGACTTTTTTTCCAAAATCAAAATGTTTGTGCTACTGGTAACATATCAGATATCTATGAGGCACCTTGACAAATTTATTTTGAGTCTGTAAAGTCCACTTCATGAAATTCCCCAGTTATAACAGGAGTAGGAAACCATGTTTTAAATAATTTTCAAGCCCTAGGAAACAATAGCTTGGGAAGTTTCATGGGTTCCCTGCAATCCAGAAGATCCTTGTAAGCATTCCAGGGCATTTTGAAAGTGTACTTTCAAAGAAACCCAGATTTGAACTTTGGTCCCAGTTCAGTTAAATATGCACATAATTGCAAGAACAATGGAATTGGCT
Source organism: Protopterus annectens (assembly GCF_019279795.1). Classification (NCBI taxonomy): domain Eukaryota; kingdom Metazoa; phylum Chordata; order Ceratodontiformes; family Protopteridae; genus Protopterus; species Protopterus annectens. The sequence continues at coordinate 721,808,280 of NC_056728.1, forward strand.
TATCAGAGAGAGCCCATAGAGGAATATATTGGTCCAAACTACTGAAAGGTAGTCAGGTTTTACTCAGAACTAATTGGCTAGTAACTTTCCAAGATTTCCAAGATGGCTGCACACTGATCAACAGTTTAGCTTCAAGACTTCCAGAGTGGAAAAAGAAACTGAAAGACATGCCAGGAACTTTATCACTTTTACTAAATTCATTTACTGGGTAGTAAGTGCACTACCTAGATGCCAGAAGAAGAAATTAAGAGATACTGAAAGAAAATCATCTAGAAAAGGTGAAGAGAAAACAGTGACTGGGAAGAACCATGTAGCTGATCAGAAAAAATAGTTCAAGCTTCAGCTTTGGTACAAGGCATGACTTCCAGTAATCTAGAGGGGGGAATGTTAGCTCAGGGCTGATTAAAATAAATGAAACACTGAAGGAATATATCAAATCAAATAACAAAATGAAACTGAAGCTTTAAACAGATAGTCAAACGAGCTGAAAGCACTGCAAAAAATCAAGAGGTCAAAATGAAATAAAGGCTGGCTGAGCATGAGACTGCTCAAGAAGAGATTTTCATAAAATGGTAGAATTAGAGGACAGAGCACAAAGAAAAAAATGAGATTTTCTGCTGTAGCAGAGAAACTAGAAGGAACAGGCTGTATTAATGGTATGAATGGATAAATAAGCAACTCGACTAGTACTCCACACCAGGAACTGTTAATTAAAAGGGCATATTGTGTTTATGCTCCAAACCTGACCATGAGAAAGCAGCCAGAACCTGTATTAGTAAAGATGCAAACTTACCTGCAAAAAGAGTTGATCCTGACAAAACTTTGGCAAAAGGGCAAAGTATTAAAAGGTGAAGACAGTAGAGTATTTGTGGAAAATGATTATTCGCTGTATATTCGGCAGAAGATAAACAAATTTATTCCAGCAATTAGGGAATGTTGAGAGACACATGTGAGTTTCAAGCTGTTGTATACAGCTGCCTTCAGAATATATATTCCTGGAAGATCAAAGCCATTTTTGATGCATAATGAGCTAAGGAGGAAATACAAAAGTTTGTCCAAGAAAAAGGGAGCCATCAAGCAGAAGAGGACTCTGCTTCTCATTCTTCTGATAGTAAAGCACATGGAGAGATTTTGCTAGTGAAACCTTTTCTATTGTTCCAAAGAAAATGCTTGAGAGATAGAGAAAAGTGTGGGAGTTGACTAGAAAAATCCTGAGTACTTTGGAATTGAACCAGAGTCTGGTAATGGTAGATGGAGATGAACAGGAAGAAGACCAGCAACATGGAAATTAGTGAATACATGTGAGACTACAAAACATCGGTTGCATTTGTAAAATATGACTGTACAAGAAAAGGTGGAAAGAGTAGACTTTTGTTGACTTTGTTAACCTGGTGGGGAACTGAAAAGCATTTGCCTTACTTCATGTCATTAATGTTGAGGAGGGGAAGATGAAGGAAAAGGGTAACTGTAAGCAAATAAACTTCTGTTCTTAGTATTTCTATGAAATGTTTCATGATACAAATTGCATTTTTATATTAAATCATGTCATTGTTGTATGTGATAAAGATACTAAAGTAAACAGATAGCCTTTTTCTTTCTTTCTTTCTTTCTTCTTTTTAGTGATAAGAAATGTAGGCATTACAATGCAAAAAAAAAGAAAAAAGGCTAGACAAAAGCATGTTTAAGTTAATATGCTATAATATTGGGTTATTGAGGTAGGAAATGGGGTGCAAAAGTACACAGATCATAATATATGTAGAGCTAACATGTTTTCTCTTACATTTGCATAAATGAATGGCTGGATTAAGACACTTGGCTTAATATAATAACAAATTTTAAGTGGAAACAAGTAAGCAAGAGGACACTGAAAATAATGAAAACATTTTCTTTTACAATAAATGTTTCAGCTTGTCTTTAGAAGCCTGCAGCTGAGGGCTACATTTTTTTCTCTTAAATTTCCATGGAGACAAGCTGATTAGAGTGCAATACAAAAGCCAAAGCATTGGTTTCTTCAAGGCTAAAAGTTGATGTTTTTTGAAAGAGTGTAAGTTGGTTTTCACATGTGAAATGGGAATAAAGATAAAAAACAGACACCAGTTAGTGCAAGTAGAAGCACAGGCAGTAATATGCGTCTTAGCATTGATAACTTCAATCTTAGATTAGTTAAGGCCTGTGTTTCAGCTGTCTAACTGGTACAATTGTTCCTCTTAAAAAGGTTAAACTTCATTATTGGAAGATGTACATAGTTTTGTGTGTTTGTATTAAGTTAACAGGTTATGGGAGTATTCTTGTGTGTGTGTGTGTGTGTGTGTGTGTGTGTGTGTGTGTGTGTGTGTGTGTGTGTGTGTGTGTGTGTGTGTGTTTTGAGGGCTTTCAATAAAACAAAATTTCTTGCAAAATGTGACAATGGCTTAAATGCTGATTATAAGAAAAAATGTATAAAAGAAAAACATGCCAAACATTAGTGAGTATATATATCACAAAAGCTGGAAACTGACATTAAAAAGCTGTCATATATAATAAGTAGGACTACATCCAAGTGATGTCTGTAGGTTTTTATGTAGTTACATCTTACTGATGCCTCTTCCTCTGGCTTTTTCCCAGTTAGGGGTCACCACAGCAGATCACCTGTCCGCTCCTGATTGGCAGTGGAGTTTTACAGTGTCGAGTTGCCAGCCTGGCGCCCAACCTTCCACAGAAGGCACACACACACCTAGGGCCAATTTAGAGTGTCCAATCCACCTACAGCATGTCTTTGGGATGTGGGAGGAAACCGGAGCACCCAGAGGAAACCCACGCGACCACAGGGAGGACATGCAGACTCCACACAGAAGGCACCCCAGCCGAGGATCGAACCAGAGAACCTCTTGCTGTGAGGCGGCAACGCTAACCGCTGCACCACCATGGCCGCCCATCTTACTGATGCCTCTAGGCATAAAATATTGCTTGTTCATCTTTGCATTAATAATTTCAAACCATGCCACATACAGAGTATTAAAAGGTTCCATCTTAAACCTTACACAATGGTAAACACAATGGTGTTAATATTTGATTTCTGTCTAGTGCAGGGAAAGAGATATCAATTGTTCTTCATATAGTATTTATTTGTATTGTCATAAATGTCATGTATTTCTAAATATATCAACAACCAAGTAGCACAGACTAAACTGCTTGTCACCATATGAAAGCTCTTAGCTGGATAAATAAAATGTAGCTGACAGTATACATATAACTTGAGTGGTTGATAAGATATTGTAAGTTGTTTACAAAATATTACAAATGGTATAGTTATACCCCCAGATTTTCAAAAGCCTGCACGGAGTGCAAGATGAGTGCAGTAGCTCACGCAGGCAATAAGTCTACCGTGCGATTCAGGAACAGCCGGCAGGGGCATGCATGAGAGCTCCAGCACTAATCTTGCACGAACTAAGCCCTGGTATGCAAATCACCTAATTTTCTGGAGAAATCCATGCAAATTAGGTGATAATGCAATCCAGGAAGCTTGCAATAGTCCGTGCAAGACAAGTGCAATCTGCAGAAATGTACTCGATTACTAACTGAGTACATTTCTGCATATTCCAAAATGGAGCTATGACAGCTCCAAATAAAGGCTGCATATTATTGAGGAAGCATGCCAATGGCCAAGTAGAAGGCCACTGGCATTGCAAACTGTTTAAAAAATAAATAAAACAACTTTAATTTTTTTTTCGCCGATCTCGGCTGTTTAAGCATAGGGCAGCGGCGCGCAAATGGGACCGTGGGGGAAAATAATAAAATAAACTAAAAATGACCATTCTAACAAAAATCAGTATTCTGCCTTGCAAGTCAATGGCAGGCAAAAGACGACATGGCCAGTGAGTAGTGGTTGCTAAGGGGGGAGGCTCAGTGTGGGACATGTAACTATGCATTAGTAGGCAATCCTATGCAAATGAGGGAAAGGTTAGTGAATCCCAGATTTTCCCAGGGTGTGAGGCAGGTCCCAAGAGTGTAAGAGTATAAACAGCTGGGTGCAAGACAAGGATATAGGTGACATCATGGGGGGGGGGTGTCAGGCATACTGTAAGTGGATTGGAGACCTGTGGCTAGAGATTGCTCCTAGGTTAGCACAGCTAAGCCAGGGGTGTGTCTAAACCTGCCTAGCACACTTTACAAAATGTAAGCGGGTGTGTGTGCAGTGCACCAGGTCCTACAGGAAGAAAAAGGAAGTTAAACTAGGAAAAAGCAGCTCTGTGCACATATGATTGTATATGATATGTTTGTGCAGCGTACACACGGGCTTAAACAGGGAGGCAATGGGAAGGAAAAACAGCAGTAGGAAGGTAATCAAGGAGAACTAGCTTAGCTGACAGGTGAAATGTATCAGAATCAGTCAATTACACAGGCAGCAGACCAGCCCAGCCCAGCACATCACTATAAACTATGCAAACACCTTTCCCCCTTGTTTCTCCCAAAAACCCTGCACCACCAGTGTATACAGATGGGGACATTTTACAAAACAAAACCAAGAAAAAAAATGTTAGGGGCTGCTTTTGCTATCATAAACCAGCATGTGCAAGAGGCTGATGGTGGTGAGGATGTGAATGCTGCTGAGCAACCCACAGTGAGGAGACGGCGAAGAGTGTACAGACCCAGGGTAACCTACCAAGGGCTACATGAGCTGGAGATAATGGAGTGCTATAGGGTGGACAGGGACCTCCTACAGCAAATTGTTGAGCTGTGCCGGCCACGCCTTACACACAGAATTAACAGAGGGGGAACCCATTCCAGAGGATACCAAGGTATGTGTAGGTCTAAGAATGCTAGCTACAGGTACCTTCCAAAGGCCAACTGGGGATATGATGGAGATTTCACAGGCATCAGCATCCAGGTACTCCACCAGTTCCTGGATGCCATGTCAGCACATGTTGGTGAGCATGTATATTTCCCCATCACCAGTGAGGCGCTGGCCAGCAATATGCGTCTCTTCCAGCAGATAGCAGAATACCGCGAGTTAGTGGGTGCGATAGACTTCATGCACATATGCATTAAAGCAACCCCCAGGTGGGTGGGGTAGGGTCTACATCAACCGCAAGGGCTTCCCCTCCATCAACTGCCAGGTCATGTGTGATGCCCAGGGAATAATAATGAATGTGTGTGCTGGCTGCCATGGAAGCTACCACGATTCCCACATCTGGCATCTGACGCAGCTGTACCAGATATTTGCCAGTGGGGACATCCCATACAGTCACCTAGTGGGGGATGCTGGATACGCACTGGAGCCATGGCTGATGACACCCATTGGAAATGCACACACATGAACAAAAACTCCATAATGATGCACATGCACAAACATGAATCATAATAGAGCATGTGTTTGGGATGCTCAAGTCACAGTTCCGGTGCCTGGACACATCCGGTGGAGCCTTACAGTACTCACCAACTACATGTACCCAAATTGTCCTTGTATGTGCCATGCTACACAATATGATCCTGCAGAAACAGCTGCAGCAGGAACAGCACGGGGAAGGCCCACACAGCTCCCCACCAGTGCCAAGGCCTGCACAGGTGCAGAGTGACTCAGAGGAGTAACAACCTTAGCCTGTTCCAGTAGGCAGAAGGAGGTGTGCCCAGGATGACCTGGCCTTGGCCAAGAGGCAATGCATAGCACATGCACTGATGCAGTAGGGACCCAGGGAATGACACCTCTCTCTGACTCGCACATACAGTAAAAGGGATGTCAAACATGACACTACCTGTGCTCAATCATGTATAGGGAGTGTACTATGTGCATCCAACATAGGCAGCCCCACATCACCACCATCAATACTGGGACACCCACAAGGTAAGTGACTCACACTTGCCAGTCGGGGGGGCACATACCCAACAACTGTCACAGCCAGCAGGATAGGTGTAGACAAGCACAAATAAATGCTGCACTATGGCCTCTAAATGAGCCCCATGGGTAACCCCTACCCCAGCCCTACACAGACAGACTACAGCAGGCCAGCCAGTTGGATGTCAGTTGTGAAGGCTAGGAAGTCAGAAACTAATATGTAGGGAGTGAAATCTACGCTCTGTTGTACACTGGTATGCCTCTAGCCAGCACGATAGGTAAGACTACAGACTGAAATGGTGTACGCGACATACCAGTACAGTCCTAGCAACTGTGTAAATGTGTAAGGTGTGCCCCACCATACCATGTACACAATATGGTAACAGTCAGGTATGCCCCCCACCCCTGTGTAGAAATGTAGAAACTGTTTGGTGCCCCCCCCCCCACTAAGCAGAAATGTAGCAGCAGTCAATGCCAAATGACTGATGTATACTCTGCAGACACACATTGCTACCTGTTGGTAAACAGCACAAAGGTCAGCACCGCAGTACAAACCACCTGGACTTGATCCACACATGCACTATAGATGGCCATGCTGGGCATGCTCACACACTTAGAGGAATGAAGGCAATGTCAGTCAATAACATACTGAAAGCCCATACTGGGCATGCTCACACACAAACACAAGAATGCCATGTCAGCAAACAACAGTGGACCAGACATATCTGGCAGTTGCAGTTCTCATTGCAGACACATGTCAGTATGCACCACTCCTGCCTTGCATACACAGTGGATAGGAGTACAGACATATATGTAAGGACAACACACTATAATAAGCCAAAGGTAGATGGACATAGATGTGTTGAAGCGGGTGACCATGACAAGGAGACATCTGGGGCTGTCCCACCCAGCACACAGCCAAAGGGCCCCAAACACATGAGGTGCAGGTGTCACTCACTGCAGATACTAGCCACCAGTATCTGTCAGCATGATGGCATGTTGCACCTTCCAGCTGTGCAACATAACTGTACAAGGAAGATGTCACATAGTAGCTGTATACACGTACCTGTCGCACATGACCCTGTGTGTGCCCACATGTCAACCCCAACCTGAATGGGTTATGGCCCATGCACACACCACCCTCCCCATAGTAGTATCATAGCAAGCCTGCTGAGGTCATTCAATGTGAAATACACCTTTGGGGGAGCTGTATCTCAGTAATCCCCATGGTGCATCCCATAACTGTGTACTGCTGTACTGATAAACTAGTTAGGTAGTAGTCCTAACCCCAGACTTGGCAACTGTGTGAGTGTGTGTATGTGTGGGTGTCTCGGTCTCTGGCTGTGTAGACAGAAATGCTTTCTAGGCTAGTCACACTCAGTACAGTTCATATACACAACATTGGCAAGGCACCTAGAAATACACCTCTGGGGAAATCATAGCTCAGTAATTTCCATAGCGCGTCTTGTAACTGCATACTGCCGTAGTGTGATAAAATAGGTAGGTATTCTAACCCCAGACTTGGCAACTGTGTGTGTGTGTGTGTGTGTGTGTGTGTGTGTGTGTGTGTGTGTGTGTGTGTGTGTGTGTGTGTGTCTGAGTAGGGAGCAATGTTTTTAGGCCACTCACACCCCATACAATACACATATTTGACTTTGGCAAGACTGCCGATGTCACTCACCAAGAAATACACCTCTGGGGAAATCATAGCCCAGTAATCTTTGTAGTGAGCCTTGTAACTGCATACTGCTGTAGTGTGATAAAGTAGTGAGGTAGGTGTTCTAACCCCAGACCTGACAACTATGTAATGGTGTGTGAATCTGTGTGTGCCTGACTGAGTAGGGAGCAATGTTTTTAGGCCACTCACACCCTGTACAATACACATACTCAACTTTGGCAAGGCTGCCGATGTCACTGTCCTAGAAATACACCTCTGGGGAAATCATAGCCCTGTAATCTCTGTAACATGCCTTGTAACTGCGTACTGCTGTAGTGTGATAAGGTAGGTGTTCTAACCATAGACCTGGCACCTGTGTGTGTGTGTGTGTGTGTTTGACTGAGTAGGGAGCAATGTTTTTAGGCCACTCACACCTCGTACAATACACATGCTTGACTTTGGCAAGGCTGCTGATGTCACTCACCTAGAAATACACCTCTGGGAAAATCATAGCCTGGTAATCTCCGTAGTGCACCTTGTAACTGCGTACTGCTGTAGTGTGATAAAGTAGTGAGGTAGGTGTCCGAACCCCAGACCTGGCAACTGAGTGTGTGATGGTGTGTGTGTGTGTGTGTGTGTGTGTGTGTGTGTGTGTGTGTGTGCGTGTCTGTGTGTGTGTGTGTGTGTGTGTGTGTGTGTGTGTGTGTGTGTGTGTGTGTGTGTGTGTGTGTGTGTGTGTGTGTGCACCTGAGTAGGGGACAATGTTTTTAGGCCACTCACATCTCATACAATACACATACTTGACTTTGGCAAGGCTGCTGATGTCACTTACCTAGTAATACACCTCTGGGGAAATCATATCCCAGTAATCTCTGTAGTGCGCCTTGTAACTGTGCTCTGCTTTAGTGTGATGAAGAAGTGAGTTAGGTGTTCTAACCCCAGACCTGACAAGTGTGTGTTGGTGTGTGAATCTGTGTGTGTCTGACTGAGTAGAGAGCAATGTTTTTAGGCCACTCACACTCCGTACAATACACATACTCAACTTTGGCTAGGCTGCTGATGTCACACACCTAGAAATACGCCTGTGGGAAAGTTATAGCCTAGTAATCTCTGTAGGGTGTCCTGTAACTGCGTACTGCAGTAGTGTGGTGTAGAACTGTGGTAGGGTTCCATCCCCACCCATGGCAGCTCTGGATGTTTTGTGTGTGTTGCAATGTCTGTGTATGGAGCAATGCATCATAGGCTACTCACTCACAGTGCATTTCAAATGCCCTACATTGCCAATCCTGCTGATGTCATTCATTATGAAATAAAACTTTGGGGAGAAAGTCCTTTAGTAATGCATGTGGTACGGCCTATAACAGCTCTATGCTGTAGTGTGATATAGACCTAAATCAGGGGTTCTATACCCACACATGTCAGTTGTGGATGTTATGTGTGTGTCTCACTGTCTGTATAGGGAGTGATGCATTTTAGGCTAGTCGCTTGCAGTACAGTTGAAATGTCCTACTTTGGTAAACCTGCTGATGTCATTCAATGTGAAATACACCTTTGGGGAAGGAAATCTCTAGCAATTCCTGTGGTGCATCCCATAACAGCTCCATTTTGTAGTGTGATATAGACCTCGATCAGGGGTTTCTATACCCACACATGTCAGTTGTGGATGTTTTGTGTGTGTCTCACTGGCTGTGTAGGGAGCAATGCATTTTAGGCTAGTCACTTGCAGTACAGTTGAAATGCGCTACTTTGGTAATCCTGCTGATGTCATTCACTGTGAAATACACTTGTAGGGAAATATTACTCCAGTAATGTCTGTGGTGTGTACTGTAACTGTGTAGTGCTGTAGTGTAATAAAATAGGTAGGGGTTCTACTCCCAGACATGACAGGTGTGTGTGAACTGTGGGCATTGTGGAGGGGATTTTGCTAATTTATTTTATGGTGGCCATACTATATAGCTCAATGTCAACCATACAGGGATAACAGATGTAAATTAGCTGGAAGGCTGGGGTGCAAAGCCATACCCATACATGTGACATCAAGGCCAGACAATCCAAGTTAGCAACCCCACTATTACCCACAGCACACACTCAACCCATGTGTCATATGAACACAAATGCCTAGGCAGCAGCCAATACATGGGTAGTACATTGCATATTGGCCACTGATAGTAGCTATGCAGTGATAGCAGTGGGCTACAGAGGGCATCTCACCCTGCCCATCTGTCCAATATGCACGTACATGCAGAAAGTGCACCTCTACCATGTTCCCCAATGGACACCTGCACCACCTGTAGTGCCTTCACATGTGACTCACAACAGACATATCATGCCTGACAACATGTCCTGTATGGACAGATGACACTTACATCAGGGAATGCTGTTGGCATGCCATCAATGAATGTGAAGGGTACACCTGCTGCCCAGTACCAGTTCCTGCCACAGGTGGGTAAGACTGGCACATCCGATGATTATCTGTGTTCACAACATGGACCAGACACCCCAGGTACAGTTCCGCATGTCACTGTGCAGGCATGTGGGAGGTGTGCACGTCCCAGACACCATCCATGTTATGGACTAAGGAACACATACATGGCATGTGCTGTACAGCATTACACACAATAGTCACCCAGGTGACTGGATGGGGGATGCAATATCCACCTGTATGGGCAAATGCAGTAACCACAGGCCTGAGCCACAATGCAGACCATTGTCATGTAGCCTGATGCCAAGGTATACCCATCGTCTACCCTTGTACAGCCTGTTGGTACAGCTGACTGCCACACACCCATGTAGACATGCATCCATGCATGTCAGAACTGACATCCTGTGTGTTCATGTGTGTGTGTTGTATGGTGCGTATGTCCACATCCGCACTCACTACAACCCCCCCAGGGCATACTGAAGCATGCTGTCTGATGTGTGACATCTTCTCGTACCCTTTGCTCTTATGACCTCAGTATGACCTGTGTGGTGCATGTGATACCTGCACACTGATGTATTTTTGCAATCCCACTAGTGGCGAGTTGCACTCCTGGCCCTGCCAAGTGTGTCAATGTGTGTGCGTCCCTGTGTGAGTGTGCCTGTGTTGACGCTGGCACCTGTGCATGCAGACAGGCACATGTATGACACCTACTGTATATCTTCTGTATCCTTGTTGCAGATGTCACTCACCCTCACATATATGTTCTGAGTCCTCTACATCAGGTAACCTATGTGGTGCATCCAGTAACTGCATCGAACTGTGATAGCACTACATAGTTGTTGGGATTTGATACCCTGTGCTGGTAGGTGTGTGTCATGAGCATGCTTCAGTTTTACACTCTCACCCCTCCCTGATATGTATTTGCCTCTATATGCCTCCCCCACTCCCTCTCTGGTGGATGTGGGGACCCACACCTGCCTTGCTTAGGCAGCAGCATGTATATTTTATGTGATGCTCATGATCAGCTGATGGTCACTGCATGAATTGCAGCCCTCCCCTAGCTGACTGCATGTGGAACAGCTGTGGTAACAATCCCATAGCCAATTGCACATTCCAATACCTAGGAACCTCATGGTGGTGTTGGGCCTTTTCAGTCACTGTGAGCAGGAACTAGATCTGTTGTTTGGCAAACAGCATCCCAGATAGATTGGGGATTCACCAACAACAACATACACTATGGAAACAGGCCAGCAAACAGGAGGGGGATGTGCCTGACCTGACTACAGACTGTAAGTGCTGCTATACTGCATTTGGAGTAATGTTGGTTTAATAGTGTTTGTCTGGATATGCCTGTCGTACATGTAGTAATACCTGCCATGTCAGTTCCATGTATATGAGGAATCCCCATCTGCAGGGACATCTGCAGACTGGACAGTGTTGTGCCTATGGTTTCATGTGTTATCCACAGTGCATTTTGCTGTAGAATGCAGACAGTAGTGTGAGGATTGCAGTCTGTAGATGGTGAAGGCCATAACAGTTGCTGACGTCATATCCCTCATAGGACATATGTTGCAAAGTTACAATGGAAAATATGCAAGGTTATCACAGCAACATGTCTATACTGGCCCTGTGTATGTGCTGTCAGCCACACCACTGTCAACGTTTGTACATATGGCATGCATGAAGTGGTGCATATGTGTTGTATGCCATAAATAGTGTCATCATATCTGATAACAAGCCAGTGATATATCAGAGTGCTACACATCTCATGTACATTAGGGGTTATATTTCATGACATAAGCTGGACATTCTGTGGATGTTTGTACAGTACTGAGGTCTGTGTAGTGATGGTGAATGTTGGCAGTGTGTGTATTGTTAATATGTACTTTAGCCTGTGTACAGACTGTGGTAGATATCATTGTCCTAGCTCCCCATCTATCAGATGTTACATGCTGCCCCACTGTATGGTACCATTTCGCCTTACATGTTTGTAGGGCCATACACACACATTTCCCAAACCACAAACAGCCATCAAACCAAACTGTGTAGCAGCCCAGTATATGGAGGGACATTCTGTGACTGGCACATATGAGAATGGTGTAAAACAGATAGTCCATATACTGTAGTAATATGCTAGCCTACCATATGTGGCTGTGGCTGTGTTCACATTGGTTGTGGTAATGCACTGTCATACAGGTGTATCTTACCCTGTGCTGTGACATGGCTGATGAGCCTGCTATATATGCAAGTACATGTACATTCCCCCATACAAGATGTAGGCCAGTGTTGAGCCAGTCTGTATGTAGCCTGCACAGTGCATTGTTACATGCCTAGCAGCATAGTGTACTTAACCAGTGGGATGTCATGTGCAGATACTTGCCAGATGTACTGCTGCCGGGCCTCCCTTAAACATCAGGTATGTCAAACAGACCAGTGGGATGCTGTACAGATGTATGTCAAAATCTAGTGGGTAGTATGTGTCCATGAAACCCCTGTACCAGCAGTCATTATGTGTCAGGCCAGACAGGAGTGTGTGACTTCAACACCTATAGTGCCAAACGTATACCAGTTGTTATGTGCTATACCCAACTACATGGCTGTTTACATCCATATTGTCAGGCCCGGTACACATGTGGTGCACTAAGGGAATATGTGCATACCTCTGGACTGTATAGGGTGTGTCTGAAGTTCCATATAAAGTGGCCAATATCTCTGCTAGCAGCAGTACTTTACAATGATGTTCGTAGGATGTCTGTCAGTAGCCAATGGCACACATGTTATACGCAGATTTCAGCATCCACACACACCATGTCTTTGAAGACAATCCCAATGACAGTAGCAACAGGCTAGTAATATACCTGCTATACATACCTGACATCCCCTTGCACTATGACATTGTGCCTGTAGGGGCTGCGGTATGGCTACACTCCATGTCCAGGACATATGGTGGAAATATATGTACAGATACCAATCCAGATTGCCATATATATATATATATATATATATATATATATATATATATATATATATATATAAAATGACACATATGTACTACATTGAATTACTACTGTCATGGCAAGCACCCACTATAAATCCCTACAGCATGTGGCCGTGGTCCCTTCCCATTTCCTGTGTGACGGACATCCATCCTGTGTGTGTGGGCATCAGTGATACAGGCAGCAGGTAGCAATACCTCTCACAGGAGAACACGCACACTCAGAGTGGACACATTTGTAGGAGGTTCAGGAACTACAGACAGACTGTGGATAGAGTTGTGTAATGCTTTGCATAGTACTGGTGTTACAGGGTGTGTGTGTGTGTACACACTAGTGTACCTTGGAATGCAGTCTGTATGCATAGGTCACTACTGTGGGCCTACCTCTTGCTGGGCAGAGGTATGCATATCATTTGATGTCCTTCCACATTACAGGCCCTGTGTCAGATATGACACTGACAGTGTGTGTGTTGCATGCTACCAGTACATGGCTACATCCATGTCTATATCTAACCTCAATTCCCTGACTAAGGGCATGTTGCAGACTATCCTGTAACACCAGTACCTTGCTTAATGAATGGCAACAAGTGTTCCACATATATGCCTGTGTTCCAGCCTCTGTCCCCCATCTACATACCAAGATCTGCACATT